>NC_092860.1:21836603-21928175 GCF_032062135.1 Pyxicephalus adspersus
AATGATAATAGTAACAATAGTAATACTTCACCTAACTAAGAGCTGAATCAGAGCCTCCACAGTCCTTGTCAGGTACCATTAGGAAGATCATTATTTCACAAATGTATTTATCTTATTAAAAAATGTCATATTCACATGGTCCTCAGGATTTAAAATTATGAATTTAGTAGTCCGTGAGGCCGAAAGGTTGGCGGCCGCTGGGGTAGTGTATGCCATAACTCTTTAGCATTCACTCACCATTGGTAAATGTCAGGATGAAAATGATTGCTACTCATGGGATAGCTATTATTATGTGTTCAAATAAACTACAAATGCAATAATCTGTAGTGGATGCTAATACATATAGAACTCAAGGCCTTTATTTTTAAATGTTTTGCAGGCCTATCAACATTTTAATGTATTTTTCACTAACATAATTCATCAATACACTAAAGTTCCATTGTTTCCTTTCTTATTGTCCCGTCTAAAGTTTATAGATGAAACAGAGTTGTTAAATGCTCAGTGTTTATTGGACTAACATAGCCCCAGTAACATTTATTGGAGCAACAAAACTTTTAATTTTCTAAACTACTCTTTGCTGTACTTTCCATGACTTTTAAAAACTGAATACTTATATAGCAATGTAAAAACCCCTTTAATCTCCTTATATCATTTACACTGCATTAAAATGACCTAATAACCATTCACTCACGCCTGTTTGTCTTTTGTTTCATGAAATTACAGTGATCTAGATTTTTTTCTTTTTTAGATGCTATAATTGTCAGCTATGCATTACATTTCCAAGAAAGTGGAATATTCCATCTATCCCATAGGGCACATTGGTAAAAAGCCAAGGTTGACCATAGATGGGTTGGATGGACTTTTACATCAGACTTATTTATAAGGCAGGGAATCTGTCATTCCCTGGCAGAGAATTTTTCAGGTCCATATGTTTCAATGGCAATAACTGATTCTCCACCAGAGAATGTTTCATTAAATGTCAGATTTACTGCTTTATAAACGGAGTCCATTTAATCTTGCACTTCATTTATATGTTTTAAAGAATGAACCATAAAATGACTTATCACTTCTGAATTCAATCAACCAAAATTAATCTAGTTTAACCCTGGAATTAAAACAGCCTCAACTTGCAAAATTTCCATCAATCATATAAAGTGAATCTGACACTCACTAAAACATTCTCTGGTGGAGAATCATCCAGGTCCATGTGTTTCAATGGCAGTGATTGATTCACCATTGGGAGAGAATGTCAGATTCACTGCTTTATAAACAGGCCCCTAGAATATCAACTGCACATTGATAGCAGTGTGTAGCAGTACCCATCAATGACTTTCTATGCACGTCACATTTTAGGAAACCCAACCTGAAATATGTCATGAAGTGTTGGTGTACATGTATGTAGACATTACTATGGAGCCCCATTGTGTGGCATTACTTTTCATTGTGCATTGTAGTTATGAGTAAACATCTGTACATCATCCTGGCCTGGCCAACCAGTACCGCTGAAGATCTAAGAAGATGTTGGCGCTAGCAATAGAGCTTGAAAACATTGGATTGCTGCAATGAAGATGCGTACATCTCTATATATTCATTTATTGTACAGCGCTGCGTAATATGTTGGCGCTATTTAAATCCTGTTTATTAATAATAATATTAATAATAATAATATAAATGATGCAAATTCCTGGACAAGGGTCTCCCGGTACTCTGCAAAAAAAACCTACAGAGAGAACCTGTAAGCTGGCAGCCCTGTAAGTGTAAAACCTTTTTGTTTCATGGAGCTGTAAATAAGATCCATTTCACTGTTTAAGAGGCACTTGAACAGTGTTTGTTTAATGCAGGAAAGCTGGATGCAGGAAGTTTAAATCTACACAGCTATATGGACTCTCTTTGTCCAAAATCCTCTGTTTGATGTCTTCCGCAGCAAGTGGAAGCAAGGCTGCTATTATTACACTGGGTGATGTAAATTTTTCTGTTCTAATATTTAAAATGTTTACTTTTTTCTCCTGATATGCTTTTTTAATTTTTTATTTTTTTTTACAGGAAATTCTGTAAGAAATTCAGATGTCTCCCAGATGTCTATGTTACAGAACAGAAAAATGTAGAATGCAGAATGTGGGAGGAAACCAGAGTACCCGGGGGTAACTCACACAAACAAGGGAAGAACTTGCAAACTCCATGCAGCTAGGGTCCTGGCTGAGATTCAAACCTGGGACCTAGCGCTGCAAAGAACAGATTGCTAGATTTCTAACCACTGATGCACTGCGCTAAGCCATCATCATGGATGAACACAATTTACTTCTCTCAATGGTGTGTTTTTTGACTAGAGTTGGGGGGGGTTTGGGTTGGACTCTATAAACCATCATTCTAAAAAACAATAGGTGTAATATGGGGGGTTTTGAAGTGCAAGTATCCAATTGGGGAATATCCTCTCACTTTCTGCCTTGTAGATGCCGCAAATAGTGAGCGATCTCTCCAAAGTGGGTAAAATTCCTTCTTACACAGTTGTTGTATCCTCTTTATTGACAAGCAAATGGCAATAAAAGTTAATGTGTTTCTAGTCCTTCACCACTATTTAAAATGTAAGTTTCGCTTTATATACACATCAAGAAGCCAGTTTACAAATTTGACCCATTGACTGTCAAACCTTCCTTCAGATATACATGGTTTATTCCAGCCCTCATGGAATATTAGATTTAAGACCCATTTCCTGACTTTTTGAACTTTATTCCTTTATTGCATTACTATTCCTTATTGCAATACTATTATTGTACCGTGATCTGAGGACTACTAGAAATGTGTGCAGACCTCAGCCCTCGTGGAATGAGAAACACCCTTTTTATAAACTACTTCTCTGTGGAGGTTAATACATGATACTATTGCCATTAAAAAGAATAAACAACTATCTCATTAAATAAATTAAAGGGGATTACTCCTGATATATTAAAGGGGATTATTCCTAAAACATTTTTCATTGTATCATCCGCTGGAGCGCACCAAATTAAACTAAAAATAAAGTTGGTTTAAACTACCATTGTGATTTAATGTGGGAATGGACTGGACATTTAAAATGCCAAGATATATAATATGTATGTTTTCATCTCATATGGGAAAAGACAGGGCAACAAAAGGATTAAAGAAAGGCCATTGTAGGGTATCGTCTAGCAAACGACTGATTTGCTCTACATAGTTGTTACAGTGGGCTCCTACACTCCTCAAAGAGTTTTCTCCTTTCTCTTCAATGCACTCCCAGGGGTGCCTCTCCTACACAAAAATTGTCCCTATATGTGTGTGTCAGCTTCCTCACTCACAGCACACAATGCCCTGCCTTTTACTTGCTAATTATGCTAAATATTTAAAATCAACAAGCAGAATAAACAGTTTGGCTAATCTGTCCCTGTTTGAGAATGCAAATCTTCTCTTTTGTCTTGCTGGGCTGTCTGTGGAAAAGGCTCCATGTATGGCTCCTTGTAAAAGGATCCTTTTCCCTCTCCGTCTCGCTCTTTCCCTCTCTCCAATCATCTTTTCTTTAGTCAGAGTCTTTTCTATCTGCTGTAGTAAACAGAAGCTGAAGGTCTAGCACATGAAAGCACTATGACATTTCTTTGGTGCCCATATAGACAGTGCATGCAGAATTCAAAGGACAAGATATGAGATTTTTAAGCCACTTGGAATATTTCCCACTACCTGTCTTCTTGGCAAGAGATCTGCCAACCTACGAGCATCAAAAGGTGGTCATATTATTTCATTCAATTAAATATTAGAGTTGATAAAAAACAATAACTCAAAAACTAAAGAATTCATGATCAATATTTGATCAATATATCATGTCTAACTCATGTCTATGAGTTCCCCAAATCCAACTGGTGCAGACAGGCACAAAAACAGCGCAGCCCATATGTATTGAAATGCAAAATGCAGCAAAAGATTGCATGTGACCTACTTTGGTAGCAGTGCAAATAAAAATCGGCGTTGGAATGTGTCCAAAGAAATGTGCTGCAAAGTAGGTCAAATTAAGGCTTAACACTCATCCACATTGCACCAAAAGGTAAATGGGATTCTGGTCATCTGCATTTGATTCAGGATAATGCTGTACACATGACATCCATTGAATCTGTGTTTTGCTTATGCAGTTTATGATCATGTAGTTTTCGTATACCACTTTTAATATACTATGCACAATTTATGGCTGGATGGCAAACTATATGAGCAACCAGCAGAACCCTTTAAGTAGCTCCATAAAATTTTAAAGAGTATCTAAACTCCGAGCACATGTAGCCAGTGTCTCTGGGAGGAGGATTGTGTCGCCACGTAACTACATCTTTTAGGCGAAACGCGTTGAGAAAATTGCTTTCTATCGATCTTTATGCGCAACAAAAAGGTAACAATGTTAGAGGACTTTTATTTATTACAGATTGTGTTTTATGGTAGTAGGATCACACATGTAGCAATTGCAAAATATGTGTTTTATTGTAAATGATGTCAATGAATGTTGTTCTTTTAAGCAGGTGTACCTTAAAAGTCCCATTTATTGGTTGGAAAAATATATAATAGATTCAGGGGCAATATACATATTTTTTATTTTCAGACATGGTTATTAATATTCAAATTTATCTAAACCCAAAAGAAAACAAAGTAACCTAATTTATCTTACAGTTTATTAGATGTTGTGTCTGGGTTTTTTTAGTCTCCTTCCCCTTTATTTCCACCTGCTATCCTGGCAGCAATATAATTCTTTCCCTAGGATGGCAATTCTCATTTATCATATTATATATAATATTACTTATTATTATTAAACTGTGTTTATATAGCGCCAACATATTACGCAGTGCTGTACATTAAATAGGGTTGCAAATGACAGACAGATACAGACAGTGACACAGGAGGAGAGGAGCCTATTATATCTTTTAAAGATCAGCATTGTCACCCTGGGACAGGACATATTCAGCATTTTGGAGCAACTTCTCCACTCCTTTTCTCCATAACATAGGGAGGGGTCTGTAGTTCACAGAGGGAATTGGGGACAAATTATAACAGAATGAGCACAAAAAGTTTAGCAGCTCACAACATTTCTTGCAGGATCATCAAATATTTCTATACTTCTCAAAAAGATCTGACATTTGTTTGAATGGCAAATGTAACAGAATAAAAAACACATAACAGAAGGTGATTGTTAGGGTGTAAACATATTTTAATTAGGAAAGGAAAGTAAAATAACAGTCAGTGGAAACATGAAATGTTCTTTACTCGCTGCTTAGCGGCTTCAAAATCGCTCAGTAAGCTTTGTGCAATGTTCATTTGACATTCACTGTCCATCAATTTACAGGTACCACTTATTTTACTGCGGGCTAGCATGACTTTTGAAACTTTAGATGCATCAGAGATATTTAACAGCCAGTGATTTTGTACATGGTGAGTTGGCCCGAGGCTTAAACTAGATAGGCGAATGTCAATGTTCAATCAGCTGTCAGCCCTGAAGGCAGAAAAGGGAGGAAAGAGCTGGTGCATGGAGTCTAGCACATCATACAATACTTTGCATTCAATGCTGTCACTGGCTGACCCGCGCTCTGCTTATAAGATAATATTGTTCAGTATTAAACCTAGTTTATAGAAATTTTTGTTATAAAAGGCTTATAAAGAATAATATAACAAATAAGGTCAATCCATAATTTTAATAAACTTATTAAAGCCACAGTGGTCCTGCAATTCTGTGTTTTTAAATTTTTTTGCATCGTTAAACATTTTGCTGTAGGAAGGTATACTAGATATTGATATTTATGTTCATGTAATATTTATACATATCTAGGATCAAAATGTCACAGCCCCGCAGCCTTTTTCATTGCAAAACTTAAAAGAGCCTAACCAATACTGAGCACATGTGGAGTATTACTTCTGATGTGTCCCATAAACCCCTGCAAAGCATGTGAGGACATTCTCCTGTGTAGGTAGGGAAAAACTGTTCCCCTATTTAGTATCTCAAACACAAGGGCCCATTTCTTTCATTTGGAACCTAGGACTCCCGAGTCATTATTCAAAATTATCATTATTGTTCAAATTATACCTTATGATATCTTTTTATTTCATTGGATAATATTATTTTATCTTCATTATTTATGAACTATGCCAAATGCAACAGACAAAACAGGGCAGTTCTCCATACAGGTATAATACATTTTTTTTATCATACTCAGAATCAAGGCTGGAGGATTTGCTCATCTCAAATAGGTTTTGCATTCCCATAAAAGTCTTTGGGAATGTAAACCCCTTTAAAGAAGTAAAATAACATGATAAAGCCGGTGGGGCCATGGTGAGGAGAAAGCCTGGGGGTGGACGCATGTATTATGAAGACTTTCTGTCTTTTCTCTTGGTCTCCTGCTTGGCACAGCAATACATATCCATAAAAGGGTTTTAAAGCCACAGATACTATTTTCTTGATGATGATCACATTGCCTGATAATTCCTAAACTGATTTAAGAGAAAAATAGGAGGACAATAAATGGTTCTCCTTCCGGTGTATCCGAAAATTATTCCTCCTCCCTGCACCTTGCCGTGCTTGTTCGAACTGGTCATGCGTGGGAATCATTGGACGACATCAGCACCTAGCGTTTAATATCTCCTCTTCCTGAGGAAGCAGACATAGACTCCGCGAAACGCGTTCAAGCTGTTGGAAATACCTAATTTTGGAGAGGTTTTCCACTGGGAGACTTGTTGAATGTTTCCCTTTCTCAGCAAGTGTTTTGTTTTATTTTTTTATTGTGGGATTTTATAATGTTTATAAATAAAGTGTAATGTGTTTTATACTCTACTAGTATTTGTTGATATAACATCTTACCTTAAAAGTCCTCCTAAAAATTGGGCTTCCCTTTGGAAACCGTATAGTTTTTGGGATGTAGTCAGGGTAGATTCATGTCCTGAAAGGTTACCAATGCTATGTACCCCTTTAAAGGAGGCCAACTGTGGGTCAAATGTACCAATTTTTATTACCACCTAAGTCTATGCAATTCATGTCAAAATTATGCCAACACAAGCACAAAGTCAGTTGACTTAGGCAGTCAACAAGCCCAGCAAACTGTCTTTGCGCTGACCAATGGGGCTGTTTAAAAATTGAAAGTTCTTTCAAGCAAATTGCACTTTTCAATTGCTCCACGTTTGTAAATAAAAAAACGATGGCATTCTTTTTCAACAATTTACCCTTTCTGAGTTGAGGAGAAAGGGGTTTGCTGTATATCCATCTACTGAATGGTGCAACTTACATAGTGCATGCAAATGACTTTGTATGTCTAAGTGCAGGGCAATGCATACGTGTACTTTATACTATATATTATACTATATACTATTCTATAATATATCACAAGTATCCAATGCACTGAGCCTTTACATTGCTCCTATAGGGCAAAACAAGGTCACACTCAGCAGCATATCCTCATGTCTTCATTGTTCCACCACTGTTCCTCTAAACTGCCAGAAGTGTAGAAAAACACACCTTTAAACAGACTTGTAAGACCTTAAAAAGGGCTAAGATCCCAGGGGCAACATGTTCTTTGCTTTGATGAATAAAGTATAGGGGGAAAGTTAGGTGACCCTGTTACTTCGCCCTTTATAGGTCAAATAAAGGAATACTTTAAGTGACCATTCGAAGCATACGTATTGGACAAAGTTATGTCAAGAAATATCAGCCATACCTTACTGGTATGGAATATTGTTTTGAGCATTTACAGATGGCAGCACATACAGCCAAAAAATGGCCAAAATACTGCTATCATATGAAGGTCAGAAAATGGTCCTGTATAAGCTCCAACCAGTAAAACATGGAGTTTACTAAGATTTTTCAAGGGGCAGCAGAGAAAGTGAAATGTACAGGTAGATGAGCCAAAAACATGAAATTGTTGGGCTGGCTGTTAAATCAACTTGAAGATAAAGAAAACTGAAGAAGACTGGGGTTTACCGTGGATAAGGCAAGGGCCTCCTTCCAGCAGTACTCACACATCTACCATTGCTTGAACCAGGCAGTCCCTGCTTATCTTACAGCCATCAAGTCATATGAATTATATTGGAACTATCTTCTAGGAGTGCTTGCACACTACAAGAAACTATTACAACTTAAAATTGTTTAAACAGTCTATGCATATCCCCTGAGGAAGCCTGCAACACAACGCGACGGGATTGAGACATTAGTCATTCCTATCGAATAATATTTAGTCAGGTGGCTGTTGTATAGTAATCCAACCCTGTATTAATTGTGCTATGTACTATCACTGTAAATATTGTTTCACCTAACAAATATGGCATACAAGCATTCGTGCCAAATACATTTTTGAAATGTATCCACGATAAGTCTTTCTTGTTTTCTTTATCTTCTAAATTGCTCCTGAGGTGGGCAACACATTTGCAGATTAATTAGTGAGGGTTTTTCTTTTAAGTGAAATCAACTTGTTGCTTTGCCATTCATGGCAAAGATTCATTTTAGGACCCGTAAGAATGCCATATTGAAAGTCTTGTTTGTTCTGATATCCTAACTTTCTACTTGTCTAATGAATGACTGTACAAGAAAAAGAAACTGAAAAGCTGGTTCTTTAAAAGCTACAACCAGAATATCACACTGCGTTAAGCATACAAGTGATAAAGCCCGAGGATGCCAGATACAATCAAGGCTTAACTTTAAAGGGGCATTATGAGCCACATCCATCCTAAGATGACAATACAAGCTATTAATTATGCTCTCGCCAGGAGACGAAGGACGTAAACAGATATAAACAACCTTCATAGCATTGCAACTCCACTGTTATTTGCTGGCTTATTTTGCTCCCTCAGCTGTGTCTGACCTGAAAGGGACACAATAGGGTTGGCAGGTCCAGGCCTGCCCGATAAAAGCATACGTGAGAGGGGCTGGACGCTGGCCCGAGAGGAGGCTTCGGCCTTTCAGGAATGCAGACTGGCAAGAGGCTAATGTAATAGGACAGGGAAGGAGGGGTATGATCTGAGGAGTCCTGCGTCACCGCTCAGTGTAGACAAGTGACAAGCACTGTGACATTGTGTGCAATTGACTGGAAACTCCAACTGTGTTTGCATTAACTCTATAGTCACAAAGAAAGAAAAACTTGGTGAGAAAAACTGAAATGTTTTGCCAACAGCTTAAAACTATGCAATAATAATTCAAAGTTTTAATATAGCGCCAACATATTACACAGCGCTGTACAAATTCCATAGTCATATCACTAGCTGTCCCTCAAAGGAGCTCACAATCTAATGTCCCTACCATAGTCATATGTTATTATTACAGTCTAAGGACAGTTTTTGGGGGAAGCCAATTAACATAACTGCATGTTTTTGGAATGTGGGAGGAAACCCACACAAACACCTGCAAACTCCATGTAGATAGATTTCTGGGGACTAGCGCTGCAAAGGCCGGAGTGCTAACCACTAAGCCACCGTGCTGCCCATGCATAGAAATGACTTACATCTGTTACGTGTATTTTTTTTTTACAGAGATGAGGAATATTAAATAGAAATATAATAAAATGTGTTTCAGCTGCCTAAGTGCAATTCAGCTTCATTGACAAATATAACATAAAATACTCAAAGTAATAAATATATAAAGCAGACCTATCATCACATTTTTAACATTATAGAGAAGGGTGGCTATCCCTTTTATATAATAAAAAAAAAATATTAATTTTTTGGAGGGGACCCCTGCCCTTCCATCTTTACCACCTTGGTGGGATACAAACATCACATATCCCCGGAGGTTGTGGGCTGCTGCTTCTGCACACACCCGACATTGGGCATGCTTCATCAGGGAATTTCCTATAATGTAAAAAAAGTGCTCAATCCCATGCATGCTATGAGTGCAGACAGATCAACGACATCAAATCCAGAAGACGATCAGGTGAAGGTGTGAACAGCAGCGAACAAGTGAAGAGGAACATTTGAGGTTGTTGCATCACTGATTCTGTGAAAACTTCATATCAGATGGTATTGTGATAATAACCCCTTCTCCATGTATCGGTGTTAGACGCTGGTAATTGGCCACAAGACCCAAATAACGCATCATGGGAGGATGGACCATATGGGACTGTGGATATTATGCCGAATATCTGGAGGAAATGTTGTATTTAGCTCTTACTTCATTGTAGTGAACCCACATTCATGTGTTGTAGACACCTGCTAATAAAGAGTAATACAGAATATTATAATTATGAATGAGTGTCATTAAGCTTTTGCTTTTTGTTTCAACTGTCAAAGATGCCTGTGAGCGGCACACTGTCTCAGAGGTTAGCACTTTGGCTTTTGCAGCGCTGGGTCCAAGGTTTCCTCCAGTCCCTGGTTTCTTCCCACATTCCAAAAATATATAGTTAGCCTAATTGGCTTCCCCCCAAAATTGATGTTAGACTGAGTTAATGATATTTGACTACAGTAGGGAAATTAGATTGTGAGCCCCTCCAAGGGCAGTTAGTGACATGACTATGGATTTTGTAATGTGCCGCATTATATGTCGGCACAATATAAAGTCTCAAGGGGATAATTCACTTTGCTATGTGAACAGCCTTAACTCCTTTGAAATTTAGTCCCATACATGGAACTTGGTTAACTAAAACATTCATTTTTACAGCCCTATGTTTGACTGTTCTGCCTAAGGGTGGTCATATAGTAATACCCAATTAGGACAGTGCTCAACTTCTAACCCCACACTCCATGAGTGCCATGTACCAAAGGAAACCTGTTCTGTAGGTCAAACTCAACACAGAAAAATGAAAATATTTTAGTCAACATCCAAACAATCTTTCAAAATATATACTTTATTTCCAGACCATCTCATTCATATAACTACTATTGCTTACATAACTCACCCCCCAGTGATTTACCATTACCAAGAGAGGGCTAGATCATGCAAGATAGGAGGGGTGTGCTAGGAAAGTGATTCTCCTGGAGTTCAAAGGCAAATTGCAAGTCATTAACAAATAATTTATGAAAAGGAAAAATGTTGCAAGCCAGCGTTTCAAATCCTAATTTTTATGATTTTTATAGGTTGGTGATAGGGTCTCTTTAACTGGTTACAAACATGGATAAGAGGTAAAAGTAAGACATACAAAATATAAAAGCTGTAATAAACACCACTTACATTGTACAATTTTACTGTCTAACTCAATACATCAACAGGAGGCAGGAAACACATAAATCAATCCATGATTGGCAGACAGAAAGCTATGCATGGCCTGAAAATGGTTTCACCTACCGGTAGTAAAAATGAATATACTGGTGAATGATACCTAGGAGCACTTGTGATCAGTTACATCCCTTTCTCACTATTCAATGAGGAGATTAAAAGGCTTAAATCTGAAAGCTGTAAAGTGAATGGCTTACTGGTTGCTCTAAATGAGAGGGATCTTAGATTAATTTATTATGTTAGCAGTAAGATTTAAAGGGCTCCATTTAAAAAACTGGGAATCTAACATTCCCTTAAACATTGTCTGTTCTTGCAGGTCAATGTGTTTCAATGGCAGTAGTTGGATTGTTTGAGGGAATGTCAGATTCCTTATTTCATAAATAGAGCAGAAAGTGTATTTATAGCCCAAATTCTATTTAGCTATAGATAGGGGGGCGAAGGGACAGAATCTTCTAACACTAGTACCCTGTAGATGTAGACTATTTCATTATTATCTTTGTTGTATGTATGACATACATTTACTTTCTCTCATGATCTCATAATTCTCATAACCTCCTCACATGCACGGCTCCAAGATTTTTTTTTAGAGCTGCCCCGACTCTCTGGAATGGTTTTCCTGGTCCCATTCAGCTTGCTCCTACTTCTGTTCATTTAAAAGAGCCCTCAAAGCCCATCTTATCATACTTGCCACCAGTCTTCTTCTGTCTCTTAAAATCCTCACTACTCACCCACCAATCTATATCCCCTCCTATTGTATGCTACTTTCCCGTCTCTTAGATTGTAAGCTCTTCGGGGCAGGGTCCTCCTCTCCTCATGTGTCACTACCTGTATCTGTCTGTCATTTGCAATTTAAAGTACAGCACTGCGTAATATGCTGGTGCTATATAAATACTGTTTGATAATAATAATAATACTTTTGGTAATGCAGCTTTAAAACACCTGCAGATTCATAATTTCATCTAAGTTTGTGATGCAAAATCATAGATCTGCAATTAAAGTGCCACCTGCAAATTCTGAATTAATCTGAGAATAAATTTCCGGTCTGCAAATATTTAAGTTCAGGTATGCATTTATTTCAAATTAAAGTCAAGTTGAATGTGCATAAAAACCAACACATTTCAGGTAAACCAGTTAGGTTTGTCTTTTATCTGGGCTTGCAGTGGCAAGGAATGATGTGAATAGTTTGATATATGCTGGACATATAAGAAATCCTAAATAAGGATGGAGAATTTAGTTCTGTCTTGTAGTGCTGTTAGCAAGACATGCTATCTGTGTCCCCAGTAGGGAGATTAAGCCTCCCCATTTATTCTAGTAGCTGTTTTCACCATTACTAAAAATACAGAATTTTGATTTGTCACTAGAACAGGAATTCTTCCAGTGGGGAAACTATTGAAAGAGGAGGTTTTCCCCAGGTTGAAAAGGTTTCTTCATAAAGCAAAGAGAAATCTCTGTATATTTCTCTAATATAGATACATAAAAAGGAACCCCCTCACCCCCCCAGAAAAAAAACAGGTGGCTTTACATACATCTTATTTCACATGCAACAATCCTATACTAAATACGTAATAAAACATTATATAAAGGACAGCTCATATTACTTTATGATCTTGCAGGTCTGGAAGGGATCTGGGGAGATGTTGACCCACATATCTTCCAATATGTCTATAAATGTCTCATTATACCTTCATCTGTATCAGAAGCATCAATGCCTCAAAAACCCTCAGCCTGATGCAGTGTGGAGTAATTGGATAAATATTGAAATGCCTTGATGGGTGAATGTTAGTTTGGAGTAGTGGGTGTTTATTGTGAGGTTGAATTAATTTGTGCTATGTAATGCCCACAATAATAAAAAACACTTAAATCTATGAAAAAATGAGGTTGGACAGTATGGATGCGGAGTAAAGGCTAGAAGATGCATGCCATGCTTTGACCAGCTTGTTGCAGATTCTAATGCAGGGACTGAAGGTATGGATGGAGCTCTAACATAAACAGCAGTGGTATGGCTATACTTAGTTTCCAAAACCAGTCTAAGTGTTTATTTATACACTTGCAATAGGAAAAGGAGATGACTGCTACTAAGTGTAACATATGCTTGTTTCATGGAAGACTGCTAATGTCCATGAGAGATTACCACTAATTAACCATTACCCAGAACCCTTTCACTAGAACTCCTATAGAATGTGAGTGATGGGCAGGCATGTCTGGGCAGTGGGACACAGAATAAATAAACCCGCGTGGTGACGCCCACACCTATCCCTTGGCAGAGGTCCACAGCAAACACCGCAGTGAATGTAAGCTTGTAGAAAGGTGTGGGACAGCTGCGGGAAGTGTTGTCACCTGTGTGTTAACCTGTTCAGTGTACTTGTGTTATAATATAGAGTATTACAGGGAAAATAATTATAAGACCCAGACTGACAGGCTGTTTTTGTAGCCATAGTATAGAGGAACACAAAGAACAGGTTGTGTACATCAAAGCCAGGTTATATTTATGTCAACAGAACTTCCTTCTTCTGATATCATATGGCCCGTCTCTGTTACAGGTGTCCTTTTTCCTCTACAACATTCTCCAGCCATTGTCACCGTGTCATCGCCTCTCATTTTCCATCCTGAAGCGAAACTTCAGGTTCAAAATGAATCCATTTATAAATCCAGTCATTTTTTTTATATAGGGGATCTTTAGTCTAAACCTTTAAATTCTATAGATCAAGAAATCAAGAAAGGGTATAACCTCTGGTGGATTGTTATTGCTGTGTGGGATTCCAATAAGGGGATTCCCCTGACTTTCTGAAGCGATGACAATGCCCTCAACAGGAAATAAAGAGAGAAGAAACAAGAACAAAAAAGCATTAAACACACTTATTAATATGGTAGGGGATTGAGCCAAAGGATTGGGTTGTGTGGAAGGCATCAATTTGACATCAGAATTATATATTTCTGGGGTCCTACATGTAGCACTCACCCTGTAGCAGGGCTGTTTATATCTGGGGTATTCTTGGTGGGGTGACTTCAAAAACTTATTTTTTCTTTTTTGTTGTTTTTTTATTAAAGAAGTCTGACATACACAGGTGAGCATACAATGGTCAGTCCAACTCCAGCATTCAAAGTCTCAACATACTTGGCAGTAGTAGGGAGGTCCAAAAGCAATACTGGCTCCTCCAAAGCAGAATGAGAATCTCCCTAAGGTACGTGTCCCGAAATGAGAGCTATACTATCTTGAATGCTCAACCTAGTCAGACCACTGAGACTTCCCTGATCTCTCATCCTATTGGCATACCATGGCTTCAGGAGGGTCACCACAAGCATTCAGTTCCTAAACATGCGATAGCTGCTCACCCAAAAAGGCAACAAAATTGGAAGTAAGGGAATATGTCCCAAAAAAGTAGTACATTATTGCCTGAATTTGCATTGATATCTCTTAGATTGTAAGCTCTTTTGGGCAGGGTCCTTTCCTCCTCCTTTGTCACTGTCATTGTCTGTAGCTGTCTGTCATTTACAACTCCTATTTAATGTACAGCGCTGCGTAATATGTGGGTGCAATATAAATATATTTTTTTATTTTTATTTTATTATTTTATATTATTATATTATTTTTATTTTATTTATTATTAATAATAATAATATTAATAATAATAATAATAATAATAATAATAATAATAATAATAACAACAATATTAATGATATCAGCTTCTTGTAATCCACTGTCCACCTTCACTCAAATAAGGACATGGAGGGCTAGCTAGCCAATCAGAACTTTTGGCAGTGTTGTCATTCTAAAAGAAGGGGATTATATAGAGTACATCAATGTACTGCTGCTCCTTCCTGGCACAGGTTACGTTTTTTTGTGCAGCAGGTGGCATTATTCCACAGAATTATAGTCTGCAGGACCTTGCATTACTGTCTGGCATTTTATTATTATTAATAGTATTATTAATAATAATATTATTAATAAACAGGATTTATATAGCTCCAACACATTACACAGCACTGTACAATAAATAGGGATAGATACCTGGATCACAAAACTGGTTAAACAAATCCACATTTCAAATCCCTTGGCTGATAAAACATTTCCAAATATGTGTTATAACTATGATTTTAAGCATTTTCCTAGTTTTCAACTTTTTTTAACAATTTTTTTTTTTTTTTCAAAATAATCTTTTTTTTAACATTTTCTGATCTTCTGCACTTCTTTACCCTCCTTGCAAAGCCAGCTCTAGGTTCCCTATTTTTTTTCCCATACACTTGATATCCTTTCATCATAAAATATATATATTTCCTTGGATCATAAAATATAAATTGCATGTATATGTATGTATGTAGCTAGTTCACCGCTATGTCTGCCAATTTCCATATGATAGTCCCATGTCTTGTAACGCTGCATAGACAAATATTAACCAGTGGAATGTGTGATCTAGGAGAGGTCAGCAGAGCATGGACATGGGAGAATGGAGCCCTAGGGGAGGAAACCGTTACAACCATATATGTGTAACACTTTGACACCGTCAATAAGAACAAGACATTTATAAGATTGGATATATACCTGTCATGATTGTAAGTGTAACTAAAACAAAAAAATAATAATTTACCTAAAGAGACTCAATTTAGGCAAGAAAAAAAACTATGATGTACCAAGCACCAGCCCTGTTCCATAAGAGAAGGGGGTGAGTCACATGATCCAAATACTAGGTATTTCTTATTGCTCCTGATATGGAACAGAGCTGCACAGGAGAAAAATTAACTTAAGTGCATAAAAGACAAATTTAAAGGAAACCTGTCAATTATTCCTTCTAAAACTTAGGTTCCCTTTCACAATGCTTTAGAGCTTTTTTCTTCATCTGCTAATTAATAGGCTTGCACACACATTGGTTCTGATTTATTAAAGCTCTCCAAGA
Source organism: Pyxicephalus adspersus (assembly GCF_032062135.1). Taxonomy (NCBI): domain Eukaryota; kingdom Metazoa; phylum Chordata; class Amphibia; order Anura; family Pyxicephalidae; genus Pyxicephalus; species Pyxicephalus adspersus. The sequence continues at coordinate 21,852,660 of NC_092860.1, forward strand.
CTTGAGAAGATAGACTATTAGGGATGAATTTGGATGATACAGCAAACCTGGAATGGATCAGGTTCGGGGAAATTAAACATTTTCCATAATTGAATTTTCCATACCAAAAGAAAGATCTTGCAAGTGTAGGACAGGTGAATGCATAGTATATGGTGCCAGCTGAACCATACACCCCATTTAACGTTTTACATTTTACTGAAAACGTGAAAACTCTCAATTCACTTATCACTAGCAGAAAGGCTGCAAGCTTCTTCTCCTGGCTAATCTTTCAATGTATACTTAAATAACAGGTATAGGGTGGCATGGGTGTTAAAATATGGTCATATAATATCGGTTTTATAGCTGAAAATCTACACCCACTAACAAGGCATAATACTTTTCCTTCAAAAACTTTACAAGCTGTTTGAAAACTGGTAAATTGCCTAATATTATGTAAGAATTAGATTCCAAGTAAATCCTCTTTTTCAGTTCCCAGTTCAGTAAAGCCTTTGTAAATTAGCCACAAAAGCATGAAGGAAAGGCACAATAGTCAAAAGATTGACAACACAAATTATAATTTATTGCATGCAGTAAACTCAGATAAATTCCAGATTGAATCTGACATGACTGTTCCCTATTAGCTATATTTTACATAATTTACATAAGTTACCCCATACTCTGTTTTTCTTTTTTTTTTTACTAAAGATAAAATAGCTGAGACTGAGCTAGGCCAACTATTTGTGTGGTCCCCACTGACCGGCATATTTAATCCGCCCCATAATACGTCAGTCAGGATTGATCAGTAGCTCCCCTTCTACCCAACCAAATTAGTTACATTTTAATCACAGCGTGTGGGAATATCTCAGCTCTCGGGGGTCAAGCTGGTACTTTCTCAGCCAGGATTTTTGTGTAGTTTTGCTGCTCCTGTACTGCAACACTTTGCATTTTTTTATAAATTGATTCCCGCCTCAGTTTTATTTTCATTGATGCATTATTACAATCAACATGGTGCCATTTTGGAACATGCTAGGTATAGTTTTTGGGTTGGAGTTCAGGATCTATGCCGAAGTTAAGGACCAATAGGAGTGGGTTTCTTTTTTATGGTTCAGGAAAATATTTTATTGGGTATGATGAATGTGTGTTAAAAAGCCACACAATGAGGGTGATTCGTGCCAAAATGTGTGGACCTGCATCAATAACATCCAAGCTGATTTTTAAATTTGAGATATCTGTATCACTGTATATGATATTATATGTCATATACAGTATGAATAAATATGATATGTAAATGATTTATACACTAAAGACAATAATAATAAATCTTATTCTCTTTTTTTTTTTTTTTAGCTTTACCAAAACCATATAATTAAATATTGTATACAATCAGAGGGGTCCTTGTAGTACAAAGGTCAGCCCTTCTTATTCATTGTACCCCAGGTGACCCAAATTTTGGGTCTCGGGGAACCCAAATAAATGCATTCATTGATGGTTGGTGTGAAGGATGCTCCCAATACTGTGACAATATTAGTCAAAATCCCACATTTCCATGTAAAAAAATCCTTGCTTTCATACAGCTGGCTCTGGCAAATGGCATTGGCCCTAGAACTAGGCAAGCACCATCTTACGGCAGATCAATCAGCCGTAGCTCAAGGACCCCCTGGTAACCTCTAAAGAACCCCTGGTTGAGAATCACTGCTCCAAACCTATACAGACCTGAGGTGTATACAGAAACAAGATGCCTGGACATGCACATTCTCCATGAAGCAATAATTTTAATGAATGATTTTTGTACATTTGCAAAAATATACTTGGTTTGGAGCAAAAAGGGGGAATGATCAGGTACTGACATGTGAACAGTTGAGAATATCCACTCTGGTTATGAAATTAATTCTCCAAGCAGACATTGGAGAGGTACACATGTGCAATATTTGTCGTTAAAAAACGAACCACTAACGATTATGCACGATTATTTTAAACAATCGTATTGTGCACAATTCCATACATGCTGTAATGATACGATCGTTTAAATTTAATCCACCAATAATGTACACACACTAGATACGATTGAACGATACAGGATGTGATGTGTACAAGATAAAGTGTATCACAGAACAATCCACAATTACTGAACGACCGTACACACAATAGATTGCGAACAATATTCTCCCAAGATCCGCAGGGACGGTCATTTGTTTCCAGTGTCAATCCTCATTCATCGGCGTCGTTGTGCACTTTTTTTGTTAACGATTATCAGACGAACGGTCGTTAGTCGTTCGTTTCCAACGATAGATATTGCACATGTGTACGCAGCTTTAGGGGTAAATTGATTTTAGATCATAGATTTGACCATGGATCAAGGAAATGTTCTTTTAGCAATCTAGTGTACTTAATGTGTATTCTGTGTGCCACATGCATTGTAATCCACTGTATTGTATGCAACTAGTTGTCCTCAGAAAAAGGGTTAAAGCTGAAGTGTGACCAGTAGTCAGAGAATGATTAGCAACATGTAATGAAATGAAACTCAAGTAATCCAGGCATTATCTTCTAGCACAGGGCAGATCTGCATTGCTAAACAGATAAATAGCTTGCAAACACTCCCATCACTGTCCAAACAACTTGTGAAGCTTGAGCCTCACTACCCCCTGCCAGCAGGTGAAAGGAAAACGTGCTAACAGCTTATTTACACAGCCATTTATACTGATAATGAATGTGACATATAGCAGCATTGTGTGACATAGGTAATACTTTCCAGCTGTCAAGTTACAAATGTGGTCACAAACCATCAAGTGAACACAGAATGTTATCTAAGACTATTTACATATGTGCAATAAATATTATTAGAAAACGAACGATTAACGACCGATCGTCCGATAATCGTTAACAAAAAAGTGAACAACAGCGAGGATGAACGAGGAATGTCGCTGGAAATGAACGAACGTCCCGGCGTATCTGATTGAGCAAAGATCGTTCGCTGTCTATTGTGTGAACAGTCGTTCAGTGATCGTGACCGACTAACGATTAGTCACTATTATTTTGAACGATCGTATAGTGCACAATTCTGTACATGCTATAACAATATGATCATTCAAATATAATCCACCAATAATGTACACACACTGTGTACTGGAGAAAGTGTACCGAAGAACAATACACGATCAATGAATGACCATACACACAATAGATAGCAAACGATCATGGCCCAATCAGATCCATCGGGGTGGTCATTCGTTTCCAGCGACATTCCTCGCTCATCGTTGTTGTTGGCCACTGTTTGTTCACTTTTTTGTTAACGATTATCGGATGGTCGGTCTTTAATCTTTCATTTCCAAGGACAAATATTGCACGTGTGTATGTAGTCTTAGGGTGGCCAGGTCTAAGTAAGCTTTTCTAATGATTCTGAAGATCCTTGTTAGGGAATTTTATTGGCTTGATCAATTGTTATTTTCACACAGCTTGGGCACAGGCCTTTTTCCTAATGTATTTCCATTTTTTTTTGTACCTTAATGAACATTTGTGGCTAAATTCAGCAGGAATGGGGGTGCAGGGATAAGAAGAGAAGTCAGATGGCTCTTTCTAGGTTAAAAAATATGGATTAATCTTTCCTGTAGGTGCTCCATAGCCGTTTATAGAGCAGTTTTGGTGTTTGGAAGTAAATTGGACTTTAGAGACCTCCAAATAATGTTTCCAGTCCTAGAAGTCATCAGAAAGTTATTTTATTGCTATTTTTTATCTAGTCCTAGGCTTTGAATTTAGGTTCATTTTAATCCTTGAACGTCTCAAAAAGAAAACACTTAAATTATGCCCAAACCAGTTAGATCATTTGAAACAAATTGGGCAATGGCAGCCAACAAATGTTTACTGATAAAGTACTGTAAAGTTGTAAATGCGCCCTTAATGTTGTCCTATACCAACTGGATAATAATATATTGCTTATTATGTGCGGATTTTAAACTTGCATTGGTGAATCAAATCCTTAACATGAAGCCTTTCAACCACCAACTAATAATAAGAAGCAAATATATAGCAAAAGCTGCCAGGATTTTTAGGCTGTCTACAGACATCTGATATTGGTCAAATCTGATATGTGCCTGATTTATTAAAGCTGTCCAAGGCTGGAGAGGATGCACTTTCATAAATGAAGCGGGGTGATTCAGCAAACCTGGAATGCATCTAGTTCAGGATTCAAAACATTTGCTAGCAAATAGCAAATTACTTCCAAGTTTCCTGGATCACCCAGCTTCATTGATGAAAGTATATCCTCTCCGGCCTTGGAGAGCTTTAATAAATCAGGCCTATGAAAGAATGATCCGAGTGCCATATTTTAGAAACCTCATATGAATTGGCCAAGAATGCATGTGTAGCCTTTTGGAATATACAACCACAATGCTGGATATTTACAACTTGCTTTTGGCAGAGATTGCTTTTTTCCTTGCTGTATGGCTCCTACTAATAATCTTTAAATATGTTGATATGTTGGTTTCCAAACATTTTTATTATGTTTAAGGAATTGAGTATGACAACATTGTAAAATTACGTAACAACGGGACTTATTTATTAAGGCAAACAACAAAGTTTTGATCTTAGTAATGCTTTATTCTTTCAAGTGGAAAACAATGCATTGATCAAACTTTTAAAAAGTCAAAAGGCTGGGAAGAATCATTCAAGACCAACAAGTAAAATCTGTCCTGCAGCACCAGGCGTGGTAAGAGCGACCCCAGATAAATTCATGATATACATGTGCCTTGCACATTGTACGTCCAACTAGCTTTGTGCCACATTCTACATGTAGCACACATTCTTTTATACAAAGGCATTTCCTACTGACCTGATGCAGCATTGTCAGAGTCTGTAATTACAAGCATGGATGAATGACAGATAACAGCGTAGGACTGCTAATTACCAACCCCTAGCTTTGTCATTGTTCACATTCTTACTTAACCTGCGACACAGCTTCTCATGGATTGATTAATACTGTACATACTGCACTTACTTGTTGAAAGTTTTTGTAGGTAAGAGGTGAAAAAGATGAAAGTGGGTCTCCAAATATTTTTTAATCGCATAGAAAAGTGAATAGGATGGTATGGGGTGAATGACATAACTATGTACAGGGAGGTAATCATGTGGCAACTGTTGTCTTTGCTTACGTTAACAAGAATCTTTTACCCTATTCATCATGGAATGAAGGATTTCTGATATGTAGGTAAAGCCAGTCATACAACTTGCAATTTGATTGTATAATCTTTTTTAGATCTAACAACAAATATGTAGTCTGAGAGGCCACCAGACTAGGTACAAATTGAATAGATTTTTTATTTAGGGTACTTAAGGGAGATCTAAAGCAGCGGTCGCCATCCTTTCGGACCTCATGGACCACTAAATTAATAATTGTAAATACTGTGGACCAATAATATGAATTTTTTTATTAAGATAAATACATTTGTAAAATAATGATCTTCCTAATGGTGCTGACGAGGACTGTGGAGGCTCTGATTCATTGATCAGCTCACGGTTAGGTGAAGTATTACTATTGTTACTATTATCATTAGTTGTATTATCTTTGGTGTTACTAAAGAAATGCAAAATATTAGTTTGCTTTTTCTCACTCATTATGGGTTTATTTCATTCCAATCTAAGACCAAACAAGAAATGATAGTTATCAAAGTCAAACTAATTGATGCCATTATTTATAACAGTTTAGGAAAATACACAGGTAAGGTCATACTTACCTAAAAGAGCATCTGAGATATAAACAAATAAAATAAAACAATCGGATGAGAATCAGTATTGGCGGAGCGGGGTGACTGTTGTAATGGTAGAAACAATACTGAAACGTACGGCTCTGCAGCGGTTCCCTCATACAACTTAATACTCCACTGACGTCACGCTGCGCCTTCCTTGTTTTTCTGTCTCTAGTACAGTTCATGAATTTAGTGCAATATAAAGGCGAAATTGTCATTCAAAATATAAGAATTTATTAGAATATTATTTTTGTTTTATATTGAATAAAACATAAAAATTGCAAATAATGTCCAAATTTTTCTGTGGACCAACAAAATTTCTCACCGACAACTTGCTAATCTAAAGGACTAGATCTTTATGGTCAGAGACAATTAAAACTCACCATCAACCTGTTTTGTGGCACTTTAAGAGTGGTGTATGTTTTAAAATCAAAATCAAAATATTAATGAAAAGATGGTTACATTTTAAGATATTTTGATTTATTATAAACATATAAAATATGCAAGTAGCTAAAATAGGAAGTAGGATCAAATATCTTGTTATATGGATGACAAAAACACCTAATAAAAACATATATTAGAGGCTGGAAAAGGGAGCAGTTAACATGGTGCTCAAGATGACTAAGTACCCCCAAGACCTATGAAATAATGAAGTTTAAAGTGCAATACCATCCTGCAATGACCAATAAGATTAATTATTACCCTGACCAACCTGATTTTCTTGATCAACACTATATGGGCTCATCATCAAATAAAGGATTTCAACATTTTCCAACAATTCTAAAGAAAATCAGTAATAGAATACATACAATTCCACTATTTAGTAAAATAGACCTTGTTGAATATTTAGCTACTTGTGTCATTAGGATCTTACATTTATATTTTTTTTTACTTTTGGTATTAAAACCCTAAATGATGTAAGTGTGTTCTTGCTTGTTTTTACTTAATCCTGTTCTACTTTTGTTTATTGACATAAATTGCACACCCCAAAAATAAAGTATAGGGGGGTTATCAAAACCCATACATGGGGTGTGGGGTTATTTTAGTCTTTTATTGAGGTTTTAAAATGTAAAAGTACCAGTGACAGCACAGACAAGCCACTAACATTGAAATAAGGTACAAAATAAGATGTGATACATAAAAGAAAACATATTCTCACGAGGGTGTACTAGATATTAACATAACTTTAGAGTAAAGGTAAGGATCATCTACCTATTCCATATTCAATATATCATTGAGGGGTATTGGTGTTCAATGAATCTCAATACAAAATATAATAAACGTATACACTCATATTCTATATCTGTGTTTCTCAATCTTTATAACTTGAAACAATGTCCAGGTCTCCGAGGAACCTTTGCTATGATTAATGTACAGATCATAGTACATTAGTGTGTTGGTCTATAGGAAGAATGCCTCCCTTATGGATAGCCAACATCGGTGTCACCTAAACTGACCTGAAAGTCACAAATTTACTCAAGGAACCCCTGGCAATCTCTGGAGGAACCCTGGTTGAGAAACTCTGCACTCTATGATAAATAAGTAGAGTCATTGGAATTCATTTGGCAAGTGCAGTTGATGGTTTTGCTCCTGGGAACAGAAAAGTTTGAGAAAAGTTGGGGGGGATTTTCTGGATTAAACAGGAACATACATAGAAGCCGAAATGTTTGACATTTATAAAGTTGAAAATAAGGAAATAGGTTAGTTAAGCAATACAGAAGTTACTTAGAAAGGTTAGAGGTGCTGAAAGGCTCACTTTGTAATTACAATCTTCAAATGTTGGCTTCTCACATAGTAGAACATATACCTAGCTACTGAATTCCAGTATTGCTTTTGTTTCAGTAAATTCCCTTTGTTGGCAGAAGGACAGAGCATTGAGTGCAAATGGGTTTGCAGTATACTAATAATGGAAGAGATTACCCGCTCTTTCATTAGGTGTGAAGGTTTTCGGGTTTAATACCACAAAGTGACATGAGCAAACCTAACCTGAATTCTTGTGTTTACAGGTAATGGATTGCTGATTGAAGTTTCACATCACAGTGAATTCTTAATCTGTAAAATAAGGTAAAACAGAGTATTTATCACCATGAGCAAAAACGAAACTCGCACGTGTAATGGCCACTGCTGAGTGACTCTGATCAATACATTTCCAGGAAGTTTTTTTTCAAACTTTTCTAGAACTGACATGTATATGTGAATATTTCTTTTTCTGTTGTGTTTTACCATTTAAAATGGTAAATAAGGTATTTTCATATTCTGCCTTTTTCTTTGTTGATTTGATATGTTGATCCAAGGGTTCATACCTGGGTGGTTCTCGGCGGTGTCCTTAATGCACACATTTGTTTATAGGGCATTATGGCAATTCATTGATTTCTAAAATCTAATTAAACTTTTTTTTCTGAATATAGATTTTATTCTGGTGGAAAAATGTAACATCATTTCTTCCTAGGTTTAATTTATCTATTTTCATCCAGGATTTGTTTAGAGGTTTTTTCAGAAATTGTTTTCTTTTTAGATAAGTAACTACAGACACGAATTAACTTTTTAGCTACTGCATTAGTAAGGGTGACATTCACCCAACTAATAATGAAAGAGCATTGTTCCCAGTGAGTATGACTGTAAGGCTGCATTCACACGTGCAATATTTGTCGTTGGAAGGGATATTTTATGATCCTTTCCAACGACAAAAGACTGAACGATGCATGAACGTCATTCTGCTCTATGGGGGAGGGGGGGAGCGATAAAGCAGCACCCCGCTGCACTTTCTCCCCTAACTTCAGCACCTCTAACATTACGATTGTTCCTTGTTCATCATTCGTAGATTGCCAGGACGGTCGACAGACGTCAAGTGCTGAACACACGCCAGATTTTTGTCCGATATCAGCCCTGAGGCGATTATCGGATGAGAATCATCTGACGTGTGTATGTAGCCCTAGGGACATTCTTCCAGTGACTACTAATATAAGAGTCTCTTTTCCACTGACCACCAGTAAAAATGGTTCTTTACCTGCCAACCACCAATTCAAGGGTCTTTTCTCCCATCGACCTCCAAAATAAATGGTCCTATATCTGACATCTACCAATATAAGGGGTCTACCAATGATCACCAATAAAAGGGGTCCTTCTTCTGTTGACCACCAATGAAAGTGGGCACTGCACTAACCACCATTGTCAGGGGGTTCTTCTTCACTGACGAAAAATGTGAAAGGGCACTACAGTTTTTACTGTCCTCATTTCTTTTCTTTTCATTGGTATTTTTTATTGTTATTTAAATATTCGTGTGGTGTTAGGCAGCCCTGGATGTCAGGTATGTTAAGTCAGCCACTCTCAAAAAAAGGATGGATCTGTGGATCCCTAGGGTTACTCTAGGACTTGGTAGGGGCTATGGCTGTTTGACTTCTCAAAAGATGGAGTCTGTAGCGTTCCGGAGCCAACACTACTTGGCACAGCCAGCTGCATGGAACCAAGGATCTTTTCAGCTGTCTATAAAGGTGGTATCATGACCAGTAATTTATGGCGGCCAATAGTTTATTATAACAGGGGTTCCCTGACACCTGAAAATATTTAAAGGGTTCTACTGGGTTAAAAGGGTGAAAAAAGTTGTCTACACTACTAAACTACTTTACTTAGTTTACTAAATCATTTTTTGTATTTTATCCTACAACTCGTGTTAATGTACCATGAGCTGTAGATTTAATAAATATTGGCAGGGGTTTCATAAAACCTGAACAATTTTAAAGGGATCTACCATGTGTAACTTTTATAACTTTTCTCAGCATACCAGGACTTCTGTAACTGTAACTGTAAGAATTCCCTACTTCCATGAAGATATGTGTCTGCAAACTGTCATGTTTAGGTGACACAAGGACTTTCTCCCATATTTGTGGATGTAAGCTGACAGTAGACAAGTGTCTTTTCATGTAGTGCTTCAAAACACCAATGTGTATCCTTGCACTACTGAACTTTAAAACATTGACATGAAAAGGGACCTCTCATCCTCTGTAACAAAAGTATAATAGTGATCAGGTTCCAAAACCACCACGCTCCCCATTTCCATAGACGGAGCAATCCCCATTCATATCTATGTTCACTTCAAGTTGTGAGCACGGCCTCTCTCAACACTTGAACAACACACGAACTTGGAACAGATTTGATATATCTATTGAAATCTAGCAGATTAGGGAATATTTCTGGCAACTGCAACAACAATTTGATACTCATTTAAAATTATATGGATAAAAAAATATTCATTTTCTATTCTCCATGATCATCCCATGACTTTGTTATTTCCACCTCATAGCAGAGTCCCTTTCCCTGTTTCCTTTGTCCAAAGGTCATCATAGCGCCCTATGACCCCAGGACAAGTATAGCAGTGAAAGTATGCAATGGGTACTTTGACCATAGCTCTATGTCTAATTTGGGTACCTAAACCAATTTTTTAGCATTTTTATTAGGACTATTTTTTAATTACTATAATTTAATTGGTAAAAAAAGGCCTCTCCAAGACTTTATAAGTTAGACTGCCATAGATGAACCTGGGCGATCCAGCAAATGTGGAATGGATTTGATCCAGGGTTGAAAACATTTGCCAACTAATAGCACATAATTTTAAGGAAATCCATTTTAAATTTGCTGGATCACCCAGATACACATATGACCCCACTCAGGGGCTCACCAGTCAGAGCCGTGGACCACCAGTTGGTAACCGCTGGTATATGATGATCACATGTAAAGCCATGCATTATTGATAGCCAAGAGGCCAGAAAGGACAGCAATGGGCACTGAGGGCAGAAGGTTGACAGCTAGCAGGAATGGTAGAAGAAGTGCATCAGTTGTCCTTGGTGCTTCAGCAGGTGGAGGTGCAAAAAGGCAGAACCTGCAATCTATGCCGCTGAAGTATTGTACAGCTCATGGAGGAGGTGCACTTTGTTTTTTTTTTTTACCTTCGGGGCTCAGTGACCTTGTCCCAACACTACAGCTAAACCTGCATGAAAGACAAAAACCCTGAAAAAAACACATTTTTGGCCTTATTTTGTGTTCTTATTTTATACAGTTCAACAAGGGAAATCCTCTTCAGTCCATTAAAAACAACGAAAAGAACCCTGATGTCAGGTGAAGCACCTTTCAAGCTCCACATCAGTATATGAAAAAAATGGGATTCAGTAATGAGTCTTCAAATAATAAAACTTTTTTTTCCAAAACATTCTGCAGATTTTGGTCTATGCTGCTAATGCGTTCAACAAACTGGTCTTAATTATAGCTCATTGACTGTTCTTTCTAAAGCTTGAATTCCACTTCCAACATGCAGGATGGTGAATAAGGTAAATCATTACGCTAATGTGCTAATGTGCTAATGTGAAAAGCTAATGTGAAAAACAACAATAAAATGGGACTTTTTATTAAACAAATCCAAAGGTTGGCACGGCTAACGGTTGGGCCCTTTGCAGAACAGGCTTGGGGCTGAACCCCCACATCCCCGACCCAATGTCTATAGTTGAGAAATGAGAATAAGAGTCAGGTTAGTTGCTCTAGTAGCACACATGGCATTATAATTATTATTAAACAGGATTTATATAACACCAACATATTACGCAGCACTGTACATTAAATAGGGGTTGCAAATGACAGACAGATACAAACAGTGACACAGGAGGAGGAGAGGACCCTGCCCAGAAGAGCTTACAATCTATGAGGTGGGGGAAGTATCAGACAATAGGAGGGGAGATGGCATACTAGGAGTTATACTTCTTCTGCACTTGGAGGGCCACTGTTTGCCTAGCTGGCTCCCTAGCTGCTAAGCTCAAAGGCTGGGAAATCCTGAGCCACCATTAGCCCTGGGGTGCCCTGAAACACCACACACACGTCTAAGCATCACCACATATTTGTAGGCTACACAGTAAACCCTTTATGGTACAGCAGACTGCTGCAGTTGCCTATTTCTATGGTGCTGGACTAGGCTGAGTGATGAAGTCTGGGCTCAGGTTTAATAGAGGGGCCACTGTTTGCCTAGCTGGATCCCCAACTTATAAGCCGAAAGGCCTGAAAACCCCAAGCCACCATTATTCCTAGGACTCACTGGCCACATACATATCTCCTGCTCACTTCAGATCTTTAGGATACAGAGTGGTACAGAAGACTTCAGTAGTTGTCTGATTCTAGAGCAGCTGTTGCCAACCGGTTGTCCGCGAGAAATGTTTGGTGGTCTGCTGCTCTCGCTGGTGCGCCCCCCAGTGGGGTCAGGAGAAGGACCCTGCTGGGAGGGCTCATTGGCCAGAGCCGCAGACCATGTCCCCCGTACGGCTCAGACCTACGATGGGAGAGTGGGGGAGTGGGGGGGTGGGGGGTGTGTTCTGGCATCATGACATCACTCTGGGGGAAGTTTCTTCCCCTTTGAGTGACACCCGGCTCCCCGGGGCCAACATATTATGCAGCACTGTACATTAAATAGGGGTGCCCTGCCCCAAAGAGCTTACAATCCCGATTGTAAGATTCACTATTACCTTTCACCCAATGGCAGCACAAAATAGAGAAGAGAATAAAAACTTTAGAGTGGTTCAAACCCCCTCTTACTTCATCCAAAAAAATCTATTAGGAAGTCCAAAGAACAAATGTAAACTTGTACAGCGCAGTAACCCAGTGCAATCATATTTCATTTTGCACATGTTCAAATTTTTTTCTCATTTGGGCTTCTTTCATTTGTGTGTTTCTTTTTGCTTTACAGTTTAAAACTGTAACACTTGTATTTATAATTTCTTGTTTTCATATAATATGTGATAACTTGGGTAATGGTCTAATGTTATGTATGGAGTGTGTTGTACAACCATCCATAACAATGGTACAAAACACTAGAAGCCTTTTAGCACCGCCTAGTGGCTGATACTACAATTACACCATGTACAATGTAACTGGTGTAACTAAGAACCATGTTTGAATGGTTGAGGAACTTAAGCAACTAGTTACTTTGGATGTTAAAGTGTATCTAAACCCCAAAACCACAAAAATGTAACATATTGCAGCTTACTTCTTCTTAGGTGGGGTGACTGCAGTATTTACTGTACCTGGGTGGCTACACTCACCCCTCCGCTGTATCTATGGAGGGAGCCATTCCTGTAAACCAAACGGAACATCAAACATGTCTTTTCCTATTATCTACATGGAAGAGGTGGAAGGATTAGTAGTTTACAGAAGGAAAATAACATTGTTTGTGATTTCATGTCAGCACACAGAAAATAACAAGGACTTTGCTTTCCAAGGGGATCATCAAATATTCTGTACTTGCTGTAAAAGTTTTAGACCTGAAAAGGGAAAATAAATACAGCCACCACACCTAAGCATTGAAAAGGCGCAACATGTTACATTTCCAGTTTGGAGTTTAGATCTCTTTTATTATATGTTAATAATGAGTATGTATAATGGGCGGCATGGATGGCTCAGTGGCTAGCACCCTCGTGTTCCAGCTGCCGGGCACAATGAGGATCCAAGAAGTTTAAAATAAAAAATAAAGAGTATGTATGATTGCTTTGTTTGTATTCCTATTCTTCTTCTTCATTTATTATCAGCAGGTATTAAAAAAATATATTTTCAAAAAATACTCTTTCAAATATAACACTCTCATATACAGCATGCTTGTATATGCCTGTTGTTTACAAACCTAAATAGACCAATCGGTAAGGTAACTGAAAACCCATCGCTTATCCAACAACAAGTTACTGCCAGACAAATGGAGCCAGCAAGCAGTCAGTGTCTGTTGTGCTCTCTCAACCAGGGGTCCTCCAGAAGTTGCTGGGGGGTCCACGAATAATGAGCAATTTGTGTCTCTCAGGTCGGTTCAAGTGGCACCAATGATGTTTTTGGATATCTGTACAGGTGACATTCTTCCCAATGGCCACTATGATATACTGTGAGCTGTGGATATTATTATATGGTATTTATATAGCACCATTATATTACACAGCGCTGTACAAAGTCACTAACTGTCCCTCAAAGGAGTTCACAATCTAATGTCCCTACCATAGTTATATGTCATTAATGTAGTCTAAGGTCAATTGTTAGGGAGAAGCCAATTAACCTTTTTGGGATGTGGGAGGAAACTGGAGTACTTGGAGGAAACCCACACAGACACAGGGAGAACCCGCAAACTCCACGCAGATAGTATCCTTGCTGGGAATCAAACCTGGGACCCAGCGCTGCAAAGACTGGAGTACTAACCCCTGAGCCACCATGCTGCCCTCGATAAACTATTATAAGGGGTTCCCCAAGACCTGAAAGGTATTTCAAGGGTTACCCCAAGGTTGAGAAAGTCTTGTGAAGGAACCCTATGATTACACTGAACACTGGTTGACAATAGATGCTCCAAACAGCAAAAGCTACAGATTAAAACATTCAGATCAATAAATGTAATAAATAAATAAATCCATTTAGTCAATCAATTTTTTGTAATGTATAAAAACTTTTTTCTAATTTTAATTAATACCTTTTCAGGTTCCAGAAATGTGTATACACACCCACTATGGATGATCCATTCATTTATCTTCCAGCGTCGCTGCCATCTCCACACTGAACCCATCCCTGTTTGGTGGATAGATGGATCATTCATTGTGGGCTCCTATACACCAGCTGATGGGTTGTGGGTGATCTTAGAGGGGTGAGCTTTTTCTGCAGCCTCTTGTAACTCTTTGATGACCAAGACAAACTCTGCAATTGTTTATTTTTGCATATCAAAGTACAGCTTGCTCCAGAAGTTATTAAATGTCTAGGCTATATAAAGTTTTTTCTCTTTGTGAATAACTCACAGTGAGAATGTTATACAGTAACTGACACCATGCTGCCTAATAATATCTTGAGACAAACATCTGTCCTAATTGCATTTATTAAAATAATGTACCTGTTCCGACTTACATACAAATTCAATTTAAGAACAAATCTATAGTCTCTATCTCGTATGTAACCCGGGTACTAGCACTCTCTGAGCTGTTGAGGCCATCTAGTGGCAACCTGCAGAATTACACCCAAGTACAAATCAATCATTTATACGTCCCAGTCATTTCATACAGTTCACCTTGACAGCGGGACAACTTGCAGAAACTGGGAGCTATGTGAATATAATGTGAGTTGTGTATACTGATTCTAAATTGTGCAAAATATTCATATAATATTATATTAGACTCTGTCTTTTGAAGAAGTTCACTGTTGTACATATTCGCGTTTGTACTTTTATTTTTTTAATAAAGTGTTTTAGCTAGCCTGCCTCTACCAATATGGCAGCCGCTCTCAGACTTGCCCTCACCAACATGGAGGACATTCCGCGGACGGAAGTAAGTTTGACCTTTGGGCGGATGTGAGGCTTGTTGACATCTGATGCTGGAGCTGCCAGGAAGGGTGGAGAGGGATTCATTCCATTTCCAGTTTTCTTGTATCGTTTTATTGTTTGCACGATACACCCAGCAAAATGATTCCGAACGAGGAGACATCGGGCCGGAAGAAGGAGATAGAGGGGAAGCTGAAGCAGGTTGTGTGTCTTGTTTATTCCTGAATGATAAGTGCAGGGGGCCTCTGGGAAGCCAATGCTGAACCCTGTGCTGGGCTTTATACCAGGCAGATAGAAATTGAAGGATCCCTAAGGGATGAATCTTGTCATAAGAAAATCATAGGAGCTGTCAGAGCTCTGAAATGTTACTTTGTGTGAATGTCAATGTACAGCGCTGCGTAATATATTGGCACTATACAAATCTTGTTTAATAATATTAATAATGCAATGCTGATCCAATTATTAATAAACAGGATTTATATAGCACCAACATATAACGCAACTCTGTACATAAAGAGGAACTATACTCAAAAAAAAAAAAACACACTTACCTTCTATCCCACAGCACAGGCTGATCACCCCCTGGGTGTCTGGCATCGGGTCCCGCGTCATCTTGGCATCCTTCCCAGAGCTGGCAGTCCGGGCGCTGCTGTCTTCTCTTTCAGGTTCCAGGAGCGAGAATAGCTGAAGAAGGATAAAAAAAATTTGCCGATCTCACTGCGCATGCGTGACTTTTTTTTTTTGAGCAAAGAGGATTCTTGGGCATGCGCAGAAAGAGCACCCAAGAGCCTCCTGGCATGCCTGACATAGGTATCCTGGGAGGCTTTGCGCTCCGATTCATTCTCGACCGCCTAGGCGGGACGAGAATTAGGGGGCGATGCTGCACCCGTTTTTTTTTTTAAAAAAGGGTGTTGCACCTAAAAAAAAAACACTGAATATTTCCTCCACATAAAAGGGTGCAAATGAAGGACAGTAACACCGAAGGACCCTGCCCCGAGGAGCTTACAATCTAGAAGGTGGCGGTAGTAACAGGTAAGTAGTGAGGGTTTAAGAGACAGAAAAAGATGGGTTTTGAGGGCTCTTTTAAAGGAGCAGAAAGTAGCAGCAAGGCAAATAGGATGAGGAAGACCATTCTAGAGAGTTGGGGCAGCTCTAGAAAAGTCTTGGAGCCATGCGTGTGATGAGATTGAGTGAGGAAGACATTAGCAGGCTTCCAAATCACTTGTATCAGATATACATATTTGCAGCCCTGACTTTTCTAATATACTTAAGATGGGTCAGTAACTAAGAAAATATCCATAAAAGATGGGAAAGTAGAATATCCCCATGGTGGTTAGCTATGACTACCCTTGTATTTGCATTGAGGAAAGGATAAAGTTGTCAGTTCTTGGTGTGAAAATAAGATGACCGCTGCAGCTTCCATCATTCATGCCTGACAGATTGGTCATTTATTTACTGAGCTCACCACTTTTATCATTAAATCATTACAGCAAAAAAGAAACAAAAAATTTTGCTTTTGTTTGATAGGAGGAGAATGAAATGTCTTGGAGAGCTACGGACATTACTGGCATCCCACACTGTGCTGAATACAGGGCCCTGCGCTGGGGGTTGTGATTCCCCTACAGTGTTCTCCCCAGCCCCTTTTAGCTGGGCGCACCACCCGGCACTTTTCAGTAACCACCCGGCTGTTTTTATGTGGCTACTAAAGAGTTGGGTCACATTACAGGGGCTGCCACCCACCTACAATTTCTTCCCACCCGGCTCAAAAAAATTCCTGGGTTGAGCACTGCCCTATCAGGTCGCTATATAATTACAGAACACAATAATGATTCAGCGACGTGCCGGAGGAACCACAGTGCCCAGCGGCAATCTGGTGTCAGACACATGTATTTATTAGTATAATTATTATTAAACAGGATTTTTATAGCGCCAACATATTAAGCAGCGCTGTACATTCAATAGGGGTTGCAAATGACAGACGGATGCAGACAGTGACACAGGAGGAGGGGAAGACCCTGCCCTGAAGAGCTTACAATCTAGGAGGTGGGGGAAGTATCACACAATAGGAGTTCCACAATTTAACATACTGGTCAATAGGAGCTAAATATTTAACACAGGGATGGCCAACTTACTTGGTATAGAACTTTTTAACATGGGAGAGCCATTGAAATAACTTTGGGGTCTTGGGGAACCCCTTCTATTATACTATATCCACAGATCACCGTGTATTAGTGGTTGTCAGTGGGATGAATGTCACCCCTACAAATTATAAATATTATTATTAGCAAACAGGATTCATATAGCGCCAACATATTACGCAGCGCTGTACATTAATTAGGGCTTGCAAATGACAGACAGACAGATAGACAGTGACACAGAAGGAGGAGAAGACCCTGCGTTTAAGAGCTTACAATCTAGGAGGTCGGGGAGGGCTTACACAATAGGAGGCGGGATAGCAAAATGCCATTGCTTCCACATCTACAGCCCTCTTAATATTTACCCATGTGACATTTAAATCCAATCTTTTGTAAAAAGGAGAAAAAAACTAATTCTTAAAATAGAAACTGGATTTGCAGCACAAAAAAAGTAGCCACTGGTCTAAGAAAGCACGAGAACACATTACAATCTGCAAGGGGCCCGAGGACTGCACTGTAAGTGCCAAAGGGCCAATGGTTGGTCACCCAGGATTTTCCAAATTCTTTTCCTAACTGCTGATAGTGTTTTTTTTTCTGTAGCAGTGAGGTCACTTTAATATTAATTTTTAGCTTTATAAGAAAACATATAACGTAATATTTTCATACTTATGTCAGCAGAGTGACTCAGATAACAAAACTTAAGCTTTAATTTTTTAGCATTTCCTTTTCCATAGATGGCTGTGAGGTGCTTGTACACAGAGCATTAGTCCGTCTATCTGTCCCTTTATAATAAGGAACAGATTGTGTAAAAATAGTAAAAACACATTTAGTAACACACCAGTAAAACTAACCCATAAAGAGAAAAAATGAATTTCTGCCTTTTTTTTCTGAATGCCCTGTGATCTTGCCAGTCTGTTCTGACCTCTCTAAAACCCTGCTCTGCATTCCATGTAGACCGTCGACCGGCTTGTTAAAAGCCCTGGCAAGATTCATTCTTAAAATCCGTAGTGAAGAACTATGTATAGCTATGCATAAATATACATAGTTCTTCATATATTATTATATATCATCATATATATGGGCTTCACGGTGGCTCAAAGGCTGGCGCTCTGGCCTTTGCAGTGCTGGGCCCCAGTTTCCAATCTCGGCCAGGACACTATGTGCATGGAGTTTGCAGGTTCTCCCCGAGTTTGTGCGGGTTTCCTCCCACATTCCAAAAACATGCAGTCAGGTTAATTGGCTTCCCCATATGACTATGGTAGGGGTATTTGATTGTGAGCCCCTTTGAGGGACAACTAGATACATGACTATGGGCTTTGTACAGCGCTGCGCAATATCTCAACGCTATATAAATACTGTGTAATAATAGGAATAATATTATATATATATAATTATGATTACAAAATATTCAAAGAAACTAGGCTTTCAAATCATAACACAGACTGATAATATAATTTCCTTCTAGCTTCTTTTTTTTAACTTATATATATACACAAACACAGTCACCATGCAGAGACATTACAATCATTTGAAAACACTAAATGAAACTATAATATGTCTTAAATATTGGTGATCTTTTTATATTAAAATATTGATTTTCTTTTTATCAGGAGGAAGAAATGCTGACATTCATCAAAGAGAGTCTGGATAAGAGTGATCAGCTGACCAATAACATGGTAAGTATATGGCATAGAATAGGACTTGGTCTGCAGATCAGTGCGAGTGGTTGATCTTAATGAACTTATGTCTTTTTTTTTTTTAATCGGATTATGTAAATTATGGGCATTACTGGAGCCTCTTGTGTGTTCTCTTCTAGGTTTCCATCCTTTCTTCCTTCGAGAGCAGATTAATGAAGTTGGAGAATTCCATCATCCCAGTGCACAAGCAAACTGAGACCCTGCAACGCTTGCAGGAGAATGTGGATAGCACCCTTTCCTGTCTGGATCATGTCATTAGCTACTACCATGTAGCCACAGAGACTGAGAGGGTCATCCGAGAGGGGTAAGAAAGAGAGGAACAGTGCAATGTATTTTTAATGATTATACATACATCTATTCCATTTGTTTTATTCCTGCTTGCAGTAAGCTGTTGTGATATAGCTATACTTTGTTTAGTCACATGTGCTTTGTGGCAGTCAGGGCTTTTAATATGTTGCTGTACATTTAAGGAGGATGGAGACCAGTAATTGGTCATATATAGCTACAACTAAAGCTTATTATATATTATGTGATCAATTGTTGGGCAAAATGACAATCAAAAATTGATGAGGCAACGCAAGATTTTTTTTGTCAACTGGTTAGTCATTGTATGGAAATTAAAAGCACTTTGGGGATGTATTTATAAATGATTCAGACAAGATTTAACTATTGGTATGTTCAGGAGCATGGGGAAGGGTTTGCATATACTTTAGTGACTGTTGTGCTGTTTTATAACTGACCACTAGGTGGCAGAATGAGCCCTAGATTTCTGGCTGTATTGAGATATATATTTGCAAATGGGTTCAACAGAAATCTTTTTATTCTCTAAATGTTAGAAAAAAGTTTCAGATTTTTGTGCTGATTAGCTGGATTGATTCCTGGGAATTTTTTTTGAACCCATCCTATATTTTAGCTCATGGACATCCAGCATCATGTAGCCCTTTCCCATTCCTTTCATTCATGTAATTTCAGTTCCATCATTAAGCTTCAGCATCACTTGTAGGGGTTGGGAGGTGCAGTCTAGCTAGGAATGGAACACTATTTTTTTAACTGACATTCACCCATTTTTAATTTGAATAAAGTTTTATTTAAACATTCCATTAGCATGTTAATAAGAAAGGAGGGTCAGTAAAGTAAGAGGGCAAAGGCTTCAGATTAAACTTTAATTTAGTAATTTATTCATTATTTTGTGGCAGGTTGATTTAGATTTTTTTAATGTATGAAAATCACTTTTCACACTTTATATTTCTTAGGCCATCAGGACGATTAGAGGAATACTTAAGCTGCATTGCCAAGATTCAGAAAGCAGTGGAGTATTTTCAAGATAACAATCCTGACAGCCCAGAGTTGAACAGAGTGGTAAGTTCTGAATCATATGCATGCTAAGATATAAAAGTAATTCTTAGGAAATTAGTATTCACATCGTAACTATACTTTGAAAGCCATGCTCTGTATGTTAATGTTTGTTAGTGTTTTGCTCTGTGAGTTAATACTTAAAAATTTTTATAACGATTGTTTTATCCGAATTTTGCAGAAGTCACTGTTTGAAAGAGGAAAAGAATCTTTGGATGCAGAGTTCCGTAACCTCCTTCAGAGACACAGTAAATCAGTTCCTCCAATTCTTATCTTGGATCTCATTGGTACAGATGAAGAGATAGAAGGACAGGAGGAGGGAATTCTGGAACATCTTCCAGAAAGCATCTTGGTGGACATCATACGCATCTCTCAGTGGTTGGTAGAATTTGGTAGAAATCAAGGTGAGTGCATAACACTGAGGTTCTAAAAAATGGTACAGAATCATTCAGTAGATAATATTTTAATTGTATTTTAAATCTGTATATCATATAGAGACAGATTAGCTGGCATCTCCTGATATATGTGGTTCTCAAATCAATTAAAAGTTAATTAAAGTGGTAGCACATATAAAAGAGTAGCAGAGCTGTTCTGCTGATTATAAATAACAAAAAAAGGTTGACTAATTTGAAATTTATTGGTCAATTTAAGTGTCATCATGGTAATAAAAAGACTTTTTGTTGACAGTCTTTTTTGTTACATGGGATGCTCTGAATTCCAGTTCTAACACTAGCAAGTTTTAACACTTCCCGGTAGTCTTTTGCTGATCCTCCTGTTCTGGTCATCCTATTCTTACTGGAATTCCTATCCTATTGTAGCTTAACTGTCTCTCTCTAGTGTTTCTAAATCCCTATGCACTGTAATATACAAATGCTAGCACTTCTTTATAGTACCGAGAACTTTGCCTTTGGGAGTATGTCTTCTGGCCAACTAGAACATAAAGGAGAATGTGGTGAGCTGGTAGGTGAGTGAATTTTGTGATCTCCATTACCCAGAGATTGGGGACACCAGGGACCCTTTAGATGGCATCAAAAGCATTGTGGCACTATTGCTTTCTCTATTACTACTTGTAGGAATCTGACAGGTTTCCCTTGAAGATACAGTTACCTTGCCCATGAAGGACAGAGGAAATAGTGCCTTTATTTTCACCTTAGCTGTGTTCTTTTGCTGCTTTTGCTTCCTCTACAACTTGTGACCCATTGTTTCTGGGTATGGGGAAAGATGTTGCCACTACCGGTGTAATATTGCTGCAGTCTAGAAGCCAGTCACTAGACCACAGCCCTGTCACATGATAAGGGGATTGACATCATCTCTTCTCTTATTATTTGCTACCCGCTGATACCTTTGCTTCCTTTGCCTGCTTTACTAGAGGCAGGAGTTGCAAGAGAATGCTGGTAAGCTGAGTATGTTCCTTTTATAAAGGCACTGTCACTTTACCATTCGAACCACAATATTAGATTTGACGTGACCTCAAAATTATATTCAAAATACTTTTGCATTTCTTGCTGTACTCTTATAAATGTTTTTTTTTCACTCATTTTTACAGTATTCATTGCTTCCAGACTTCATAGTTTTTTTTTTTTTATGCCTCTTTGCCTTCTGATATATTTTTGTATCTTTTTTTTTAAATGATAATAATCTGCTTCTCTTTGCAGACTTCATGAATGTATACTACCAGATTCGCTCAAGCCAGTTAGATCGTTCAATCAAGGGCTTGAAAGAACATTTCCGAAAGAACAGTTCATCTTCAGGGGTTCCTTATTCTCCCGCAGTGCAAAATAAGAAGAAAGATACCCCTACCAAGAAACCAGCCAAGAGACCAGGTCAGAGTGGAACACATGCATTGTTAGGGAAAACATTTGAGGATCCTTTCTCTTTTCAAGCTTTCCACCACCTTTTCTCTTTAGTTTAGACCTTTATACTTGTCTACATTATATGGCCAACTGTTTTTGGATACCTGGCCATCACATCTATCTATATGTTTGAAAGTATGTAGATCTATGATATTTCCAAAGAAGGGTAATAATAACGCTACAGCATAAAAAAACACTATAGGCCTTTCCAGGTCCAACCTTGTAGCACAAGTTTGCAGAAGGTCCCTACCTGTTCCATTATAACTTTGTCCCTGTGCACAAAGGCTATGATTTAGAAGGTTTGGAATATAACTCAAATAACCTGACCTCAGCTCTATTAATCATCTTTAAGATGGATTGAAACGCAACAAAGCATACGTGACTGCACAGATGCTTTCAGCTTAATGGACACACATTGACACTGGCAAAGTCACACACATTGGCACTGGCACAGGCACACTGCAAAGTCTTGTAGAAAACCTTCACAGAACAGTATAGTTTGTTATAGCAGTAAAAAGAGACCTAGCTCCATATTAATGCTCACATTTTTGGAATGAGATGTCCGTTTCTCCACATAAAAGTATGATGGGTCAGGGTTCCATAGCTTTTTGATTGGATAGTAAAAGCTTCACATTTTAGTTTACTATTTGGCAGAGTCACTAATTAAATACAGCAATGTACTACTTATGTTCCAGCTGTTAATCAGGTTTTAGGCAGCTATTAATAGGCCTTATTCTCTTTTTATTACAATCAAATAAATATGTAAGTTATTAAAAAAAGTACATTGCAATAAGTGTTTCTGAGGTTTAGTTGATTTGTGTAGGCAGAAGTAGTTTTCCTTTTCTGCAGACTGTTTAAATTAAATAAAGAAAAAGCTTTTACCATAGCGATTATATTAGGGTAGTTTGATGCATTTTTATATTGGATTAGCTGTCCTCAGCATGACAGTGCTGCCTCATTTTCAGTGGCCACGCTGTCTGTATAAAAGTAGACATTTGTTTAGGAGGAGCTTTATGTTCCATCTTTGTTTGGGAGATACTGATTTGGCTCTTTCCTCTTTTGTATATCCTGATGACAAGCAGTCTTCATACCAGGTAACAAAAGTGAATATGTACAAAGTTGGTAATAAACCCTAAACATGAATCACATATGTTTGACGCTGTGCGCAATCTCTTGTAACTTGCTAGGGACATTTAACTCTGCTTTAAGCTTCTTTGTGTTAGCTGTCTGAATAGTGCAGCATTTTTTAACCTGAATTTTAAAAATAAAACGATATGCATCATTAAAACTTTTTTGCCACAGATAATGAGTGTCATGGCATACTGATTTGGCTTGGCTGTGGAGTATGTACCACATAAGGACACATCACTGTGTCATGTTACTCACTGTTTGCAGAAATGCTTTTCATATTCTAACATTTCGTTGTCTGATGTACTTTCCTGTGCTGTTTAATACACATTCATGTAACCTGATAATCCTTGTTTTGTCAGCCTGCAGCCTTCCAGAGTTAAGGCCTCTCCGCGTGTCCGGGCTAGTGGGTGGGAGACAATCTACTCTCTTTCTTCCCGTCCCTACCAGATGGTTGGCCTGCGTCTCTGCTGTCAACTGAAATAACATTTCGGGTGCATTTTATGTACAAAGTATGCTGATACACCTCTTCAAGACATCAAACAGCTGTGCTTAGCTGCCAGGGGAAAGTTCTAAATATTTTATTCATAAGAATTAAATTCCATTTTGCTTATCAATATCAAGTTAACTTGCAAGTAAAATATTGGAACCTACAGATACCTGGTTTGATTTTGTCATTTTAATATAGGGCCGGCACTACAGGTGTGTTACTGTTTCTGGGACTCCTGATTAGCAGTATTCAACTTCAGTGTTCTCCCCAGGCCCTTTTAGCTGGGCACACCACCCAGCACTTTTCAGTAAGCACCGGCTATTTTTAGGTGGTTATTGAAGAGTTGGGTCACAATACAGGGGCTGCCACCCACCTACAGCTTCTACTCAGCTCAAAAAAGTTTCTGGGTTGAACTCTGAGGTGGAAAATCCCTTGACTCACAGCAGAATCTTAATAAATGTATTAACCAGATTTGGTTCCGACCCACCGGCCACATACCAAGCATTAAATGCCATTTATAGACAATATATAGATCCAGAAATCGCACTAGTGAGCCCAGATCAAAAATAGGTTCTACAATCCTTTTTTGGGGTTTTTGAGGGTTAGAAATTCTATTTCTTTTATGGAACTGCATTGAGAAACCCATGGTAGATTCCCCATTGTTTACACAGTTGCTTTATCATGTTCATTACATAATTCAAAATTTGGTAGCCAGGTACAGGGACTATGAGATGTAGTTCATGAAACAAATTAGGAGATTTGGGCTTTCATTGAAATAAAAAGAACAGGTGGAAAATTTTTGAAAGGGGATTGGCAACTTGTCTGTCCTGATTGTTACCATAGGCTAATCCTCATTTTATAGTTGTCACCCCCAATTTCAGATTATCTGTTGTTCCAATATAAATTCTTGCTCTTTTTTCCAGCTTGGTAATCAGTTTTGTTTTTTTGTAATCAAGTGTTCTTGAGGATGGTTTATCAGCATATTTTGTGGTGTGGTGGTAGTGAAATGCTTCTCTAATATTTTCTAAGCGATCCCTAATGCACAGTAAATGTCATTCTTCTCTGCGATTTACTTGGTGACCTTCAATCTAAATTTTGGTGTTTGGTGTCTTCCTGTTCATTCTCCTATTTTTCCTTCCCTCGCCCTCTTCTTTTTCTTGCTCTCCTTTTTGGTGACAGGAACTATCCGCAAAGCTCAAAATCTTCTCAAACAGTACTCACAGCACGGGCTTGATGGGAAAAAGGGAGGGTCGAGCCTTGGAGTCCTTGAAGGTAATTGTTCAACTTTTTTTTTGCTGATTGGGGCTTCCTGAATGTAATATTTTTGCAATATTAGATTGTTGTGGCAGGCTTAAAAATGCAGGCTACACTCTTCTGGACTGAAACTTAATTGGCAGGAATTTGATCTTCTCATTTTAAATTTTTGGTAAAATTCAGTAAAGCTGGCCATACACGGGTTGATTTTTTTTTCCCCTTTTTAACAAAGAAGTCCATTTGACTGTTTCATTGAATTGCCCATAAATCGATTTTGAATTTCACCAAAAAGTGTTTGACATTGAGAAGACTGTAGCCTGCAGGGTACTTGGTGAATATTTGTAAAGGGACCAACTATAATTATCCAGTTCTGCGCCTCTCCTTTTTCTTCGGACACCGGACTGCCACTCTGCGTGGCCCAGGCATCTGTATAATTTACTGGATAACAGTATACCTACCCTCCACACTGATCAGGTCACGAACAAGATTCACGTAGCAGGCAACATGGAGATGCAATGGGAGAAAAACACGGGACACCTTTAGGTGAGTACTGGTCTACCAACTTGGGGGGATTCCTTTAAATGTATACTACAAAGCATCTTATGAGTGGGGTCTTCCAAAAGTGAACCTAACCTGGTCCGAAAAGTGCCGAGGTGCACCTGGTTTTACCCATGTGAGCTTCATCTGAGTCCATGTGCTTGTGGGGTTTTTTGGATTTTAGGTCCAGTCTGTAAAAATGGGCTTGACTGTTCTGCAAGTCAGATTGAAGTCCCACCTATAAAGGTATCTCCTTAGTCTACACTGTCAATTTATTTTGTTTAATAATACTGTAGTACAAGTAGTAATACAGAAATGTAGACATTTAATGAACCTGTACTGAGAGAAATGTAAAGGTTGCCATTACTGATCTCCTTACAAAAATGCGGTTTGTCTGGCTATCCCAGGCGTCAATACTTTTAGATATTTACATAGAAAAAGCATGCAGCAAACACTTTTGCATACACGCCCAGGCTTGGTGATACAGAAAGTACTCATTAGAATGTCATTACATTTAGATAATTGGAATTCTCATGGCACTTTACATATTTGTTTATGGCTTTCCCTTAACTTTTTAGCTCTTATTGGCATGCAGTCTTTGTTAACTCCAACTGCTTGTTAAGATGTACTTTTCCCATGTATATAGAATGGACAAATTGTACCACACACATAGAGCATTCAAATGATTTCCTACTCCTAAAGAGGCTTACAAGGTAACATTTGTACCACTGTAATATGTGAATGTACACACAGTGGAACCCGTTTGAGATAAAGCCAGATATCCTACAAGAGTGAATTTTTAACACACACACACAAGTTAAGAAGTTGTGAATTTGGAATTGTTGGTGCAATATAGTCTAAAACCCCAGTATTGCAAGACAAGAGTGCTAACCACTTTGCCACCTTGATGTCCTACTATTCTATAATGTTATTCATTATCTTGGGAGTTAATTTTGCTATTGTAATATTTTCAATGAGATCTCCTTTCTTGCTGTTCTAGGGAAGGAGGATGTACTTGATCTTGAGATTGATACTTACATATACTGTATCAGTGCTTTTGTGCGACTTGCTCAAAGTGAATACCAACTACTTATGGACATCATTCCTGAGCATCATCAGAAAAAGACTTTTGATTCTCTCATCCAGGTTGGTGCTGTGAAATGATGGCTGACACTATTTCAATGTTCATCTTACAGACAAGATATAGCTCATTCTTTTCTTATGTTTCATCAGGAGACCCTGGATAACCTCATGCTGGAGGGAGAAAACATTGTTTTAGCTGCAAGGAAAGCCAACTCTAGGCATGACTTCACCTCTGTTTTGAGCATCTTCCCCATATTAAGGCATCTGAAACTTCTGAAACCTGAGTTTGACAAAGTTCTACAGGTGGGCTTATGCTTTATTGAAAAGAATGAGTCTGTACCATTTAGGTGTATCTGCTTCCAAACTTTTTTTAAATTCGGATAAAGCAGGCAATCAGCAAAAAAAAAACCTAACCAGTGTTTTGTTTTTTTTTTACAGATGTGTAAAGCAGATTTTCAATGAATTGTTGTTCCATAGGCACAATAGAAATTAAGAGAATATCTTTGCCAAAGGAGGGGAAATACTATCTAGACAAGAGCAGATGTCTCTATTATTATTATTATTAATTATATTATTTCCCCTCACTCCTTGTACATTTTGGATTTTCCACTGCATAAGAGAGCATACATCTCCCCAGAAAGAGATAAATACCTGATAGAGATTTTTTCCCTTGTGTACACTTTGCAACACTAGTTTGGCTATAGTTATATTTCGGTGTTCTCTCCAGAAAATGTTTCTGAACAGATTAGATGACCTAGCAGGCATTGGTGAGGAAACTTGAAAGTGGGGAGAAAGAAGAGATAGAAAATAACATACAATAAATAATTTAATTATTCATGTTTATAATTTTTTTCTGTTTTTAAGGGTACTGCTGCTAGCACCAAGAACAAACTGCCAAACCTCATAAACTCTATAGAGACAACAGGAGCCAAAGCTCTTGAAGATTTTGCAGACAGTATTAAGGTAAATTAGGGTCAAGTTCCAGCTCAGTTATGTGACTAAAATGCCTGTCTGGTATTTACTCATAGACCAACATTCAGTGTGCTTTTTCCACATGTCAGGTGAAGGTTTGTGAGGTTGGGATTGCATTGGAAAAAATCAAAGCAGGCTTTAAGTTACAGAGTGTGGTATTTCAGACAGCTTTAATTGAATTTTGAAATCCTGAGCTAGTCACTAGTGGGGTGTATTGTACACTTTCTAGATGAAAGTGAAACATTTTTTTTTTTAGGGTAAAAGTTGACTGGTGCATCCTATCTGTAAATTGTGTGAAGATTAGATGCTTGCCTTTGTTTACTGGTCCTGCAGCTTTGCTGTCAGTGTGTTAGACAACTTCACGGGGCCAAAATTTGAGACCTGCACAGTTAACGAGTGAAGAAAAGTTAAAGGGAGTTTGAGATCCATACAGACTCTGCAGACATATATCTCATATCCATATTGGGTTGTCACACCGCGTAAAACTAACGTCCACCTGGAAAGTTACACTACTAAGAGATTATATTGTCTCGGAGGTACAAGTGGCTTAAACTCTAATTCTTTGCCCACAGAATGACCCTGATAAGGAGAACAGCATGTCCAAAGATGGTACAGTGCATGAATTGACAAGTAATGTAAGTATTCTCTATGAACGTCAATAGATGTGTTTGCCAGTTAACCGTATTGTGTGGTCTTGTATTGCTTGCTTTTAACAGTTTTTTGACTGTATTCTTCCATCAGTGTGTTTATGCCATTTTCAAACTGTAGTGATTAAACAATTATATGTATTCCACACAGGCCATCCTTTTTCTGCAACAGTTACTTGAGTTCCAAGAGACAGCAGGAGCCATGCTAGCCTCACAAGGTAATCATGTTCATTATTCTTTTGATACCTATTATACTTCATTAATGAGGCTGACAAAATTTCACCAGCTGGTATGCACCATGTAGACCCATCCTGATCCCAGATTATTCCCATAGGTTGTCTGTTTTCTTGTCACAATTTTATGAAACTGGTACTACAGTTAGTATACCATACCCGGTTAAGTTGTGCTTCAAAGTATTTGTGTAGTCATGACCCAAAGTACTTTCAAAGTACTTCACCGCTCGGGTACGTCTCAATATAATGTTATGGGTTTTGCATATCCTATAGCTAGAAACACCTTTTATTGCACTTGTTGATTACATCACCTGGATCGTAAGTTCTTGCAGGGACAGCTTTTCAGAAAAGGGGTAAGCAGGGTACCTTAGATCAATTCCTAATAAGGCAGGCAAGTCCTGAACTACATCTCCATAGATCTATTTACCAACACACAATGTCTAGGCAGACTCTTTAAGCTTCACTGCAGCATTATTACTTTGCTGGTTAAGAAAGTGGTGTATACATGCAGAGGGAGAGAGGGGTGGAGGTTAGTTGAAGTTCTGTAGTCTAACTGGGAAAACCTAAAAAGAGCTGACAACACAGCTTGGGATTTCTGTGCAGCAGAAGCAGTGTTAGGAGCTCACTATGACAATACTCTAGGATGCCCAGGTATTGTTTTGTAACTACAAAGTCAAATGGAGAAATGTGCATGTATTGCAGAGAGTTACTACATGTTTTACATCAGCTATTTCAGCGATTTTAAAGTACACCCATGCTCAGGCTATGGGCAATATTCTATTAGCATAATATTAACAAGCAGCAAATTAGCTTTAGCACATTCCCCAGTCTTCTCCCTAGCTATTTGCACTGTGTAGTAATTTGTTTTTAAATACCTATCTTATGTAATCTCGCGGCAGAGGTTGCCAGCACTGCAGAGTACAAGCAGGGGGTCTCTACATCTTTCATTCTGGAGAAGATATCTAGCTGTCTAGGGCAACTCATAGACTTGAATATCTGTGTCTGCCCTGTCTTATCTCCTTTTCTAATTTATTCTTTGTTTAAGTTTGTATTTTTATAAACTTCCTACTACATTTTGTGTGCTTTTCTTCTCTTGCTTCCCTCTAAAGTCTATTGACTTTCTCTACATTGGTAATTTTTGCTTTGTATCTTTAATATTCTCCTTTAACTAAAACTGATATTCTGTTCCCCCTCTTGTTGTTTTTGGCCCTTTGTCTCCCTCCTGCTCCTCTTTCTTTTCTTGCTTTCTTACAATGCCAATAGTTCTTGGGGACACTTACAATATTCCTATTGATCCCAGAGGTAAGCAGTGTAATATTATTAGGTGTTCCCCTTATCATAGTTTTCAATGTGTACTTAGTTGCAGCATGATTTTCCAGTCTCATCATCACAAAATCAAGGAACTTCCATCAGCATAAAGCTTCATTTCCATTTTTGCTTCTTTGAAAGCAATATATATATTCATAACTACACCCATTTTATGTATGGCTTTAAGTGAGCACAATATATTCACTTCCTAGGAATGAATGCAACCTTCCATGTGATTTCAGTTACAGCTGGTTTTATATTGTGTACATGTCACCAGGATTATCCACAATAGTTTTCCATGTGATTGATACAAGTGTGCTTCATTTAATGCAAGACAAAGGAATGGACAACAATATTTCACCTTCTAGATTATATTTACTGTGTTTAGTTAGGAAGGTAGCATACAAAGAGTATTTCTTTTTATTTCTTTTGGTCCATTATTACTATGACACCCATCATTCTACAAACTAACACACGCATGTTTGTTTTAAAACCATCAAGACGGTGTATATAACAGGCAATGTAATAAGAAGAGGCTTAGTGGGCAGTATGTGCAGGAGTGTTGCAGAAAGGATATGATAGGGCAGTATGCACAGGAGAGATTTGTGGAGGGAATGGCAGTGCACAATATATTCAGGAGATGCATAAGGAGGGTATGACAGGAAGCCACTGTGTGCTGTAGAGGAGAATGTAAGGTATACCGGTGAGCAGTACATGCTGCAGGGAAGAGTGTATCAATGGTAGGACAGGGAGGCATATTCGGGGAGGCATATGGAGTGTTAGATAGTGAGCTTATGTGCAGTAGGGTGCAGAGGGTATGATAATGGGCAATATTTGCAAAATAAGAGTACAAATGCTATTACAGCAAACAGTATTTGGACAGGATTCTTATGGGCTAAAGTTCACACACAACATTTGTCAGGATTTGGGAGTGGGGGTGTTGATGCACTTGCTATAAAAACAGATCAAATACACTGCAAGCAGAACACTGAGGAGTTAATGTTAAAAATCATGTAGGTTAGCAAAGGGTTAGCAGTCATTTTGTCTTGGTTGAGAACTAATCTTTGTGCTGAACCTCCAGACTTTGTGCCACAATTTAGGGCACATGTCAATGGCAAGGTTAGGAGCAGTGTTCTATATTCAGGTTGTGTGTTGGGAGCGTGGGATATGTTGGGAGAAGGCATTGAAGAAAAAACTCCTTCTGCTCATGCCAGATCCTCGGACCAACCAGAAGTTTGGGTTTAGTAACGTAAGTAGACGTGAGTAAGGTGAGAGTGTAAGGCCCGCTTTTAACTGAAAAGCTAAACTGGGCTGAGAAAATGAAACTGACCTAGCAGAAACACGGAGGTTAGCATTGGGGATGTCTCATACTACAAATGTTAGTTGCTTGAAAACACATTGTATTGGCATTCACATTGTGTTCTCTGGAAAGGTTAGCCTATTCGTTTGAGAATGAATGACAGCCCAATCATGTCTCATGTGTGGCCATGCACTGCAGTAAGGTTGCATTTTATGCAGAAAAAGTGTTGTAACTCAATGGGCTTGATTTATTAAAGCTCTCCAAGACTGAAGAGGATACACTTTTATCAGTAAACCTGGGTGATCCAAAAAATCTGGAATGGATCAGGTCCAGGATTGAAAACATTTGGTAACTAATAGCAAATTATTTTAAGACATCAATTCCAGGTTTGCTGGATCACCCAGCTTCAACCTTGTAGAGCTTTAATAAATCAGGCACATTACTTGAGTCTACTGACACTTTTGTTTTTGCACATATCAGGGGGCACTCAAAGCTGCCACAGGTATGTGCAGGCATCTGTAGGTACCTTCCATTCATACCCATCAGCTGCTTGTTTTTGTTTTGTGAAAGGACGGTCACGCTTAGGAGGTGAAATTGTAGCAGTTTTTCACACAAGCACAATGCATGTTGTTTGCTGATCTGTCTGGAGCTGGTTCTGCTGCTGTAATTACGTGACAAAGACACTAGAGGACAGTAGTGCGCCTTACATGCTATAAAACCTCTATTTATAGCTCTTTGTTATTTCAGCATTTATAAGAGATTAGGGAGAAATCCAAATGCTGCCAGCTTTCCACCATTTGTTGATTTCCTAACATTTATTTCACTGAAGGTGAGAAAAAAAACATTTGAGGTGTGTTTTGAAATCTAGCAAGAATAGAACTTTAGCAGCTGTTAGTAAAAGACGTCAGCATTAGTTGTCATAGAAACTGCAATAACAACTACGGCTTCAGAATTGGTGACGCTCTTACACTACATAGAACATATGCTCTATTAATTCCTTTCCTATTATGCTCAACATGCTTTAGAGATAATAAACGCCAGACAACCTCCTGACACTAATCATAATATGTGAAAAAAAAACACTCGATTGGTAGTGGGTCGCTTTTTATTTACACGCTGAGGGCTACTTGTATCGCATGTTAATTCGATTTTTTCATTTTGTCATTGAGTCCTTTTTTAATAAGGCTGTGCAATGTCCATTCATTATCTCACCTATTAAATACTTGTGCCCTATGCCCCGTGTTTATGTTCTTCTTGCATTTCTACATTCATTTCTGTGATTTTCATGATAAAAACTGATTGTTTATGTCCATTATTTGCCAGGCAGGACATTTCCCCCCCCAAACACTTACAGAATAAGGATATAAATCAAAAAAATAAATTTCCCCTGTCCATGTTTTAAGCCTAGTAAAAAGTGAAAAACGTGGTATAACCAATGGATAATAATACACGGTGTATGTAATACTGCTTTAAAACCAAAACCAGGGCTGGAGAACATTACCCTTGCAGTGAGTTCCCCTTCACACGGCTTGTCCAGAATTGTGGCATAGACATAGGTGAAATACCTTATTGCTTCCTCCATGCAGCAAAACTTGAACCCTTTTTTCTTTGCTGCTAAACCATTTAAAGCTCTCCAGTACTATTGGGTAGGATTTGCAGTCAGTTGATCTGCATTGGACGTGAGAATATATAGGGGTCCACCACCATGCAAGGAGTGCTGGAGCACTAGATGATGGGAGTGAGGTATGGGATAAAGAATTCAGCTTATTCATTATCCCCTTGAGCAGTTTTGGGAAGGGATTCGCTACCTTGCCTGGAGGTCAGCTTTAAGGTGTACCTGTGCTATGCCCATGCAGGTCAAACAAAGAGATTACCATTTATTCTTTCCTCTTTAAGCTTCATTTCATTCCCTTTTTTGCTTTGTTTAGCCTCCACGAGCAAGCATATAAAGGCTGAGTGACTGTTGTCAGAGCCTACATAGGGCTCCATATTACACCATGGGGCCATTGATCAAGCATTAGTGCTGTCACATTAAGAAGAAGAATTAGCCTTATTCTCATCCATACCTGCAGGTGCCATATTTCTAGCTGCCCGTGGCTGTCTAGGTGGTGGGGTAGAGAATCATTAGAGCTGTCATATAAGACGAGTAGCGGGTTGAATATTTATGGAACAATCCTTTCTGTTCCCTTTACCTGTCTGTGAGGATTACCATGACCACTTTAAGGAATTTTTAATATTGGGTGTAAGCTTAGGAAAAGCTTAGGAAAAAAGTTTCTGTGATTCAGTAGTACTTATATCAGCTCTGCTTGTCAGCATAATGCAAGCTGAAACTACATTATGTCAGGTTCTGGACTATATAGTTGTGTTTCCTCTATTACAAAGAAAATGCATAAACATTTTCAGATGGACCTCCAGCTTTTTTTGTAAACCGTTATGAAAATCCAAACTTTTTTTGGAGAAAGCATGGTTTAAAACACATGCAAGTTTGTTTTTAGCTCTATATGTCCTGTTGGGGACACATAGAGCTAAAATTATATTCCTGTTCAGGTAAGGCAAAAATAAAAAACAGGACAGAAAAAAGGAATTCCTGTCTTAGTGTCCACCAAAACATTTGATGATCCCCCCCCCCCCCCCCCCCCACTCTTGTTCTAGTTCTTTAGTTAGATATAAAACTATACATAAAAATATAAAAATATATATCTTAAGATGAGCACTATACCTACATTCTGCTGCCTTTGTTCTGAAAATTACACTGTCTGCTCTGGCCCTTAGTACTGTTTAAGGTAGAACAAGCATATACCTAGTGAAAGCAGTGGAGCATTAAAACTCTGGATCTACATACCTGTTCAGTTAGAAATTATGCAGGGCTTTGGGTCAGCATAATTGCAAAGCAACTGGCATTCCCGAGAGTTCAGCTATAGTTATGTCTACACCTTGTTTGCAGTTAGAGTTTCTTGGCACCAATTTACAGGTAAAATCACATTAAAGTCAAGAAAGTGTTTTAAATTACTTTACAACTTTTGTTGTTTGTTTTTTTTACTTTTTGTTAATTGCAATGTGCCTCTGAACTTGCTAGAACAATTGACTACTGCAGGAAGAATCAGTTCCCCAATCCCATGTCCCAAGTCATCAGCTTCAATCTAATTTCATCTGATGCAAGTGCCTGATTGGATGCCAATAAATAGTTTGCATTAGTTCTTCATATTATATAGATTTGGTATTTCTAAAAGAGAACTGTACAGAAATGTCAAAATTGGATTGTAATGTTCCATTTTGCTCAGGTAGGAGATCTTGCTTCTTTTGAACACCATTTCACATAAAAACTGGAATTTCTACTACTGTTTCTGCCTTTGTTTCACCCTTTTTCATAATCAACAGAGTAATATTTTAAGATTAAACCTTTTTCACTGCATAACTTACATTGGACCCAGCGACAACATCACTGTATCTCTAATTCTATTTTTTTAACATTTATTTAGGGTTTTCAAAAAACATAGGGGGGTTAAAAGGAGAAGGGGTATGAGAATGAGTACCACCATCACCTAGACACAGCTGTTCAAACCTTGTAAGATCTCCACTAAAAGTCGCCGCTGGAGCCAGTGTGCGAATAAAATGAGAAAGTTGTGCTGTCCTCCAGAAGTCTAGTCTAAAATTTTGATTCATCAAGCATAAAGCGGTTTTCTCTACCCACTGACACGTGTGAATAAAATGGAGATCTCTGTAGGTTCCGTTTAATCGAAACTTGGTGAATATTGGGTCCTCCATTCCAGGAGGGAAGGCCGGATTACCCAGAATAGGAAGGAACGGGGATGGCGAGGGTGAGAGATTAAATTTGTGGAGATATCTAACACATAACTCCCATGTGTGCCCGATGGTGGGATGTGTTTTAAGATTGGAACAACCAATAATGGAAGTCAAGGCAGTACATTCAGGGGGGATGGAGAGAAGCATTGTTCCAACATTACCCGTTGCTTATATGGATTGTTCCGGCACCAATCTACTACTCTCGCTAAATGTGCTCCCAAGTAATAGTAAAAAAAGTTGGGTACCCCTAAGTTACCTGCGGTTTTAGGTTTTTTGAGCAATGATCTGCGAATTCTAGGGGTCCTGTTGCACCAAATGAAGCTGAAAGTTTTTGCTGAAAGGGTCTGAAAGAATGTACTGGTCACCTTAATGGGTATAGTCTGGAAAATATAAAGGAACCTGGGTAAGATTTTCATTTTGACTAAATTGATGTGCCCCATCCACGAAAAGGCTTTCTGATTCCATTTGTTTAGATTTTTGTGTAGAGTGTCAACAAGAAGTAAGTAATTGTTGGAGAACAGATCATTCAAGTTGCGAGTTATCTTAATTACTAGGTATGATATCGAGTGGGGTTCCCAGCTAAAGGCAAAAATCCGATTCAGCTGAAAGCAGAGATTATGGGGTAGGAAGACGTTGAAGGCTGCCGATTTAGAATAATTGATCTTGAAATTTGATAAGCCATATTCCTCTAATTCTTTGAGCAAATTTGGAAGCGTCATGATGGGGTTGAAGATTTGAAATCCTCCACATATGCAGCAATCTTTTGCGGCTGGGGGCCCATGTGCGTATCTCTATTACTTAATGCAATCAAGGCAGATTATGGCTGGTTTGAGGGGCAAGCAGAGTGCTGTACATAGCTTTCCTGAAAATATCACAGCAACAGTACTAATGCAAACAGTAGGTGGGCTGCTGGGGTGAATTATGTAAATATCAAAACTTGAGTGGATGTCAGTTTGGAGTACTGGGCATACCTTACTAGGTACCATCCACATGTGATGCTGACCCTCCATACTGCTCACATAATAATCCTTTCCCCACCCTGTCTTACAAACTATAATACTTTACCTATGGATGCCCCCAGAAAACACAAGAAGGTTGTAAAACCCTGATCATTGTCATTCTTCTATACATTACCATCCTTTTATGTCTATACAGGCCTGCACAAACATCTATTTCTGCAGCACTGTTCATGTGTGTCTAGTGAGATTCCTATTCTCACCCATCAGTTTGGTGTACACGGTTTATGTTTTGATTTTCATGTTGCATAAGTTAGCTACTAATATTGGATAAACTATGAAAGAAAGAGACAGGGTTTGCGGTTGTGGTTTTAGAAGGCAATAGTTATGTATTTATGCTTTGATTCATACATAATTAAACAATCATCACAAGAAGATAGATCATGGGTTGGAGTTCGACACTATACATAGTCACTACTGATTTTTAAGTGCACCGTTAGGTCTTTTTACCTGATGCATTTCGCCAACGTAGGCTTCCTCAGGGGTATGTGGTAATGACTTTCTCGGTCTGTATGATGAATACAATATAGGGATGGTAGATATACATTGGTAAGTTACATATAGATGATATAGGATTGTATATTTTACATCAAAACTAGATAAATGAAATGAGATATAGAAATTATATCAGGTAATAGAAATACATTCTTAAATATATTCACATGTACAGTGAAAACATATATGCAACAATTTGTATATATTTAGATGTATGTTGATTACATATACAGTCCACATTGGCGAAACGCGTAGGGTAAAATGATTTACCGATGCATTTAAAAATCACTAGTGACTCTATGTATAGTGTGTCGAAATCCAAACCATGATGTAATGGGCTGGGGTATCTTCTTGTGATGATTGTTTAGTTATGTATGAATCAAAGCATAAATACATAAATATTACTTTCTAGAACCAGGGCCGCAAGTCCCGTCTCTTTCTTTCATAGTTTATCCAATATTAGTATATCCAGGGGTGGCCATACCTACATTTTCAAAAGTGAAAGATAGGAGGGACAACTTGCTTTTCCTATAAGTATACTATACTTATACATTCAAATCAATTCAATGAACTGTTAAAAAGGTATGAATCCGGTAAGTTTAATTACAAATTTTATTTTTAAAACAAAAAACCCTGTGGATTAGTGCAAGACATTGTGAGCTTTATTCATGTCATGTTACAAAAACTAATTCCTATCATTTCATATGTTTGCTATACTGAAGTTGTTCTTCATAAAAATAACCTTTTAGGTAATTAGAGATTGCTATTCTGAAATCTCTCTGTTGTATGTTTTTCAGAGAGCAGTTCCACTGCCAGCAGCTACAGCACTGAATTTAGTCGACGTCTCCTCAGCACTTATATCTGTGAGTATTCAGATTGACCTGTTCATCAGACATGTTCGGTAAGCTTCAGGTCCCTTACGTTATTTTCCCTATGGCTCTTTAAGCAAACCTGTTCTTTGCCTATTTAGAACACTTTACTGTTATCCTTACACCCCTCCTTTGCTCCCCCACTGCTTTGTGTCAGTAGCCAAAGAAAATAGCCAGTGAGTATACTTCTGAGTATGCAGGGTATGACTTAGTCTACGTACACACATGCAATAAATGTCATTGGAAAGGATCTTTCATGATCGTTTCCAACGACTAATGATGCAGGATGCATGGACGACTGCTGTACATACAGCACTGTTCAGCTCTATGGAGAGGGGAGGGGGGGAAAGACGGAACGGCACCCTGTTGCACTCTCTCCCTTTTCACTTCCACTACGATCGTTCGTCGTCCATCATCCATCATCAGTGGTCGTTCAGACGATGGATGACAAGCGCTGTACACATGCCAGATTCTCTGATATTAGCCCTGAGCCGATTATCGGACGAGAACCATTGCAGGTGTGTACTCAGCCTTACTCTGGGTCAGGGCGGACAGATGCAAAGACCTTAGTACTGTGTAAGTTCAGATTCCAGCCACTTGCAGCTTACAAAGGTTTTCTTCAGTACCTTATGGCAGAACTGAGCAGCCTAGTATAAGCTACTGGAAGGTCTGCAATAAAGTGAGTTGTTTTGCACTGGGGAAAGCACAGATTTATGATAAGCCTTAGCACTTTTTTTGGCATATTACAGCATGCAAATAAGGCTGTCTTTCTGTAATATTCAGATTTGAAGTTCCCTTGATCATGATGATGAGTCCCATACATCACATAAATAGCAGCTATTTTGTGTTCTGACCCTCACTTTGTTTGCTCTCAGGTAAAGTCTTAGGAAACCTTCAGTTGAAACTCCTGTCCAAATCCAAGATGTATGAGGACCTGGCCCTAGGAGCGATCTTCTTGCACAACAATTATAATTATATCCTCAAGTCACTGGAGAAGTAAGAATAATTCACTTATGATAATACACTATAGCAGTGTAAACCAAGAATATTCTGCCTGCAGGATGAAGCTTACACCTCTTTGTATTCTAGGTCAGAGCTCATGCAGTTGGTGTCTGTGACCCAGAAGAGCCCTGACAGTTTATATCGTGAACATATTGAACAGCAGATCCAGACGTACCAAAGAAGGTTGTTTTTTTCAGAACCATGTTCCATCTTGTGGACTTTTTGTTTTTTTAGTATTGGGGTTGATAATCTACAGTGTAATTTTTTTTTTACAGTACTTTTCTGCTGGATACTGTTTTATATGCTTGTTTTTTTGTTTTTTTTATACTAGGGCACTTTATATTGTGGTAATGAATTTTGATCAGGGTTACGTAACCTGTAGCCTTTCTCATCCTTTTTAAAATAAAGAAACCCTTAAAATAACGTCCGTGTTTTAGGGAACCCCTAGTATATTTACTTTGTGCACATTTTACTGTATATTAGCGTGGTGGTCAGTAGGAAAAATGCCTTTTACTTTCCTGGCCATAGGAAGAATTTGACCCTTACAGATAGCCAAAAAGATCATTAGTGTCACGTAAACTGAGCTGATAGGCAGAAGTTGCTCATTGGTCAAGAAGTCACAGAAGCTCTGGAAGAACCCATTTAGAATTTGGAGGGGTGTCCACATATAACTGACAGTGATAGGCTATGGTGAGTGTCAGGTGGGTGTGGCCAAGCTGTTATTGACAGACATTGATATTTTTTTTCTTTTTCTTTTAGTTGGTTAAAAGTGATTGACTATGTCAGTGACAAGAACATGCCAGCACTTCAGGGAGCCAAGGTGACTGTCCAATTCCCTGAAAATAAATTTTATTCAATTTTGTTTATTTGTAGAATTCTAAATGAGTTATTCTATTTTCTCTCCATTGTAGCTAAAAGACAAGGAGCGGCAGGTCATAAAAGAACGCTTTAAGGTAAATAAAAGCTTTTTGTATTTGGATTTTTGGCCATTGATAGCAACTTCTAACCCATTCCTTTGAAATGCCCTTTACTTTTTAATCCCCTAGCGGTAATCCCGAGTGTGACTCGGGGTGGATTTTACTTGCAAAAAGTGGTAATCCCGAGTCACACTCAAGGTCGCTTTAAGGTAAGAAAAACCCCACTTACCCTGCTCGGTTGTTGTCCCCCGTCGTCCTTCTGGTCCCTGCAAGTCTTGGGGACACGTCTTCTCCCTCCGATCTCCAGGCGAGAAGTGAAAAGCCGAGATCTACGGGGTTTCCTGTGACGGTGCATGCGGGTGGAGCGGCAGGAAATTTGAGTCCAATACAAAGAAACCTTCATATAATATATGTATAATTATATTATATATATATATTATATATATGCTACTGTACAGTTATATTATATTTTAAACAATTTTATTTTTATGTTTATTAATAAATTTATTAACTATTGGTCATATTTTGGGGAGGTATGCCTAAGAATTATAGCTTACAATGTAAAATAAATTTCCATGCAAAAACATTGTAACACCTTTTGCACGGAAATTTGGACAGAATTTGACCGCTAGGGGGGTTAAAGTGATTTAAGCTGAGGTTTACATTAAATGTCATGGTTCAGCAGTATGCGATTTTTATTCTCTTATTTAAAAATAACTAGGGGTTCAACGAAGGTATGGAGGAGATCTGCAAGATCCAAAAGTCTTGGGCTATTCCAGACAAGAAGCAGCGTGAGCGAATACGCCAGGCTCAAAAGACCATTGTACAAGAGGCATATGGGGCCTTTTTACAGAAGTGAGTTTTTACTGATGTGCCACTCATTTCATTTTTCAGATTATTTATATCATTATTTATTTATTACATGGGTGTACTCATTACAATCATGGTAAAAAAAACTGGCTTGGATTTCTGATGAAGAAAGTGGAACAAAGCATTTATAAGAACACAGATTTAACTTCTTTTCTATAACCCCTATGACTTCCTCTGGTGTTTTTGGAAATCTTTTCTGCTTCCAAAGCCTGCACACATAGACTAGGGCCATACCACTATTGCCTATATGGTTATAATATGGCCCTATTAGGGTCTATCAGCACTCACTAAACAGCCACTTCCAGCACCAAAGAAAATTTCAGGCAGTAGGGAGTAAATATCAGAGGGGCCATCCCTGATATAGAAAAGTAAGTAAGCATCTGGGGTTTGTGGGGGATGTAGAATAGTTTGCAGAATACCTTGCTGCCTCATCTGTAGACAGCTAGTGTTTGTTTGTGTTCTCTTTCCATAGCCACATCTTCCTATGGTCTTTTTTAACTCACATTAATATCCAGGTATAAACCACTGGCTATAGTTTCTTAGGCATTTTATCTTCTTTTGCAAAAATCCCCCAGCTGGTAAAGAAAAAAACAGATCCACATTTCATTTCTACCCTCCCATTTTCATGTTCTTGTGAAGGATTCTAAAATCTTTATCATATTGATAGCCAGTTAGATAATTGTTCAGTCTGTGCTCAGCATGATGCCAATTATCCGCTTTTTGTATTATTCTTTTTTACAGTCATAGAACTAAAATCTGTACACATTTTTCATTTTTTTCGACCCAGCACATTTTAACCCCTTTCTACTTTTCTGCAGGTATGGGACTGGTGTCAGTTTTACTAAGAACCCGGATAAATACATCAAATATTCAGTGGAACAAGTTGGGGACATGATTGAAAGGCTCTTTGACACCTCTGCATAAAGTTCTTATTGAAGACAATGTATATAGTTATACATATATGTCATTTTATTTTACTGTAAATATATAAAAAAAACTGACCTAATAAAAGATAACTGGACTCTGTATTAGTTGTTTAGAAGTGTCTTTGTTTTAATTCTGTTAGTCTATATAATTTTTTAAAAAGACTTATTAACCAGGCAGATATTAAAAATGGCTATTAAATTCAACACTGTGCTTATTATAAAATACCTAAATATATTTTTAATTAATACAGCAGGGGAACAATTCTCCTGACATTTTTTTTTTTTTTTAAAATCATGTTTGCACGATGGCCAGTCTTCTCCACCGAGTTAGCTCTGTTAGTAATTGCTAAAATCCAGCATTTATTATTTGCCACTCTTGTCTAGTTGTCAACCTGTCTAATTAATGAAATATACAGCTTGACCTTATCTATTCTTGTAGTGGTGCTTGATTGAAAGTCAACAGTTAGACAGCCTGTGTCAACTGCAGTGAAATCTACATTGTTCTGCCTGGGGAACACTGAATATTAACCAACTTATTTCAAGGCTTATAAATACATTTTCATCGAATAGGAGGTATTGTATAAGGAGTTTTAAATGTAGGTGTAATAGAGAAGAACATTAGATAATAAAGGCAGTGTAGAGTGCCTTTATTAGACAATTCCTTTAAAAAGTAGCTCAACTGAGCAAAAAAGGCTGTTTGGTTTTTGTACACTAAGCCACGCTTGTGCAATTTAATGTGCAGGCTTGGCACAGTTATGTGTCTAGATGAAGTAGCTCCCATGCACATGTTTGGAATCTACATCATCCCCACCTGGCAAAAAAAAACTGAAGACTTCAATCCCAGGGCAAAAATATCAGCAGCCATGACAATGTGACGAGAGACATCACAGATGTTGCAGCGTTGTTGGGGATTACTTGGCAGGTATGTGTACCATAATGTGCTGAACATATTTGCACTTTATAGCAATAACCTAATTATTGACAGTAGACTTTACTCTATTGTTCTCCATATTCCTCTTAGAATACCAAAAAGGGATTCTACAATGGTGACCACGGCATAGGAGAACTGGTGGGGAATAGTCATACTTGGGTAATTATTCCTTCATGCACTGGATGGGTAATATTTGCCTTGAGATGCACAGAGTGGGTTTATAACCAATACTTTATCAAAATGAAAAATTTATATGATTGGTCTTTAGTCTTCTAAAGCACGGCATAGCCTTGGCCAAGTATTTGTAATTAAACACCTTGAATCATACATTCAAAGCTTAGCCCATTGTCTGAATTTCTCAGGTACATGGATAGCTGAGACTTATGGCGCTCTAGCAAGAATTTCATGTGTATTTGTTCCTCCATAGAAACCTGGGTGGTCAGTTAATGATGTTTACAGTGATCACTATTTTGATTGTGTTCACTAACAAAATAAATTGGGCAGACTAACAAATGAGCAGAAATCATTATAATGCAGATTTGTTTTTAATCAAAGGAGCAGCTGTATGATATAAACAGATCAGGTAATTAGTTTTCAGCAGTTTGAGTACTTCAGACTACTAGAAGCAGATACCAGACATGCTACAAAATCCTGGCAAAGTAATTAGGAGCTCATTACAAGTGGTCTTTACAGTATTTCACTCTTGAAGGGATTAGTAGCTCATCACGTGCAATGTACAAGCTAAACATAATTATATAAAAATACAGACAATACTCATCTACACAAATGGATAAATACCCAAGTTACCAGCCTTAAAGGCACATCAGCTTGAGATTGATAGAAAATGGTCAACATCAGATTGCCATGTCAGGTTTTTATTTAATAGACCCCCTTTCTACTGATAGCCAGTAAAGGAAAACAACCAGTTGGAAAGGTGCTTGGTGAGCCCATTTATTGCTAATAGGTCAACATAGATTTAATTATGGAAAAAAAAAAACTCTGCACTAAAAAACCTTCTGTTGCTTTTCTCTCCAAGAGGACAAAGCCATCTTGTTCAAGGTCAGCATCAATTTTCTGAACAAAGATGCTGGGTCAGGGATGATTTATGTAAATCCAGTGGCTGTGCAGTACTTCTCAATCTGTGGTCTAATTTGAGAGGGGGAGGAAACATTTATTTCAAAGCCCACCTGTAATATGCTCAACATAAGAATAAAAAGTCATGTTTTGGCACTTTAAAGAAATAGTTAACACAATGTGTTTTGATACAGGATTTCTAGATGTCTGTATTCAGCTTATCCACAAATGAAGTTAAATATTGTAGAACATTGTTGGAAAAATTGCTGTACATTCAGCTAAGTGACCCATTTATTAGAGAAAATGGGCATCGGAAAGTGGAAATGGCTGATCATGAAAATAACAACTTAGTATTATTGAGCACATCACATATCATATGTAGGGTTACTGAAAGTTCCATTTAAAAACTTTGGCTCAGATCCCTCACACATTTTTTCTTCTGCCTAATCCTTCTGTAAAAAAAAAAAAAGAAATAAATAAAGAATACTGTATACATGTCATTGACATAAGGCTGCTCTTTGCAGAACTTTCTGGAGACCTCAGGGTCGGGGCAAAGCCTGCAATTCCCTGGTAAGTAGATTAAATGATCCTGGACACCATTCAACCTGCAGGGACAGCTCTGGAGAAAGGATGAGTATTGCGGATAGATTCATTTTGTTAAGATGTGGGTGACTTATATTTCTATTTTTTTGTTAATATGGATTGAAACCACCTACGTCAATTTATAGCTAGCATACGCAAGGTGCACATGGGCAGAGCAGATCACAAATGGAACCCAAGCTGAGCACACCTACAGGCTGGTCAGCAGGAAAATAAAGCCCAGATATGTGTGAGACTTTGTTTTTAACTTTAATTGTTCAATAACATATACTGCTGTATAAAGGCAGCTCCGCATTGTGTGGTCCCTAACTTCAGTCTTCAGGGCTCCCATCATTGATTGAACGCTGGGTATTCTTCCAGCTATCATTGGCTGTGTGTTTACTGTTTTTTTATCAAATGTTTTCGACATGTTTGAAACATCATTAAACTCACACTGGTAACATAAATGGAGTCCTACAAGGGACTCGTATTTTTGCCTTAATAATGTTTTTTGGTTGGTTTATTATGAGCTTTCTTTTGCTACTGGAGCTCATCCAACACCTATTTTGCATTTAATTGCTGTCAGCGGGTAGGTAAGTGAGATGCAAAAACCAGTAAGTGCTTTACAGATGCATCTCTAATTCTTTCACTACTTTTCCAAGAAAATTACCTTCAATAGAAACAAAAGATTACCCAACAAGCTTTCAGATGTATTGTGTTTCCGAATGCATCTCGAACACAGCCTGAAAGAATGTCTTTTATGCCTTTTATCACAAAGTATGAAGGGGATTTTGGAATCACACTTTTATGTTTATGTCCACTAAAAATGTATAGTTTTTCGATTGAAATTTATAAAACAAAAAAACCTGGGTCAGCAGAATAATGAAAGTTGTTTTTACTGACCTTAGCCAGAAATTGTAAATTGCCTGGCACGCAAGCTTGATTATTCAGCTTCGGTGCTTTGGGAGTCATTGACCTGGAACAAGCACGCAGCCAGTTAGGTAAGAACAAAGCTACAACTCTCTACAGGTCGTCCCCGGTTTACATACAAGATAGGGACTGTAGGTTTGTTCTTGAGTTGAATTTGTATGTAAGTCGGAACAGGTACAATTATTTTAATAGGTTTAATTAGGACAGATGTTTGTCTCAGTATATTATTAGGCAGCATGGTGTCAGTTACTGTATGAAATCCTCACTGTGAGTTAATCACAAACAAAGCAAAAAAAATATTTATGGAGCCTAGACATTCATTAACTTCTGTAATAAGCTGTGCTTTGATATGCTG
Source organism: Pyxicephalus adspersus (assembly GCF_032062135.1). Taxonomy (NCBI): domain Eukaryota; kingdom Metazoa; phylum Chordata; class Amphibia; order Anura; family Pyxicephalidae; genus Pyxicephalus; species Pyxicephalus adspersus. The sequence goes on from NC_092860.1 coordinate 21,897,442, forward strand.
GAATACCTGTACACTGGTGCCAGAAATTGGTCAATTCCATGCAAAACAGATGTGCAGCCGTTCTCAGAAACAATGTTATACAGCTAAATATTAGTTTAGTGATTGTAAAGAAAGCAAAATCTTTTTTAGTTTATACAGTAATTATTTGAATTTGTAAAGAGGAATGCAGACACTGCTATTATTTTGTTGAACAGCCTAATATTCTCTTTTCTTTTCGTAAAAGAATAACACAACTTTGATAAATCTTCTAGGTGTTGGAATAAAATGTGCAGTGTTCCCAATGCATTAGCGTGTACAGAAATCAAAGCTATTTTAAGGGTTTTGAGTTATTTACTTGGTAATTGTGCCATCTCCAAGCCAGCTTCTTGGTCCTGATTCTACCCCTGTATGATGTTTAAATAAAAATTGATTTGTCCTTCTGCAGCAAAAAGCAGATGAAAGTATTGCAAAGTACTGACGTCTCTGGGAGGTAATACCTACCTGTGCGTATTCCACCTACACATTTACTGAGCATGAAAAATACTTTTGATGCAATATAAGCTGTAATAAATTTTGTCCAAGGTCATGTTCATATTAATAAGTGCAGTTCTAAGGACTGAACGTTAGATGGCAGCAGACCGACATCAAGCATACAACAGACTTTGATAGCAAGAAGGCTGGAGAAAAACTTTCTGCACATCATGCTTTTATTTCAATATGTATTTACCAAAGTCATTTATTTAACAAGCTGTTATCCAACATTTTTGTGTTCACTATGTGCTGCTTGTAATTTTGGGTACCACTGCTACCCATCTGAAGATCCTTATTTGGAAAATAATAAATTACACACCCAGGACCATTACATGGATGTTAATAGGGAATCAACTTGTCCCACCTTCCTATTGGCTATAAGTTGTCAAGGACGGGAATGCTTTAAATGCCTTAAAGCCATAAGTATGCATTAATGCTTTTTATTTGTTTTTCTTTTGGGGCATGTTCCCAAAAATGCCCCCCATCATTGGTGATAGGGATGTCTATACATTCCTTGGCTCCCTAGCATTTTTAGTGACAGTAACATGTTCAGGGACTTTGCAAAAATTCAGCAGTCATACACCTAAATACATATAATTAAAAAATACCATCATTTAGCATGCAGATTGCAATCAACCAACATTAATTACTAGCAGGTGCCCCCTAATGCTACATAAACACTTCCAATGGTTCTCACCCGATAATCGGCTCAAGGCCGATATATAAATATCTTTCACCATCCTTTCCAACGACTATAATTGCAAGTGTGTATGCGGTTTACCTTCCCAGCAATTATTGTGATGATGCTAGTTCAATGACATATAATTACTTCAAAAAAACTGTTTTAAAAAACGTTGTTTTTGTACTACAGGTAGTCCCTGGGTTACATATGAAATCGGGATTGTAGGTTTGTTCCTAAGTTGAATTTGTATGTAAGTCGGAACATGTACAATATTTTAATAAATGCAATTAGGACAGAGATGTTTGTCTCAACATATTATTAGGCAGCTAGGCAGCGTGGTGTCAGTTACTGTATAAAATCCTCACTGTGAGTTAATCACAAACAAAGCAAAAAAAAAAAAAAAACTATGGAGCCTAGACATTAATTAACTTCTGAAGCAAGCTGTGCTTTAATATGCGAAATGAAACAATTGCAGAGTTTGTCTTGGTCATTAAAGAGTTTTAAGAGGCTGCAGAATGAGCTCACACCCTAAGATCACCCACAACCTCAGCTATGTTGATTTCTACTGCAAGTCATGCAAACCTCCCCCCTCCCCCCATCAATTCTCCCTTCTGCGCACAAAGCCCCGTTCATATCTAGGAGGCGTCCGTATGTACTTAACCCGGGGACTACCTGTATATAGTAAAATTCTGAAAAATCTCATATCTTTGATTATTAATATTATTACTAATAAACAGGATTTATATAGCGCCAACATATTACACAGCGCTGTTCAAAACTTGTTACCAAAGAGTACTTCCTTTTTCCCACCACTGTGATGACAACAACATGTCCAGGGGTTTTGCAATTAACCCAAAGACATCAGTTTGGTGTTTATACTTCTGAGTTCGCTTAATTTCTGATACATCTATAATCAAGAACAGCTACCTAAGTGGGCAAAAAAGGAGCAGCGGCACACTGATAAGTCACTCCTCTGTTCGCTTTACATGTGCATGCAGCAGAATCTCATTGGCTCCTGATGCTGTCCACTCCCACAACCTGTGCAGTACAGGGAGCCAATATAAAGACCAATTCAGGTATCCCATGGTGATCATATAAAAAAACCCATTTACGAAATTAATTTATTGCATTATTTGATGCTTTTTTATATCTGAAAACTCCGGGGGGACTTCATTTTTCTTTCCAGTCATGACAACTTTATACAGTGAATAGATTAAATTATATATGACAATTTGCAATACTTTTTCAGCTCCCATCTATTCTATTCTGAAATAAATTCCTCCCCCATACATCATAAACACTGTAGTATTGCTGTGTGATTGACTATATAAACCAGCTTGGCCTACATATTAATGTTTATCTCCGGGCCCAGGGATTAGAACTCACAGGCCAGTTATACATCCGTGTGGTTGCCATGGACACAGACTCTTTGGCACAAGCGCTGCGCACGCCCTGCCTGGGTGGTTATTAAAACACAGGATGGTCTCAATGTACCCGAGAGAAAGACAACAGGTTGTAACAAAGTGCTGTCAGATTTATTGTGCTAGAGGTCTCGGTGCGGTGCATGATATAAACAAGAGTGAGCATGTTTATATTGATATGTCCGCGACATACGCCATGCATCCTATACCAGGGTTATAGAGTGCAGTAATACATCAGCTCCCCCCATTATGTGGCTTCACAGGACAATAATATTTAAAGAATTAATTGTGCTTTTCATTACCCTACCCTAAAACAGAAAGTAATTCTCCCCCAGGAGTAATATATACAATATATATATATTACACACAGTAGCGGGCATAGCCACCAGTGGGCAGAACTGGCTTTGGGCTCATATTGGCTGAGAAGGGTCCAGGCCCTTGGCACAGCTACACAAAATATTTTAATTTAAAGAACTAAACTAAAAAAAAACTCACCTTCATTTCTGCAGATCCCTCTGGAGATTTTCTGGATCAGGTCCAGTGCCGTCTTCGTCTTCTTTCTTCTTCCGGCTTCTACCTACATCTCCCAGGCATGAGATCAGGTGACAAAGCCTGCGGTAAATAGGGAAAAAAAGAGAGCCGACCTCACTGCGCATGCATGGGATCTGCATTTTTTCCCCTTTGAAGAAAAAGGGCATGCGCAGAAGGAGCTGCCGGAAGCCTCCTGGGATGCGTGACTTGAGTATCGCTGAAAACTCTGTGCCCCCATTCTGTCCTTATTATTTGCTCTGCACCCCTCCTGCCACATGCAACTTTTTAAAAAAAAAAAAAAAAAAGGGTTTTACCCCCCCAAAAAAAATGTTTACCTTACATAAAAATGATCATTTTAGTTTAGGTCCGCTTTAAAACTTATTCACATTCACACCGTGCAATTATGAGAATGAAAGAAAATCTTGAGAATTGAGGTTCATGGCAGGTTCCAGGTTTTCAATAGCAGTAATTTTTTATTTTGTTGAATGTCAGATTAATTGCTTTATAAAAAGATTCAGGTAGCACAGTACTAATCCATAATTGTATATCACTGACATTCAGTAGATGAAAATTGCTTAAAATGTACAGAAAACTGAACAATATACTCTTTTTATTCTATTTTGTTTTGTCAAGTAAACCAAAGATTTTTGCCTGTCCTGATTGTAATCATTTTCTCCTATGTCCTATTAAGATTAGGAAAGGGGAAGTCACATTTTAGGGTGACAACGTTTGTCACCAATGATACAATCAGTGAGCGTGTTATGCTAGAACAAAAAACGTGTTATTAATAGGATCACCAGGTCAAAATGAAATTAAAAGAGTCTGATAACAAAAAACTAATGCAACTACCATATTAAGGATTATAATTAGACATAATAGATTACATTTTTGTTTTTGAGTTAGATAGAATGGTGGCCAGGCTATGGACTTTCAACTGGAGTAAATCACTACATAGGTTCAAAGTTTAGACATTTGTAAAAAGCAGAGGTTGGAACTCGAGTCACGTGACTTGGATTTGAATCTGATTTAAGTCGCCTAATGAATGACTTGCAACTCGACTTAGGGGTTTTCAACAGCGACTTGCAACTCGACTCGTGACATGCTTACTCTGCTGACAGCTGAAGGGGACGCAAAGAAAGGCAGTGAGTCTTTTGTAACACCGCCTCTCTTACATTCTAAATTTCCGTCTCTGACAACTGAAGGGCGGGGGGAGGTGTTGGTACAGAAGCCTCAATACCTTCCTCCCTTCCCTCTTCAGCTGTCAGAGGAGAAAGCCGAATTTAATAAACTTAGAAGGAAGGCAGTGTTACAGAAGCTTCACTGCCTTCCTCCCCACCTTCCTTGCATTTTGGGTCCGCGTCTTTCTTCTCTGACAGCTGAAGGCGGCAGGGAGGAGGGTGGTGTTACAGAAGCCTCATTGTCTTGCCTCCTTCACCCTTCAGCTGTCAGAGGAGAAAGCTGTGGACTTAGAATGCGATACTGTGCTCAAGACCAGGATCAGAGCTCGGTTTCTATTCAGGGACAATCATGGATAAATGAAGTGACTTGACTTGGGACTCGACTTGGAAGAAATCTTGGTGACTTGAGACTTCACTTGGACTTGAAGGGCGACAACTTATTCCAACCTCTGGTAAAGAGAGACGGCTTGAAAAGAGGTAAAATGCAGTGTGCACTAAAAGTGTACGGTGCAAAATAGTGGTGAATGTTGCAAGTGGTTTACAGAGGTAAAGTCTGGCTCTATGTGCAGCATTCACTGCATGTCCTGGTCACCGTGTATGTACTATTACTAGTCCACTTAGTAATCAGCAACTGTTGGAACAAGCACCTTGAGTATGTTACATACAGCCCTGAATAACGATTCCAGCACTTGTTATAGAACATACTAGGGGGGAAGGGGAGCAGTGCAGAGCTGGCATAAAATGGCATCAGGTGCTGGATCAAGCATTCCAGCAATTGGCACTGAGATAGTTGTTTGCTTGGGAGAAGATCAGCAGCAATGAGCCCACAGGCAATACTGGTGACTAGTCCATCTTCCACAATTATTATTTAGTTTTATAAAGCATTGTGTATCATGCACAATCTAACATGTATTTAAAACTCTTTCCAATGTCTTCATAGCCCGAAAGTGATATGCAGTATTAATTTAATATTGTAACAGGAAAGACAAAGCTCCAGTTTTGTTTATTGTCTTTACAAAACATAATTTGAATATCAAAACATAAATTGAATATTATAAATGTAATTATGAATGCGCTCAAATTGCGCCATTTAGAATATGAAAGACAAAAACAAATTTATTCAACGCTCGCGTTTAGGCATGAGCCAGCTTTACTAACATTTGTATGATGTTTTTGGCATTCACTTTCTAAATCTCTACTGAACTGAAAAAAATGTTAAATCTATCAATTTGCATTCATGGCCCTGTTGTTTACAAGACACAGAGGCTGGTAAAATGTAAAAGTAATTTTTGTATAGCTTGCCAGCATCCTAGGGTCACCATTATGCACCGTGTAAAGTAAAATTGCATAAAGTCACATTGCGTCATGAACAACAGGGACAATCTTTATTTGTATAACATATAATATTATGTTTGTTTTACATGGCATAAAGATCAATGAAAAGAATAAAATGTTAGTACCCCAAAGCAGTGCGTCACATACAGTAAGATCGGATGGAAGAACACCCACATCTTTACTCCCACACAGAAAAGGAAAGACAGCAATTTCACCAGTACCTAAATTGTAACATGGCTGCAATAGAATTAGATACGATGAATGTACCTAGAGGAAAAATGTCAAGTTGAAAGCCAGACCAGTAGAAGATGGAGAAAGCTTGGCTACTTGGACCGTGTTGACCCATTTTTTTCTATTTCAATATTTTTTTTAGGAAAAGGTAGGTATAAAAGATATAACAATTACAAAATCACAAAATATGATAGTTTATCCTATCATGAATCCTCCCATAATACAACAAACCATTTGGCATGGTATAAAGGGTAATTAGTACAACAATAAAAGAGCAGCATTGATAAAGACAATATATTGAGGGACAGTCAGCTAAATTAAAGGTAATTGGGTGGGCAAGAAGTACATTAGATTAAAATGTTAACCACTACAGCAGGAGGAAAGGGTAGAAATTAGGAGACAAAAGAAGGGGGTAGAGGGAGGGGAACCTTCTAGAGAGTGTGAATACCTCATGAATCTATGGGAAGCAAAGGGGATACATAATCAAATGGAACAGTATACTAACCAGGGAGTCCAGGTTGGATCAAACTTATCTATCGAGTCTCTATATGAACAGAAAGATTGATTCCCATGCTTTAGCCAACGTTATACGAGCTGCTAAGAGGATTTACCAGACCATTTTTTAACAGGTTTGGGAAGCTGCAAGTCGATTTTGCTAAACAGTGCACCTTTGGGGGTCTTATCATTTTGGGTTTGTAATTCTAAGGAAATGAAAGTGAAAACCTTTGTCCAGGAACTCACTGTAGGTCAAGGCCACCAAATGTGCTCCATCGTCCCTCTACTTGCAAAACCTTGGAAGCGAAGAGGAAAAGACAAAGGAGTGTATCAAGAAATTCGAAATTCGATTAAAAAGAGTTTTAAAGTTTTCTTTGTTTAATGAGGAGTTCAGAGAAACTTTGGATAGAGCAGAGGCCATCTCATCAATTTTTTACTATTTAAAAGGCCTATTCAATAAACAACACAAGAAACTAGGGAGGCTGGCATAGGTGGAAGTTCTTTAGATTGCAGTCGGTGACTCCAGATAACTGAAGCTGGTTGTTTCATCTGTCTCAACTGCTAATTCGTGGCAGGGTTAGTGACCTCAGTGTTACTTCACCAAGGAGGACACATCTAAGAGGAGATGCGGGCTTCCCTTCTTCTCCAACTGGTCTTTAAAGATTTGTGTGGTTGATCAGAAGTAGTAATACAAACTACAGCCTGCTGCTGGAATGGAGACTATGGAAAAAAGGATTAGGTCATACTAGGATCTACTTGTTGCTCCCACAAATTGTATTTATTGTCTATTTGACCCACCAGTATTATGACTTATCCCCAAGTCATCACACAAGCTAACTGTTCCATAATTAACCTATGCAGTTTGCCATGAACCCAAAAGCTTCTATACATGTGCTATCATCATCACCACAATTCACCATGGCTGTTCTGTTACCATTAGCCCTCCCCCTTTCCTCATAATCTGTATTGAAGATTTTACAGACAATGCAATTTTATTGTATAGGTATTTGTATTTGTAAACAGCACATTCCAAAGATTCCTAATGGGGTTAAGGTTTGGATTCTGAACTATTCTTTTCTATGTGAGCACAATGATTCCTGGCAATCACATCATTGAAAATGTCCGTGCCATCAGGGAAAAAAAAAAATCCATTGATGGAAAAACTTGGTCAGTATATTCAAGTGGTCATTAACCTCATTTTTTGGGTACCTAAAGTCGCCTACCCTAGAACTGAAGCAACCCCATATCATCACACTGCCCACACAGATACCCCAGATCATAACACTGCCCCCACAGGCTTGGGGAGTTATTTTTTGTTAGGAGTTATTTTATTGTACTGCCAAAGAACAACCTCACTGCCTATTATGGTTCACTCATTGAGCTTACCATACAGATCGCAAGCTTAGACTGAAACAGTATTCACAGGAATGTTTAGTGTTTTTTTTCATCAAGCCTAGTTTGCTTACTATCAGATAATAAACATAATGTGGATACATAGGAATAAGTAGCAATTACCCATGGCCCCATAAACAGATGAGTAGCTGCTTCTTCCTGTAGTATTGACCTGCGTAACTATCTCATTGTCTGTATTTATGTATAAGAGTCTTACATTTATCACAATAGATCGGTCAAACTTTAATTTTAAGGCTTTGATTACTTTATCAGCCACAGAATTTATTAGTTCCTCTCCACATACAATCTATGTCAGAATTGCTGATTTTTTTAAGCAGTTAATGACATTGGAAAAAAAGAATAACTGAACATATTTTATTGATGTCATCCCCTATAAAGTATAGCTGTACAAAAGCTTGGTAATCTTTCCTCCTCCCAGCATGCACTGGGCTCACTGCTCATTTTGCCATTCACTCCATCAAGCACATAAGATGTGATGTGCTCAATAATACTAAGTTGTTATTTTAATGATTAGTCATTTTGAATCCCCGCTGACAATTTTCTCTAATAATTGGATCACTTAGCTGGCTGTACACTGATTTAGCTGGCTGTACAGTGATTTTCTGAACAATTTGCTATAATACTTAACAACATCTGTGCATGTCTAGGTCAGCCAAATACAGATATCTAGGAACCAAGTATAAAAAATACTAAATTTACATTAAAAGCACTGAAACAACTTTCTATAAAGATTTTGTGATTATTTATTACAGATGTCAATCATATTGAAAAAGGTTTTAAAATGAGGTATGAAATTGATTCGCTAAATTTATAAATGCTGAATCTTATACTTTGGGAGGGGTGGTGATTTACAGAATAAACTTTTTTTTAAAAATTCCATGTCATCTGCAAACTGAGAAATGGTACTTTGAATCCTACACTGTACAAAATGTATAAATTGTGTTAAAAGGAATGGTCCTGTCATTAAATCTTAGGGTACTCCACTATCCACCTTGGACCAACCAAAGTAAATTTTGTATTAATTATCTATTCATTTACAGGTATAAGTCATCTGTTCCAAAAGCTTTATTCACCTTTATTTTTTCGGTGTCATATCAAAGTTGAGCTATTGTGGTTTTTATGAGGTTGTGGCCCATTATGGGCTTGACCATTTTTTTTATTGTATACACCGATTTAAAGAAGGTAATTAAAAGATTTACCCTCTCTAACTGAGCTATCTCGTAATGGGTTTACATATTTAAATAATTTTGGGGAGCCTGTATTATGTCCTACACAATCTAGCATTCATTTCACAATTTTGCTATTTTGATTTTTACATCTTTTGTTATATTCTTTGTAATCTTCACATGATGAAAGCATTCCATCATTTTTTTATATTATTTTATTTTTTACAGCTTTTATACTTTGGATGTCAGCCATATTACATTTAGTCTTTTAAACTTCCTATGCACTGGAATATAAATTGCAGTGTGTTTGACATATGTAGAGTAAAAGTTAAACATTCCCAATTTGTTCTCTGTTCTTTGATGATAATATTTCTATCCATTCCAAGTTATAGAGAGCACTGGAGCATCCCAAGCACTGCAAAATTCGTATTTTTAAAAATAGGACTATTTTTTTCTTTTTAGTCTGTGGTTCTTACAACTTACATTAAATGAAATTATGTTATAGTTACTGCTACCCATATTTTTTATTTGACTGTTTGTTATAAGTTGCGCATTATAGAGATTACCAGGTCTAGCAGAGCATTTCTAGTTGGGGCTTCTATGAACTGTGCTGAAAAATTGTCCTGCCAATGATTACTACTGCCTAATTACTGACATTTCTAAATATGGAAGGAGCTGATTCTCCACCTCTTCATTAGTACTTGGGTTGGGGAGGGGGGGTTGTAAAAAAACTCCAATAATTACAATGAGCACCATCACACTTAATCACACCTAATTACAAGGTCATTTTTCATACTTATTTTTAGATCACTTATTACTTGAAGTCAGACACTGGCACTTTTTTATTTTCTTTCTGCAAGACAACATAGCAGGAACCTTACCAGCCCAACTATATGTAGGACAAATATAGGATTTAGTTATACCAACTAAATCATAATGCTGTTCAGGAACCAAAGCTTCCAACTCTCCTATTTTGCTTGGCAAACTTTGAAACTTAAATCCATCATCCAACAGTTTATTTAGGTGGGGAAAAAAGATCAGGAGAATAAATAGCATTAGGGATCTCCACTGTTTCCTGTGCTGCGTCTCTTGCCGAGAGAAATGGACTGATAGAGCGCCATTGCCTAACTATCAGATGTTTCAAGCCACCTTTGCTTTAAAGTCACACCCCATTTGTTTCCTGGCAATTTTTTTAGGAGTTCTGTAGAAACTTCCCTTTTTGCCACATTGTGTTTTGTGTCCAATTTCTAATGCCAGTTCCTTTCTTTTGGGAAAATTGCAGATCTACTTTTTATTGCTAACACGCTCCGGTTTGTCAGTTGTTTGCTTTCTGGAAGTTGTATACCCCATGGGACTTTACTGACACAATAAGCCTGATTTATGAAAGCTCTCCAAGACTGGAGCAGATAGACTATCAAGGGTGAACTTGGTGATCCAGCAAACATGGAAAGGATTTCTATAAAAATAATTTTCTATTATTTAGTAAATGTTTTCAATCCTGGTCCAAATCCTTTTCATGTTTGTTGGATTGCCCAGTTTTATCCATGTCTATCTTCTCAAGTCTTGGAAGGATTTCATAAATCAAGCCCAATAATTATAGGTTAGGCACTTCCAACCATCTCCAAAGAATATTCCCCACACCACATTTCCCTGAAGAGGTCTCTGTTCTCACTGAGCTTCTAGGAAACCACAAAATACCAGTCTATCTGCAAGTTTTTTGGATTTATGCAAGGACATCTCAACAAAATAAAGCTGAAATGGCTCAGTTGCAAGATCCTTCCTGTGTTCCATGTACCCATGTACAGTAAGTGGGCCACAAAATCTCCATTACCCGACCACAAAGTAATGAACAAAACAGTTAAATGATAGCACTCATTACATGTGATGCCATACCTTCTGAACCTGCCATTTTACGTCTAAGGATAAACTAAAGCAATAGCAGAAGTATTCCACAGGAATATAAAAATGTAATGTATGGATATGAATGTATATATATATAAATATATATATGACGAAATATAAGAAACCAAATGTAATTGTGATGCTGTTTTTCAATTTGTGACACACAGTATAGTACTGATTGAAATCAATAGTAGGATATAATACTGCCACTGGGTGTAAACAGTTTTTTTTCCAATTTTTCCAGGAAAGAACAAAATCTGTACCCAGCTGGGTTGCTTCTTATTTGTGACAAGGATACAGTACTGATCAAGATCAAACGTAGGATTTTAATCTGCACTAAGCACACATAGGGTATTTTTTTTTATTTATCGAAGAAATGAGACAATCTATGCACAGCTGGGCTGCTCCTTACTGCTAGCTGTTGGGATTTGCACCTCTTGTACCTATGATTGACCATGTTAACAGGTTGAAGATAAACAGAAAGCAGATGTGATTCTTCCAAGTGTCAAAATATTTACCTGTAAATTGGACTTACAAAGCTTGTCCTCAAATGACCATCTGACATATGAAGCCTCTATAGTTTCCTATCTGACATGACAAGGACATGAAAAGAATAAAAATGGCAGGATTAGAAGCTATTTAGTTAGCTCGGGTACAGGAATAACAGCAATTGGATGACGTCCGGTTAGCAGTAAGAATCACATGCAGTCTCTCTCCTTTCCCAGTAGTAGAGAGAGGCAAGTACCAAGGCAATCATTTGGTAAGTAGTTACACAAAGTAGAAGTATAAAGCATTTAGCAATAAGTTTAAAGCAGAACTACAATAATCACATATACCAGGCTACAGACATAACCATGTGGTCACAGCATAAAAACTAGAAGTAGGTCTCTGTATCTATAAACAAATTATTGCAATCTAGTACTGTAACAATTTTTCAGGGTGACCCTGTAACTGTTGCCATTGACCTGTGCTCTACGCTGGTGAGATATGTTACAGAATATCCCAGTTCACTTGTCCCATGAACTTATATCTACAGATGTGACTTTATGGATATTGTGTGATGTTATGGACATGGGCATTAGAACCACAATAAAAGTGCAAACATCTAAAGGGGTAAGAGAACATGCAAAATATTTCCAAAAAGTGCAAACATCTGTTAAGGACAACTGACCCCAATATAAAGACTATCACCTATTAGGTATAACAAAAGTCATTTGTTACGTCCAAGTTATTCAGAACTATGTATTGTAAAACATCTCTCAGTTTGTTATTTCAATATTCATGGAACATTTCATTTCTTCATTATTAGAGTTTTTGGCAGAAGGACATATGTCTTGCAATAGGTTAACTAAAAAGAAAGTTTTTCTGTGCTTTCAGAAAAGCAAAGTTGGCTATTAGTTCTTTGTTCTTAAGGTTTGTAGCAATGTTCCCCATTTAGAGAAATATTGGCAAGACCTTTTAATACCCCATAAGAAATAGACAATCTCAGATATGTTTTTTTCATTTCCAATTTGGAAAAGCTTCTTTCTTCAGAAGCAACAAATATAGTAAGCAAAATTCTGTAGGCAATGGCAGCATTAGTAAAAGCACATAAATAACCATGAATGTCGGGGGCATTGTGTACCTCATCAGGTGTGACCTCTCCAAGTACTCTTACTCTGAAAACAAATCTACAGCATTTACCTCTTTGGAGCCTTAATGCTGCAAGGCAAGATTTAGGTACAATCAATGTTTTTGGAGATTGCTTTTATCTGGGGATCTTGATTTCTCAGCACTACACAAAAATCCATGCATAATGCTCAGACTGTTCAAAACATGTCTGAATAGAAGATATTGTATGGAAAACAACATTTCTGAAACAGTAATTTCTTTGAATGATCCCTTTACTTGAATACTAGACATTACAACATCCTCAAGAACTAGGTTGCAGTTTTGGCAACCACATGGCATATAAAAGGATATATGGCAATAAAAAGAGAATTTATATTCCACCTTTGACCTTCTTATTGAAACCATTATCATAGCCTTACCATCTAGATTGCCAATGTCCAGGACATATTTTGTACATTCTCTTTGCTAGAGGTGTCGGCAATCTGTAAACGAGTAATAATTCTTTGAATTTCAATTATTTTATTCTGATTTGATGAATATACCATAGAAGAACAGGGTTCAAGAAAAGAACAAATGTGAAAACAGCATTTATTGCGTGAAGTTGCATAATAAACATGTGAGGTAGTTAATAGGAGCAAGATTCATTCTCCCCACCCTCTGATCCACTTATCAGACAGTTCTATGCAGTTGTGAAAATTACCGACAAGCTGGGATGTTATAGGAGAAGAGCCGGCTAATGGTCCAAGAGAAAGGGAGAGAAAGAGAATAGATACTAAGGGCAGAACAAAAGAGGAGAAAGAAATGAAGTAATGTAAATTACCCACCAAAAATGGGTCTACATCTGGATTCCACTATTCCAGATAATGTATCTATTGATCCCATATCTTGTAAAAGAGTTTTACTGTTAGGAGTACATGAAAGATAATCATTTGTCATTATCCAGTTCAGTTTGGTTTTACCATACCTGAGAGTCAGAATGGAGTTTTTCCAACTTGTCTATGGCGAGCTACTAGTAAAATTTATTGAAGTGAATGTGAAAGTGGCTTGGGGATATCTAAGCCAATTCTACTAAATAACACGCCAATGGATGATGAGAAATAATTATTTTAATCACAATTATGTAAGACATACATACTCAAACAAAACCCAATTCAGTGTTCCTACTTTTAAAAATTCCACTATCACTGGATTGTTTGTATGTTAACGAATATAACCACCATCTTATCTTTATGGGAGAAATCGGACATACACTCCAAGATTACTAAGAAGCATTTTGAAGATTTACCTTTTTCGATAATTTTGTTTTTAACCTTCATGGCATGCATCTCAAAAGGCTTAAGGTACTGCATATGCATATACTGCAAACGGAACAATCGTTCCAATTATAAAGAGACGGGGAAATCCCATTTTTAGGCTCCTGAAGCTTTTGAATTTTCCCTCGAAGGGCCAGATCGTTTTTGGCTAGACTTTTTATCACTGTATATATTCCTAGTAAGACTTTTACAATGTTAATTTTCCTTTTGAATTCTGTATATGTATGTTTTATTGCATGCAATGTTGACAGTTGCAGTGATCAATCATCCCAGTTCTTCATATTGATTGAATGTTCTTTAGAAATATCATGCGTTTTGTACTGAGATTCTTTCAATCCTGAGTACCATCATTTCCCAATGATGATGTTGTGAAACACAATGATATATCTTGTAGCAAAAGCTTTAGAATAAAGCTAGAATATAGAAGCCAATTTCTTGTATGAACCTATTTAATCTGTATTCTTTGCTTATAAAAGCCATCAAAAAAAATGTCCACAAATATCCGGAGGCAAATCAAGAACCGCTTGAGAGATTTGAATAGGTCCCTTCCAAAAAAATTGGTCTCTTGTCCAAACTAGGTTTTTCAAAAATAGGGAATCAGAAATTACTTTTTTATGAGTAGTGAGACTCTTGCTTGCTGTTCCTCAAAGACAATGATATAGGAATTGTATATCTTGTACTATAAAAAACACTGTAATCTACGTCTTTCCCAGGGACTTGGGTAATTTTCACATTATTGCTACTTTCAAAGAAAAATGAGTGATTACATGATGGCAATATTGTGTCTTTAGAGGTGTCTGAGACAGAGGAAATAATGGAGTATGAATCAGAATAAAACTCTGTGTTCATGACAGCATGTTCATCAGACAATACCGCAGTAATATGTTTTTTTGGAATTTAGCTTTGTCAAGTGCACCGTGATGATAATTAGGAAATCTATTCTTTTCTTACTTTTTTTGGCTTTGTAATAGCCATAATGATGTCTTCTTTCAAACAATTTAGAAGATATAAGATATTAAAAAAAAAATAGGTCAATCAAATCAAAAGGAAAAAGATTCCTTGCGTCTCTGGGCTGGGCTTAATTTCTCAAGGCAATAGTGTAACAAAGTGGCTGAGATGGCGGACCTGAGGGTCCATTATCTTTGTTAGTGTCTTGTGAATAATGCAAAACCAGTGATTCAGCTGTTAAAAACAGAGCAAGAAAGGGTCATTACTGTACAATGTTCCAGCAAACACAGCCCTCAACCATACCCTATCTAAAGTAGTAAGCACATGACCAATGACAAGAGTATTTGTGTCTAATGAGGCTTCCGGAGTGGTAGGATTTAGGGCCCATTTCTATTGAAAAGCTCTGTGAAAGATGCAAATACAGTTATCTCACTACATAAATGAAAGCATGTTAGTGCACATGGCTTTGAGAAAGGCAATTCAAACCATCCAGTATCTAAGACAAATGCAAAGTACCTCAAAGTACGTAAAAATCCCAAGAAAGTGTACCCTCAGCCATAACCATGTATATACCAAGCATAAACCCCAGCCATAATTCATAACAGTCAGGTCCAGGAACCAGCCATAAACCACCTAAGCCACAACCCATAACCCACAGATTCAGTCTCCAGCCATAGGACCAACATCTTGTAATCAATTACCCCCAGGTCATACAGATTTAGATTCTAGATTTAAACCCCCTATGCCATAAGCCAAAACCCACAGGTCCACATCCCAGTCATAAGCCCCATACCGTAGTCCAGTGATTTTCAACCACTGTTCCGTGGCACACTAGTGTGCCGTGAGAGATCTTCAGGTGTACCGTGGGAAATTATCCAATTATCATTGTCGAGTGTCTGTGCTGTAGTGACTGGCAGAGTAATGTAATACTCTTCCATGTCAGTGGGTGGCAGTAGGTAGCTCAAGCGCCTTGTTTATTTTTAGAGGCGAGAATTAGCTACAAAGTTTAATTTTGTAACACTTTTGATTTGTGGTGTGCCGCAGGATTTTTTTAGTGTAAAAAATGTGCCGTGGCTCAAAAAAGGTTGAAAAACACTGCCGTAGTCCATAACAGCAACATCCAAATCCCAGCCATAAGCCCCCATGGCATAATCCATAACAGACGGGTGCAGAAGTCTGCCATAAACCACACCAAGACACAACCCAAAACCCCCAGATTGAGACTCTATCCATAAGAACCACATTCTATAACCTATATCCCCCAGGTCAGAAATACACTCAGATATAGATTTTAGCTTTAAAATCCACATGCCATAACCCACAGGTCCACACCCTAGTCATAGGCCCCATACCATGCTCCATAACAGCCACATCCAAATACCAGCCATAAGCCCCCAAACCATAATCCATAACACCCGGGTGCAGAAGACCTAGGTGCCATAACCCCCCAGATTGAGACTCTAGCCATAAGACCCACATTCCACAATCCATATCCTCCAAGTCAGAAATACATTCAGATATAGATTTTAGCTCTAAAATCCCCTAGCCATAAACCCCATACCATAATCCATAACACATCCGAATCCCCAAGCCAAAATCCTTAACCTCCAGGTCAAAATGCCAGCCATAAGACCCCCACTATAACATAAACTCAAATTTTTACATGACAACCATAAACCTCCCAATGCTATTAACAACAACCTACAGTTTGATCCTATGATCCCAGCTTCAGATTCCATCTATATTCAACTTATACCAGTTTCAATAATAAATAACTGTAGGTCCATATTCCAGCCACGCAAACATAACAAATGTACCTGGACCAACCCAGGCCCACATAACAGCCTTACCCGCCACCCAATGTCATAATACATGCTCCCAAACTTCCAGCCATAAGCACATCTCTCGGCCCCTTGAATAACCCATAACCCCAGGTCCAACTCCTTCGACTCAGGGCAAAATGCTTCTTAGGAAGAAAATGGGGACCAATGTCAAACAACTAAATGCCCAACTGAAGCTTTTTCTCGAGTTGATAACTTTATAACTTAATAATCATTACTTGAGCACTTGAATGAAGGTCTCTTTCTGCTCAGAAAGAGGAGAGAAGCCTCACTACAAATTATTTTTTCATTTTCCCAGAGTTTCACAAATTTATCAAAAATATGTTAATGACGGGTCTTTCCAAAATAATCATTGTAGGAGGAGTGTACTTTATACAAGATGCCAAAATCATACTGTATATGGTCAACACTTTTTTTTAAATCAAATAAACCCATGAAAATGTAATATATGATAGCTAATCACTGCTGTTTTTTTCCTTTACTTTTACCTAGTAATCCTGCCAATAAACACCTTCTTTACTGTATCTATGGAGGAGCAGCGCTCTCAATCTAGGACAGTGTTCGCCAACCTTTTCAGACCGGCGGACTGCATGTGTGGGGAGCCGGGTGTCACTCACAGATCAATGCCTGCGATGAGAGAGTGGGTGGGCTCTATCCAGAGACACAACTTGCCCACTTTCCTGAGCCTGCAATTCATACGGGGGTCATGGTCTGCGACTCTTCTACTGACCCGGCTAGGGGGGCGCACCAGAGAAAGCCATAGACCACCAAAATTTTCTCGCGGACCACCAGTTGGCGACCGCTGCTCCAGGAGGCTTACATCTAATTTGGACTACAGAACACATTATCTTCATACTATTGGGAGGAGGTGTTCTGCTAAGAGCTAATGTTCCTACCATCGAAATCTCCTTAACAAAAGTATTTCACCATCTACAACACCAGCCTAATGCTCTCTTTGTAAATACCCCTGAGGAAGCCAAAAGGCAAAACGCGTCGGGCGAAGAGACATTTCTTTAAGATACTGATTGATTAGGAGATTTTATGTATTGCATTATGTTCAAATAACCCCATTACTGCATGGGATGAACCTCCTACTTTTGTTTCCCCCTGGAACCCTTTACATTATTGTGATTTGCCTAGCACTTTATATATTTCCATATGTATGAAAACAATACATATTACTCTACCTAAAAAACACCTTGCTTTGCTTTCTTTCCTGTCTACCTCTAAAATTATAATCCACAAAGAGAGCTGCAAACAATGTAACAGATAACAATCAGCATAGGTGGAAACAACAGAATCTTATCAGCTCATAAGACTTCTGCCAAGATTATTAGACTTTTTATCTTTTGCACTTATTAAATGGATAGAAGAAAATGATTTCAATGGTACACTTAACAGAACAAAAAAAAAGAGAAATTCACTGTTAGGAATTACATTTTAATTTCCATCTGAGCTCTGTTCATTTTGAAATCCTCTATTGTACTTATGTATATGTATTTTCACGGTAATTGATGTTTGTCAGTGAATTTATGTATCAGTATAATAAAATATCTGAGCCTATATGACTCATCGAAAGGCATTACCCACTTGTTCTTCTTTCCAGTTAAAATATAAAACACATTAAGAGGTCTTTGAGTTTGTATTAAGTTTTAAGAGAGAGACGTAAATGAGTGCTAGGAGATGGCGAATGGAAAGAGTTGAGTTGGGTCTGAGGGTTTGTTTGAACATTTCCTTTAGCCCCCTCTACAAGTTCTATCTATTAGATGAGGTTTTATCTGACAGCTGCATATAGGACTGATTTTAACACATCACCTTTCACTAATCTATACCCAACCGCCATCCTTCTACCCAAATCAACATGGAGACAACATGCATTTCATAGATTGAAGAGCAAGGCATTCATTTACCATTGGATGTATTTATCAGCTTGAATCAAACATTTGTTCATAATGTCTTTAAAATATTTTTTCTTAATATTGTAGCTATGTTCCATTGGCTCCTTCCATTTTGATGGATTCCCAATCTTATCATTGGTTCAATAATTCAATTTTGCATAGAAGGGTGAGAGTCTGTTGCATGATTTACCAAGGACACCAAGGGAAGAACGTGCACAAACCAATGTAAGTTGGTGTTTGCAGTAAACACTTTGTGTGGCTATAGGTATAGAGCTATGACCGCTATTACTTCTGACCACAAAAGTGGTAAAGTCTATCTCATGATGGGGTTGCTGGGAAACACAATGCTGCTAGAGCAGGGGTCCCCAAACCCCGATCTGTGGCCCACTAGTGGGCTGCAGCCGTCTGACAGGTGGGCCACGAGAGCATGGAGACCAGTGGTGGTCCACGGCTCTGGCTCCGCTGGGGGGTGCACTAGCCAGAGCTGCAGACCACCACCGGTCTCCGCAGACCATGTCTCCCATACGCATCGCAGGTTCAAGGTGTCTCTGGACACAACCCTCTCAGACCTGCGATGGAAGAGTGGGCAGATTCTGGAAACATGACATCACTCTGGGGAAGTTTCTTTGAGTGACAAACAGCTCCCTGCACATGCGCAGTCCAGAGTTGGTAGATTTAGTTGTCCGTGAGCTCTAAAAGGTTGGGAACCACAGTGCTAGAGAAGATATAAATGTAAACAAAAATAAATATAAATAAAAACATAAATAACAGTACTGTTAGCCGGTGGACACAGGTAAGTTAAGGCTCACATCAATACTGAATGACTAAGGTGGGCAAGGAGGGACCAATAAAGCATTATCTTTGACACTGCATACACAACCCATAATTAAACGTACAGGGAAATACACATTACAATTCTGACTAGAAAAAAAAATATGAGCATTTATGTTATTATTGAACATTGTTATATTCAAGGCAATAATTACAACTATCAACATGCTTTAGAGCTTAACTCCACTTAACTTAACTTAGAGCTTAGTTTGCTTTAGAGCTTAACTCCAGAGATATAAAACACATACATGAATTTTATTTTGCTTTCCAGATAATTTTAATTTTATTCATCAAGTACTGGGATATAAAAACACAGCCAGGTGAATAACACTACTTTCTCTGTTACGATTACAATGATGTGCTCTCTCCAGCCCAAACTGTGACCAGACACTGAAGACGTAGCAGCAAATTGAGGTAATCTCATCAGTCAATCCTTTAACTATGTTCTCTGTCAACAAGTTTGGCTCCCAGATGTTTTTTTCCTTTTTGTAAGCTCAGTATAGCTGTACAAGGGATTGCAAAATAATGATATCAAGTCAAATTTAGATACATTTATTGGTCTTATTAAAAAAAAGTCATGGATGGATAGATTTATCCAAGGTTGAAGTTCTTGTAAACTAAAATGTGGGCCTCACACAATCCATTATATAGAATTACAATCCTCCATCACCGTCTCGAAGCATATCCGGCACCATCTCTGGTTTCAGTTTCTCCAAACATGGCTGTGTACCTGAAAACTAATATCCCGTGCATATAACACAGGAAGAAATGCCAAGTGTCATTCTCATATCTACTCACACACATTCCTTTATAACCAGGCTCCACTTATATTTTACTACCATTTAAATCATGTGCAGATTGTTTGCTTTAACTGTGCTCTATAAAACTCTGCAGTGACCCACCAACGATAAATTAGAAGATAAGGATATTGACATACTCTACAAAAGACACTAAGACCTACATAGGGAAAGAATATAAAATGTTCATGGAATCTCCTAGGTAGGATATTTAAATGAAATGTAGAATTGGTGCTATTTTTTTTTAAATACAAAGATCTGTTTTACATTCTTAAGTAAGAAAAATTGGGGATAACTAGGAAATAGGGGTGATCAAAGATATATTACATTTATATACCATAATAATGCCATGATATGAAAGGTATCATTTAAAAACGTGGATTATATTTACAATTTGTTGTATATGTCATATAAATGGTTAGCCAAATTCTCTTTTTACATGGCTATATATAATGCAAAACAAATTTAATGGGACTCTGATGCAGATGGTAAAGGGGGGCAGTCAGCCATGATAAGAGATTTCGGGAAGCCTCTGCAAGTAGGATTGCCACCTTTTCTAAGAAAAAGTATGAGCCCAAATATTTTTTTCCTATGGATAAAGTTGGCACACAATGGCACTAAAATACTAACCAGGTGGCATCCCTAGCTGCAGGTGTGAGCAACTCTACATTTGCACTGTGTCTGTACTTAAAGCAGAATCAAGGTCTGCAAATACAAGTTTCATTATTTCAGCTCCCTCACCAATGCTGAATATTTTTACCCCACTTCTTCCTGGTGCGGGGTTTTCAGTTGTGTTAAATGGCCAGTATGGGACTTTATAATTCCTGTGCATATGTGAATTTCATTTCATTCATTTTGGAATCAGGTCAAAATTGAACACTGAGCATATAATATATTAGGGTTATAAAGAGAAATTCAGGAATGAAGGTAAGAAACCTTTATGGGAGATGAGACATATTATGTTCACAACATTTCACTTTAGGAAAGGCAGTTAAAATCTAATTCTAAAATCTAACATATTGTCTTATAGTACTGTATGTCTGCATTACTTTTTAAGTATACTTTTATTTTTTATAATATTAATGTGTTTTTTTCTTTTTTGTTATTTTCACATATCCATATTGTACCAGCAGCCATCATCTTGAGATGCACTTTGGTTGTGCTACTTATTTTCCCCCAATTTAGATTTATTGTGCTCATTAAAAAAGGCATGCATAAATAGAAATGTCCAAGGATTAGGTTCTCTGTAAACTAAAAGCTGGGCCTGATACAGTCTGTACAATCCATTATACAGAATTACAATCTTCCATTGTTGTCTTGAAACATATCTGTCACCATCTCTGGTTTGTGATCCTCCAAACATGAAAATGAATATCCGGCGCATATGACAGGAAGAAAAGGCAAGTGTTTATATCAAGGGAACTAATTGACCTAATTGCAAGTGTGAGGGAAACAAGAGTGGCCCGAGGAAACCTACGTGAACACACTAAAAACATGCAAACTCTTTTTGGCAAATAGGGTCCTGGCCAGTAGCACACATCCAGTCCTTACATGATAACTCTCCTTCTGTATAAGGACAAAAGAACAAGAATACAGTCCCGTATGAGAACTACAGACCCCCCCCCATATTCCCCAAAAATATACAAAGGTGTGTATCTTTGAACTATATGACGGATAATGGCCTGCACGGGCATAAAGATCGGGAAGTGTGGTATTGTGAGTATATTGAGTGTATTTGTATCTTTCTCAATTTTATCTGGGGAAGAGAATAAAGGACCTGGATATGGTTGGGTTCATGATAGAACTGCAGCTATACAGATCTTTATTTGGGATCCAGGTCTGGACTGTATCGGAAGGATGGGTGAACTAAACATTTCATTCTTTCCCCAGGCCAGGATTTTAAGATGGCTAGAAAGTACAAAGCAGATAAAAAAAAAAGGAACTTGCATTTCACACAGGGTGGAGTTGGAGCCTGAAACCAAGCATGACTTAGGGAGAAAGGCCTAAAGAGCCCCCCCGTTATTGTAGACTTTTGCCAGGTTATGAAGATTGAGCAAATCCTATGCAATCAGTGATCCCAGTGTTTGTGTCCCATAGCTGGAAATCATGTTAAAGTATTACTCAAGAAGTCACCTTTCCCTTACTGAATCCAATTTAGAAATCTGAGGTAATGTTTTTCCCAATTTTGACTAAGCATCTCATTTTACACATCATCAACAACTTTTATTTATATAGCAGGGTCATGGTATGTACAAACTCACATTAGAAAGTGTGTAAAAGTTGGGACAAGCAAATTTCAACTTCGGTTTATTTCTTTCAGATCTACGAAATAGTTTAGAATGAAACTTTTCCTCTGTGCAGAAGCTTTCTGTAATACAGACCGGTCACTGCTTCTCTTTGTTCTTGGCCAGGTTAACTGGTCTTGTATCTGTGTTTGCAAAGGCTTTTGATGTATACATTGGATATTTCAGAAATACATTTAAATACATGTTTGTGCCTGGAGTTCAGTTGTAAACATAAATATGTTGTTAACAATCCAGACATAGCATAGAAGAAAAAGTTTGAGGGCCTACTTATTGGTGCATTTAGTACATTAATGTCAATGTTTTCCAAAAATGGCAAAATAGTTTTCTTTAAACTTCTCTAAGTGTGGTATAGTATGTGTTTTGTATGGAGTAAAGTAAAAAAAGTCAGTGTATCTCTCCAATTCATTCACATATACCCAGTGTTCTTGGATGCCACTTTCCACAAATTGTCTACTATACAAACAGTATACAGTATAATTTTGCTGACATTTAGTTCACAATTTTATTAGCTTTTTAGACCTAAATCGGGTATTTATGTTTTTTTTTTAATAACAATAAAAATGTCAACTTACTTAATTGCAGTGTAATTTTGTTGCACAAAACAACATGCAATAGAAGCAGTTTCATTGAAACATTTATGGGGTTTTATGAGGGTTGTGGAATTATTGTCTGGAAATGGAACCAGAAATAGGAAAATAAAATCATGTCATCCACATTTATTCATGACAAGTTAAAAGAAGCTCCACATTTCAGTGCCCAAATGGCCCCCAGGTTAGCAACATTCCTTGTTGGAAAGCTCCTACAAAATTAGCTTATTATGCCTTGACATTGAAATTTCTAGGTCCCAAACTGGGTAAGCTTTCGGAACCACCATATTTGTTAAGTTGATAAGTTCCATCATTGCAAAAGTCAAGTTGTTTTGGTGGGATTCTAGGATGAAAGTACCAAATTTGCCCCTGATCAGAAGCATGTCTTTTTTAGTCCTGTATTCGAAGTTTCAGAAAAGCAATTTGGGGGTATTTGCCACAACCAGGATTCTAATCATACCATGCTCATCAGTCTGCAAACCAGCCAGTTTTCCTCTGGGCATGTTAGATGCCTGACATCTAAGTCCTGTGCCCAGGGCATCCACCACCATGACCACCATGATGACCTTTCACCATTATCATCATTACTGATATCAGGGTTCTGCTAGACAGAGGGGATCTCAGCCTCATCGACTCTCCTTGCAATAAATTGTCATGTCTGCACCATGTCTTTCATCCTGCATATAGTAAAAATAATCATTACTTTTCTAGGACCTTCTGCTTTTTCCATTTATCTTTCAATGAGGCTAACATGGCACATAACCAGACTGCCAGTCTCCTTGACTTATAAAGCTGGTGATCTTAGGCTCTTAACAGCCTGGATGAGTGAAGGCAAATGAATATTTTCTAAAATCATAACAAAAAGAATGTGTTTAATTACATTTTCCAGTTGCCATGGTGCCATGAAATGTGGAATAAGTGTTATTGTTCAAAGTAAATGGGTATTCAAGGTTTCCAAGGACCTTATGTTTTTGGACAATCTACGCGTGCCTTGACACGTTCTATGGTACTTTATTAAAGCAAAGCAACAATTTAATACAGGACTGTAACTTTTTCTTATTTAGGTGATATCCTTACTTGGAAGACATAAAACGGAAAAAGCAGAAAGAGAAAGAAGACCATAGACTACCAACAAAAGATTCTACAATTGGAAGGTATTTAAATTGCCCATTGTAGTAAAATCTGCCAGCTTGATGCAGATGCAATCACTTTGCCCACTTAGCCCTGTGAGTCCTTTAACCTATCTGCATTGGATAAAGACTATTTATACTGAACAAGAGCTGCCCCTCTATTCAGCCATGCTGTATTTGTGTGTCACACTGGCAGGTCGTTCTGTCGGAGCTCTCCATTACACTAGTAGCCTTTGGGCAGACTCCTGCTTCACCATGCTATATACTCTTTCCATATCCAACTTTACAACTCCTAAACTAAGCTAGTAAGTACATACAGGCTCTTCTGTTATTACGCCTAAAGATTTATGAACATTGTTTTATTCTATGTGTATACTACCAGCCCCAATATATTTTAATGGTATCTACTTCCCTTTTAGTATATATTGTAGTGCTACTACCTCCCGCTCTTGGCCCCTGTTAGTGGTCTGGGATCTCCAGTACTGTTGAATGTTAAAATTGTGTTTTTTTTTTTGTTTTAAAGTTAGTTTAAGTATTTGTTTTATATAGCAACATATGTGATTGTTTTTAGCTGGCTGATAGCTATTGGGTACTTCACCAAGCTGTCCTTTCCTGCAAAATGTGTCACTACTCCATACTTTGTTGGACCCCAACAGTGATACCCCTCCCATTCTTCTACAAGGAAAACATGAACTTTAAACTATGTAACTATGTCACTGATTGGTAATATTTCTGTACTTTCAAACTACTGAGGGAATTATTAGGTTCACTAGGTGGTGACCACCATCACCATTTGTTTTTTTTTGTGTATGTGTATACATATCCCTATTTTTTATATAATATGTTTTGCAATAAAATGTAAGGTTTTATGTATCTAATCTGTTTTTTTTTTCTTTTGAAGTGACAACCAGACCAAAAATCCTGTGTGGGCAATTTCACTACCTGATATTCTGACTTACAACAAATCAAACCCACACTTAGCTTAGCTTTACAAGTCAAACATCCTGAATTGCCAGATAAGGTTTGCTAAAAACTTCTGGTTGACCTATTGAAAACTTTCAGCTATGTAACTAAGGTGCACTATGTTTTGAGATAACTTAAACTTCAGTTACTTGGTGTTCCTTCATACCTTGTATTTACCCAGGCTATGTTGACATTTTCAGTGTTAAGATGTTTTATATCATGGTGGTGAGCATACGCTGTTCCGTGGAGGTGGCATTTGATAGCACTGTTAATGAATGAAATCACTTATTAAATCTGGTAATTAAATGACATCTGGTTGGAGAAGTACAGAGTTGTTTACACTTAGAGTCAATTAAAATGAGATTGCTTACACAATCAGTATTTCTTTCCTGCGTGTTAACATAGGGAGGAGGGAATAGATAAAATTCCTGGTAGAGAAATAACCACAAGAGACCATTTAAGGGAAGCATACAAAGCATTTATGGGGATAGCAATCCATTGGCAGCTACTGTGTCACATTCAGGTGTCAGGCTTGTTCATAAACATGGTTTCTCAAACCCATCTTGCCATTAGGTTATTTGTAGCAATCCTTGCTATGTCTCCAAATAATGTTTAAAAATACGGTTGTTATTTTGGATGTAAAAATATAATAAACCTATCATACATGAAGCCATTTGTAACAGAGCCATTACCAGAATTCACTGATAGAAGTTATCTAATAAGTTCCATAATACTTCACATTTTACAATAATATATTACATATGTTTTTAATCCTTTTTTTAATTTATAACATTGTTTATTGATTTACATTTTACAGAAAAAACAGGAAAATAATTGTTCAAACCAAAGAATAGTATAGATAATATTTGAATATAAACCTAGGGTTTGGGGGTAAGGGCCACCATATAAACACAAGATGTAGATGAGGAAGGGAAGTGAGAGGGGCCAGTGTTTTTTATTCCTTTTTTAAAGAGAAATTTATTTAAAGAGAAAAAATAATAAAATCACATGGGTTCAACCTATATATCTTCTCCCTACCTATTTATAATGGTCATGCATAAACTCTTGGTTTAAACTTGAGTATATGTACCATATGGTAGATACGATGATGTAAATTATCGTAATACCAATCAAATATGGAACAAGTGGTACATTAAATATTACTATTTGTTCTCAAGGAACAAATTAAATTGATCATAATTGTTATTGTAATAATCTCATAGTGTATGCTTAGCATTAAATCAAAAATATATCCAATTTTAAGTCCACTTCAAATAGTGATGACCCTCACAATCTGTGCACAGCGTTAGCATTGTATTAACCCAGATTATAGCTTTCTCCCTACCAAATTAGGACAAATTTTAGGACCTTTATTTCTTACATCATTATCAAAATTGCTAAATTGCAGCATAGCCTAGTAGTTTTTTTTAGGATTACACATGAAGAACAGCAATTTTCCTCTAGTTAAATATCTTTCCCACAATCCTTAGCTGTCAGATGCTGCTTGATTTATGAGCTAATCAGTGTTCTTTTCTTTTACTTTCTACCTCTACTGGCTAAAAACCTTTATCAAATGGTATTTTTCTAGAAAAGATTCAAATTTGTTCAGGTTGGAAGATTTTGTTTTTTAGAATAATGGGGAAAATAATAAAAATTACAAGATTTATTATATTTACTTAACTATATGATACATATGAACAATTTCAAATGGATTTACAGATAGTCCCCGGGTTACATACGAGATAGGGACTGTAGGTTGGTTCTTAAGTTGAATTTGTATGTAAGTGGGAAAAAGGTACATTATTTTATTAAATGCAATTAGAACAGATGTTTGACTCAACATGTTATTAGGCAGTGTGGTGTCAGTTACTGCATAAAATACTCACTCTGAATTATTCACAAACAACAATCTTTATGGAGCTTATACATTCAATAACTTCTGGAGCAAGCTGTGCTTTGATATGCAAAAAGAAACAACTGCAGAGTTTGTCTTGGTCATTAAAGAGTTACAAGAGGCTGCAGAAAGAGCTCACCCCCTCTAAGATCACCCACAACCCCAGCTGTGTTTAGCAAAATATTTCTTCTGCAAGTCATGCAAACCATCCCCTCCCCCCTTCAAGCCTCTATTCTGCACACAGCGAGCTGGGAAGCCCCATTTCTATCTAGGAGGGGCCCCTATTGTCAGATGATGGTTTTTTTGAGCAAATTAGTCCCTGGATCCATTCTGCCTTGCAATTGGCTACTAGGACTTTAACGCCTTTCTAAACACAGTCCCTAGTTGCCTGTTTGAATGTGAAGCTGAGCTGACCAGCTGTTGGTTTGTTATCTATTGGATTTATTGTTTCTCACACTGCTTATTCCGAACCTTGCGATTGTATGCTGCCTGTACTGACGTTGTGCCTGTGACCCCGACTCTGCTTTTGTCCATATCCTGGATACTTTGTCTGGTGGACTTGTTACCTGTGTATGACTTCTGGCTCAATATTCTGGACTTGCGTATGCTGGACTCTTCTGTACTGCATTGTCTGTGGGCTCTGTTAGTCCTTTTTGCAGTCCTGGGGGTCACCATTTGATGGAATGGTGCAATTAGCCTCCCGAGGCTGGGCGAGGGCTTGCTATAGGAGAAGAGTGTGGAGTTAGATTGGGGACCGGCATACAATCCCTTAAGAAGCTCCTCTGAACCTGGAACCTTCCCAAAGTATCAATGATCAATATTAACCTCTGACACTTCTGTTTACCGAAGCATAAATGATGTTTGCCAAGGTGTGGTGGTCTTTTAACTTTCGGTTACTCAAAAAAAAGCATTGAATGCCTTATCAAATTATGTGAGTGATTCCTAATGTTTTATGGGGCAAATTATGGTGGATATGGACTCCTTGGAGGACCTATTATTCATCTGGAGATTTTGATAGTTCCCTATTACTCATTTGATATGAATGCTAGAGATTTTGTTGGTTCCCTTTCATTCTTTTTCTAATTGCTTACCACCTGGGTACTATGTAATTCTTATGGTATCTTGCTCTTTTCTTTTTTGTCTTCAAACTTTTTCTCAATTACTGCCTGGGTACTGTGTGGTCCTGGAGAAGCAAGTATAAAGCTACGTACACACTTCCAATGGGTCTCACCCAATAATTGACGCAGGGCCAATATCAGGCGAAAATCTGAAGTGTGTACAGTTCATCGTTGGAACGACCGTCCTGGCGGGTCCACAGACGATGAACAACGAATGATCGTAATACAAGGGAGAGCACAGCGGGGTGCCATTCTGTCTCTCTCTACCTTTCTTCTCTCCCTGGCCTCTTTATTCTGTTATTTCTAATGATCCTCGCTCTTCTCCAGACTAATTGTGTTTGTTTCTTTCATTTGATTTCATTTGATAGAGGTTACCTGACCATAGACCAGGAGTAACTTCTTTGTTTACACGTTATGGTCTATGCCTTATATGAGGTTTTTACCAGATTCCAGAATCATGTTGGATCATTTTCTGTTATTGCGTAATCATAAGCCGCGTACATATACTACTTAGTAGTATAGTAGTTGTTATGCAAGCGAGTGTGGACCCACTGTGCCACTGACTGGTTATACTCCGGAGGGGCGTGACTAAGCAGCTACCAGGTCTTCGCTAGAGCCCCTGATGGTGAGGATAGGCTTGGGCTGCGGGGTAGCTGCCAGGTGCCACTCCAGAGCAATCCCCAGGCCAGTGGCAGCTGACCACAGGAGTCAGGAAGCAAGGATCCAAGATCAAGATCAGGCGGCAATCAGGCGAAGTCCAGAAACGTAATCCAAGGTCAGGGTCAGGCGGCAAACAGGCAAAGTCCAAAACGTATCCGAGGTCAGGGTCAGGCAGCAAACAGGCAGAGTCCAAAATCGTCAGCAAGGTCCGGTACACAGTAGAGCAAAACAGGAACACACCTTAGCACAGAGAGTAACACAGAGGAAGCCAGAGATTGCTCAGGCAACTTCCTGTAGTAGGAGGTGCCTTTAAGTACCTGCAGGTAATCACCCATAGGCTGGGGAAAACAGAGGGCGTGTGTTACCTCAGACAAGGAGAGACACACCCACACCAGCTCAACACCAGAGCAAGTCTCAACACAGGTATAGAACATAGGAAGGAGGTTACCTGAAAGACAGGACCCGGCGCCCGTGCCTTCGATTAGGAGCAGTGGCGCCGGCACGACCTGCAGTGCTAACAGTAGTTTTACCCGGATTGATTGTGCGGGGACTCAGAGGTGCAGAGGATGTTAAGGGGAGACAAAAGACACTTTATTGTTTGGGAAACCACCTCTCCAGTTCATGTTTTTGTTGTTTGTTTGTACTACCGAAAAGTAATTCTATATATAAAGCAGACCACAGCTTCCAATAGGGCATTCTAGTCTTTTTCTAGTGTTTTTACTAAAATAGCCTAATGATAAAAGGGGTGGAGCCCGATGCATCTTTATTATTCAGGTCAAATTATATCTAAAAATAGCTATGCTCACAAGACGGAACAATGGGCACAAAGTACTCATTCTCCTTCTCAATTTTATGCCAGTGCAGTTTGTAGTCCATTAGGTCAAAACAAGACAATAATTTGGAATACCTGAATTACAATGGACCAAAATAAACTCACACACTTACTGCAGTGTCAGATCTGGGAAAGATGTTAAGAAAGCCTAAATGGAACATTAATGAAAAAAGTACAATAAAATGCAATATCAGGTCTTTGTAATTCTTAAAACTGTTTTTTCTTTTAGTGAGAAGCTGTGATGGCAGAGGCACAAGCAAGTTTCAAGCTGTTGGAGTTACAGGTTTTTGTTTCTCCAGGGAAAGTCAGCAAAGGCCATTCACACTGAGATGTCACAAACACTGGGGGAGAAGTTTCCTTCCTATAGCACTGTCAAAACCTGGATATCTTGTTTCAAGACTGAGCATTTCACCATTGAAGATGAGACCCGCAGTGGGCGCCCCCCAACCTCAACTGACCCGGCGATGCTGTCCATGAGCTGATTATTGAGGACCGGCGAATATCCTCAAAAAAGATAGCCCAGATACTTGACATCTCACGGGAACGTGTTGGGTTTGTTATTATCACTATTCTAGACATGCGCAAGCTCTCAACAAAGTGGGTGCCGAAATGTTTGAACAGTGATCAGAAGAAGGAACGTGTTGAAGCATCCAAAGCCATTTTGGCCCATTTTGAAGCTGCACAGGACTTTTTGGCTAGGTTAGTGACTGAGGATGAAACTTGGCTCCACATCTATGATCCTGAAACCAAGGAACAGTCAAAGGAATGGCGCCACAGCGTGTCCCCGCGGCTGAAGTCGTTCCAGAAATCTGCCAAAAAAGTCATGGCATCTGTTTTCTGGGACAAAGTTGGTATTCTGTTGGTGGACTACCTACCTCGGGGCTCTAGTATCACCCGACAGTATTATGCTTACCGTATTTTTTGCCGAATAAGACGCACTTTTTCTTCCCCAAAACTGGGGGGGAAAAGTTGGAGCGTATTATACGACAAATACCGTGTTTCCTCGATTTTTTATAAAATAATTAAAATAAGATACTCACCCGATACCCGATCCTGTGTGTGTCTCCTCGATGCTGGCTGCAGTGTGTGTCTCCTCCTGGCTGCAGTGCAGAGCGAAAGAAGCCGGCACACGCGCCCCCGC
>NC_092860.1:21928709-21953627 GCF_032062135.1 Pyxicephalus adspersus
GGGGAATAATCTTTCAGAATCTTTTTTTTCTAGATTTTCCTCCTTTAAAATTGGGTGCGTCTTATATTCCGGAGCGTCTTATACGGTGAAAAATACGGTACCTCCTGGACCAGCTGAAGGGGGCAATTAGGACGAAATGCCGTGGAAAGTTGACCAAAGGGATAATTTTTTAGCAGGACCATGCATCTGCGCACATGTCCAACGTTGTGGCTGCCAAATTAAACACCCTGGGTTTCCAATTGGTCCATCCCCCCCACTCACCTGACCTGGCCCCTTCGGACTATTATCTGTTCCTGAATTTGAAGAAACACCTGAAGGGGCAACGTTTTGAGGACATTTCTGATGTCAAAGATGCTGCTGAGAGCTGGTTTGCGGCCCAACCAAAGGACTTTTATTTGAACGGTCTAGCAAAGCTGCAACTACGCTGTACCAAGTGCATCAGTCTCAGGGGGAATATGTTGAATAAATGTGTTATTTCATAAGTCTGGCTCTCTTTTTTCTGGGCAAAGTCAGGAACTTCCCAGCACCCCCTCGTATTTCAGTAATTTTGGTGTAGCAGCAAACCTTCCACCGAAGCTGCCCCAGCTGCCCACTCCATTTATACAGAACTTAGATGAAGGTCCTATAAAGCAAAGGCAGCGGAAAATGGAAAGCTACAACTATGTTCTAAAGTTAAAAAAAGGTTGCTCTGCAAAATTAGTTTTATCTATATACCTTGAAATAAATGATTATCTGTAGTTTCCAAAAACTACAAAAAATACCATTTAAAAAAAAAAACATTTTACTCCAAGCATTTCAATAATTACTCACGTAACAGGCCTAACTCCTGTTGGCCCTATCTTTCATTCCTTTTTTTTCATTCTCAGGTATAAGTTTTCCATCTTTCCAAAGCTTCCATCTTTCTCTAGTTCTTACCCCCAGTTCTTCTCTTCACTGCCTTCCTCTTTTATGTCTTCATGTTTTCCTATCTAAAATTGATGTTGATTGAGTTACCCTAAGACGTCTTGATGCCTTGAGGATCCAGTCCCTTCCAGGGACAATGTATTTTATGTCTTATTTTTTTTACTTCACTGTTCACCCCAGTATGTTTAGAGCATTTTTTTAAGGCCCTAATTCAGAACCAGAACTCGCCAGGTGCCAGTCCCTGAACGTAACACTGCACTCTTTGCCTATAGCAAACCCCTGCTTAGCCTTGGGATGCTAGTTGCGCTGTCCCAGCACAGGATTGCCTCCAAGACTTCTGTGGGCAAGGGAAGGAGTCTGTTGAAGGGCTGACAGAAGACCAGGAACACACAGATGATGCAGTACCAAGATTCCAGCAGAACAAGTCCAGAATACTGAGCCAGGGGTCATTCACAAGTAATTTGTCCACCAGACGATGTATTTAAGGGCAAGACAAAAGCAGAGTTGGGGTCACAGAAAAAGGTCAGTCCAGGTAGCATTCACTTGCAGGGTCAGAAACAGGCAAAGTCAGCAACAGTAAATCACACACAAAAAAACCCAGCAGCAAGTCAACGCTACAGCTGGCACTGGGGACTGTGATCAGAAAGGCTATAAAGCCCTAGCAGCCAATGGAACTTCAGGAATGGAATGGAACTTGGATCACCCTCCAAAATCCCCTTCAGTTTTGCAAAGCCTCAGACTGTTAGCTGGGGATGCTGATAAAATACATCTCAGGTTGCATGGCTAAAGGGAAGCAGGGGCTGCTGCTATTTCTTTGTTCTCCTTCCTGCTGACATCACTGGACAGAATAAATGGTGTAGTATACTGCAATGGGTCAATATGACTTCATACCTCTAGCAAAACACTAGTATCTCTGCATGCCGTATGAATTTTTGCTAACTCTTTACTCTATGTTGAAAATGTTTCCTAATAAACGATTATACAAATAAATAATTTCATTTTGACTACCAAGCATTCAGACATAAAGCATTATCCCACACAAATACGTTTATTTAAATGTCTAATTTTTGCATCCATTACAAATCCTAAGAGGCCATTGTTCCTATATATATATGCATCTTTAAAGCTGTTTCTTTGGAGAAGGGGTGTCAAATTCTGGCCCGAAACATCCTTTTTTTGGCCCCCAAAAGAATTCCTAATATGAATTGCAGCTGGCCCGCCACTACTACAAATTGCAGCGAGTGATGCCTCTACTACAATTCCCGGCATCACTGGCGTCTATAGACTAGCGGCCTATGCATGGCCCTGCATTGAAGTTTATACTGACAGGTAAGCCCATTATTGAAAAAATCAGGAAATATTATAGAGCATGCAGCATTTTATTTGGTTTCACATTGCATTCTCTGGCAAAGTAAAACAATTAATCTCAATTAGAAGAAACAAGAACACATGAGAATGCAGTAATATGCAGTGGATTGATCTAAATGTGTTCATTGGCACAGTAACCCTAATGAAATTTAACTCAGAAGGTTACACATGAGAAAGAGGCATAAGATTTAATTAAATTTTAAAAAAATTCTTATGCCTCTTTCTCTATTATAGGCTTGTTCCAGATTGAATGCTAAACAAAACCTCTTTGTTTCCATATGAAAAGGTTTTTTAGCTAATGAGAAGAAAAAACTTTCCTAATTTTTTCAATAAATTTCAAGTTTGGCCCCCGACTTGGGCTAAGTTTTTCATTTTGGCCCTCCATGTAATTGAGTTTGACACCCCTGTTTTAAAGTATGTCAAGGCACCTTGTGAGGATCTCAGACATCAGAGGCTTAAGCAGGTTAATTTGAACTTACATTCTGCTCTATCCTTCATAACATGTCTCAAGGGATGCTCTTGTGAATGAGTTTTATTGTCTGATTTAATTTCAACCAATTGAAAAGCATCATGCCAATTTTATTCCATTAAGGGCAATCTTGTAAATTGATGCATGGATGAGTAGTATTCAGAGACAGCTATTGAAGATGATAGGGGCTGTATCTGCAATATGACATCTCCGAGACTTGCCTAGGTCAGCTGGACCTCCATGTTACCATGCAAATGGAGCACTTACATAAAGATATCTCATGCTACCTGGAGCTCTTGTCACTGATTTATTTTGGAGTTTCTGGGAAATTTGCAGCCATTTGTCATTGATATTTGCTATCACACTCATTAGTTTACTTAACAGTTAGATGTCAAAATTTAAACATTGGGAATTCCATGTCTTCTTTAAATTGCCTGTAAACATAATTTTGCTGTGACCTGTGTCTGAACTCTAATGTTTCTCTTTGGTTTCCAAGAGCTCATTCTGTGTTTCTCTTCAGTTTTCAAGTGCTTGTTCAGTTCTGATGAAAACTTACATATGTATGAAGAGAATCTATAATAATTAACAATCAGATTTATTTAATTTTATTTGAGTATGTGTTAAGTAGAAGTCTTTTGTCTTTTTTTATTTCAGGGAAAGAAAACAAACAGATAAAACGCAGACTGAAAATCTAACAAGCTAATAGCAGATAAGATGAAGTCGAAACCAATGAAAGAAATGAAAAATGTGCAAATAATAGAAGAAGCATAAGGATCCAGCCCTTCATAAAATACCCTGAGCTGAAGTTAGATGAAATTGGGTTAATTGATAGTACTCGTAGCCAATACATGTTTATAAACCCAAGAGATGATAATGAGCTGCATTTCAATGTTGAGAGAACTTTGAAATAAACAGCCTCATAATGAATCATGGCCATACAATGACACGCACACATAATTGTCCCACAAGTATGAAAGTAATGATAGAATAATGATCTTCACTGCCAGCGGAGACAATTCTAACAAGAGAAGCTGAGGAGAGGATTCAAAACCTTCAAACAGCCTGGAAGTGAATTTGTATTTTTTAGTGTCAAGATTAACAAAAGAATTGCTATTGCACGGAATCATTTTGTGTCAGGGCTGATTAACACCTTGATGAGCTGCAATGTATATACATTGGGCCTGATTTATTAAAACTCCTCAATATTGGAGAATATAGACTGTCATGGGAGAACCTGGATGATCCAGCAAACCCAGAACGGATCAGGTCTGGGATTGAATACATTTTCCAGATTGGGCAACGTTGCCAAGTGAAGAAAGAGGATGGTGGTGCCTGGTTGGAGTACAGGACAGCGCAGGACTTAAACAAAGACAGCGCCAGAGGAATCAGGGGCTCTGTGGAAGTAAAAGTGAGTATGATTTTTTTTAGTTCCGCTTTAAATTATCTTTTGTGCATTATTGTTGACTACCAGTAGATGGTGCTGTGACTTCATGTAAAATGTGTAACAAACCAAGATCTCTTGTCTCCAACAACAATAAACAGTATAAATCAAGATTTTTTTTTAAATGGCAATTTGCGGGAAAACATCTTGCTTTATACTCAAATATATATGATAATAAGTATCTGAATTTGTATGTATAAAGTAGAAAGCCCCAGTGAAATCAAAACACTTTGTTGAAACAGGAGGAGGAATAAAACTTAATATCTACTACTTTGTAGTGGAGCAATCCACTAGAATGCTTGGAAGGTTATGAGAGATCCAAAAGGTGATTCAAAACATTGCAGACCACCAATTACTGGAACAACTTGGTTGGATTTTGATTTTTAATTGGGTTATTTTATTTTAAAGGGGCTGATAATCTTAATATGGTAACATGGTGTCTGGAATTCTGCTTCAAAGCTAACTTAGTTTGTGAAATATTAATAATAATAAATGAAAGGAAAATAAGCTTTGCTAATGTTTGGATGAAGATGGAACATGGCAGCAGGACAGCTTTAAGATTTGGAAGTTGCAAATAAAAATATAGCCTAATACTACTGGGTATAGAAAAGAAGATACAATGGGGTATATTTATTAAGCAGTGGATATGACATTCACTGAAACATTCACCAATAGAGGTTCTTCCATGTCCATGTGTACTCATGGCAGGGAAAGTTTCAGTGAATGTCAGATTCACTGCTTTATAAATAGACCCAATCATGTAGAAAAAAATCAGTAATTCTGTTTTAGGCTAAAAAGGTTTAAACTCTCATTTTAATGCATGAATTTTACATATGAAATGCAAATTTACTGAATAAATGTTTTAATGGATCAAAAGCAGAAAAAGAAACGCTTCCTAAATTGCCAGCAAAAACACATTTCACTTCTCTTAGACATGAACACACATCTGTTATTGTATCCAGATAAAAGTACTATCCAAGTAAAAAGGTTTTGCTAAGTGTATAGATTTATATTACAATTTTTGTTAACAGCAAATGCACCATTTAGGCTTAGCTATAACTTTAACTCTCCTAAGCCTAATTTCCCACTGCCCTCCAAATTCTTCTTAGACCTTCTTGTTCATATTTCAGATTAGCCAATGATCCAGCGAAGGCTAAGGGTTATTGCATATACCGGTATATATTTTACAATTGGACGTTATGCTTTATGGTTGGATTACAAAAATACATAACACCAGGATTCATTGACATGTCATTTTTATTGTTTAAGATTTTATTATAGTGTTATGATTTATATTTATTTTATTTTGTGCTTAAATTTCTGGGAGATATTTTCATCAATACTGCTTTACAGTATTATTGGATTTCTTAGAGTGGCAAAACCTCAACCATTAGGTTTGGTATATATTATTCTCAATAGGCCCTGAAAAGGTTGTCACCCTGTAGGCTGACAAATAGAATATGGGGAAAGTGTGTACATGCACAGAACCAGGTGGCCCAGCTGGTTTACGGCAGGAGTACCACCAAGCTCGAAGTAGGCTCCTGAAATGGTTTACTAGCTGATCTATGGTAAGTAGTAGCATAAGGTGGACAAGGAGAGAAAAGGTTAGGTTAGTGAAAGGATAGTTAGAGCAAAAAAGCTAATGATGATAACAAAAATATGTTTTAAATAGATGCTTATGTATCACAGACTTGAAACATTTATGGTCATGATCACAAACCACAATAATACTTCATATAAAGGGTGTTAGGGGGTGACATATAGGATGACCCTCTCTTGTTTACATGTTCATCTCCCCATGTTGCAGCACCATTGTAGCTAGAAGATCCAAAACTTCTTCTTAGCAGTACGTTGATTTTCCTTCGCTCTTGAGTGGCCCGCATGCGTTGGTATGAAGCCCACAGTGCGCTATACTGGGTCTTCTTCTTGTATTTCCATCCATTCATTTGCACTCAATGCAGAAAAAATGCTGTGCAATTGTATGTCCATCTGGAAGTTTCTGGGGCAGCACTTGAGGCCTTCTATTACCAATAGTCCCACTTTAAAGGGTTTTGAGATTAGCGGGAACACCTTTGTTCCTGGGTACTGTAACTTCAAGAACAAGAAATGCAGGTCCAGATTTGAGGATGCAGTTCTTTATCTGGTACTTGAGGAGAACAGAAGTTGTTGAAATACCATAGTCTTCTAAAGACTTTAGCTAGTGGTAGTTGAGTGGACCTTCAGGAAAATCATTTGGAAAATCAATCCTTTGGAATTCCGAAAGCAAAAAGACAAAGGTTCTATTGTTGATGCATTCTATCCATTTGCCTGAACGCCTGATCAGGTGTTAGATTAAATTGCGGAATTTGGATTTTATATAACACTTTTTCAGCACAACAGTGAAGCAGCAACAGCAGCATCACCAAAGCCTTGGACTCAACAGGAAGATTGGTGATGATGACGAATAAGAACTTGTACATATATACCTTTGTGAGCAGCTGATTGTTTAAAGCAAAGCTTACAGGAAATTCCAGATAGCCAAGACAATGGGCCTGATTTATTAAAGCTCTCCAAGGCTGGAGAGGATACACTTTCATGAGTGAAGCTAGGCGATCCAGCAAACCTGGAATAGATTTCTTAAAAGTCATTTGCTATTTGTTAGCAAATGTTTTCAAACCTGGATCATTCCATTCCAGGTTTGATGAATCACCTAGCTTTACTGATGAAAGTGTATCCTCTCCAGCCTTGGAGAGCTTTAATAAATCAGGGCAAATGACTGTAGTGTTGGTCAACCTGTATGGTCTTCTTGCCTGTTTGAAATGTAAAGCCTGTGGTTCAGATTCCTCCTTCAACTTTATTTTCTTCACCTCTCTACCTTCCTCACAGTTTACTTTCTACTTCTCTCTTTCCTCTTTGTACTTCCTTCTTACCTCTCGGGACTCTCTACTTCCAAAGAGTTGGCCAATATAAAGTTGTTTTGGCATGTTTTTTGGCCTTTTTGTTTGTCCTCATTTTTGTTCATACCTTATATTTCTTATATGTCTTTATGTACTTTGTCTACTATTTAAAAATAATAATATTGAAGTATTAAAACAGAAATGTAAAGCCATACTGTCAACTTAAAAACTTTACTGCAGGAACTTTTTATTATAATTATTGGCTGAAGCCACAAGCTACAAAACTTGAAAATAAATGTGTTATTGTATAAAATTGTTTAAAACATTTCAAGGTAATATTTCAAAATGACTGTCAAAATACCATTTGGCATATATGTAGGATAAAGTGCATATACATGATGTAAGGTGCTTGTTTGGTTATACATAAAATAACACTTTTCGGCTGAGTTACAGTACAATAAGCTAATTTTTCTTGATCATTTTTGTGTTTATATAGTGCCAACATATTACGCAGCAAAATCTATAGTAATGTCACTAGCTGTCCCTCAAAGGAGGTCACAATCTAATGTCCCCACTATAGTCATATGTCTTAAATACAGTCTAGGGTAAATTTGGGGGGGAAGCCAATTAACCTAACCAAATGTTTTTGGAATGTGGGAGGAAACAGGAGTACCTGGAGGAAACCCACACAAACAGGAAGATCCTCCAAACTCCATGCTGATAGTGTCATGGATGAAATTCATACCCTGGGATCTAGCGCTGCAAAGGCTTTTCACTCTGTTAGGTGAAGTATTAACAAGACCATGTTTTTAGGTCATTAGTGTCAACAAAACTCTTTTTGTAAAATTATAGTATCTATTTCTAAGTATTTTTTTTCCATAATTCACTCAACCTTTACCCAAAATGTACACAATTCAGCTAAAAAATGTGTCTATTACCTTTTACTCATAATCCATACACTTTCTAATTGAATCCAATCTGAAGAAGTTTTTGAATTTTCTAAAAAGATTGGGTGAATCTTGGTTGAAAGCATTTATAAGTTGACCCTCGCATGCACATATCAACATCTCAGTTCTCTGCCAGCAGCTACATATTGTTATGCTAAATGCAATGGCAAAGGAGCTGGACCAGCACAAACAGAAATAAATGTTTAAAGCCAAGTTCAAAAGCAACGGGGCAGCACAGTGGTTCAGGGGTTAGCACTCTGGCCTTTGCAGCGCTAGGTCCTAGGTCCCCTCTGCATGGAGGTTGCAGGTTCTCCCCGTGTCTGCGTGGGTTTCCTCCCACATCCCAAAAAAATGCAGTTAGGTTAATTGGCTTCCCCCTAAAAGTTGACCTCAGACTACAATAATGACATATGACTATGGTAGGGATATTAGATTGTGAGCTCCTTTGAGGGGCAGTTAGTGACACAACTATGGACTTTGTACAGCACTGCACAATATGATGGCGCTATATAAATACTGTGTAATAATAACAAAAATAATGGTAAGTGAAAACAACATAAGCATTATCTTTTGTGTTTTTTGCTATTTTTTTTTAATTTGGTGATAGAATTGTTTTAAGCAGTCTGCGTATTGTGTCAATTTATAAGCAAAATTGACAGCCATTAATAAAGCTAGGACAAAAGCTATATACACAGTTAAATCACATACATTTGAGCTTTTTTGTCTGCTAAAGGAAATGAAATTCTGTCTGTCCATTTTTTGAAAATTTCACTTCTCTGACCTGTAACAGTCATTTCAGGAGACCTTATTTTACTTCACTGCAGTAAAGTACAAACATGTAAGTTTCGTCTTCTTCCATCCTTCAGGAGAAGTGCCACTTACCAGTACAAAATATGTTTCCAAATAAAATAGATAGAGAAAAGGACCAATGGTGATAAGAATATTGAACAATAAAAAAGATATGGCATGTGATATAGTTCTAACACTTTGGTATACATGTATTTTTACATCAATCAGCAACTGCAATATAAGTAAAGAATTTTGAAATCCTGCAAAACTATTAAGCAGTATCCTTACGCTGGACATACACAATAAGGTTTGAATTGGTCAATGCAGAAAGTTTGGATTTTTTTTGGCATAGTCTTGTAAAACATGAAAATCTCACTTTGTAAGGCCAGCTTAAGACCAGGGCCAACATTGTAAATGTCTAAACCTTATACTTGGTAAACTTCCTGGGCCCCCTTTCACCATGTGTAAAAGTTCCAGCATTGCAAAGGTCAAGTTCTTCTGATTGGGGCCCAGTACAGAAGTACCCCTTGTCCCCCCACCCCAACCCGATGGCAGCCCAGCCTAAGACAAAATACAAAGTGCAATGATCAGGTCCGCCATAACCACTTCCATCATGTCATAACTAAATATATGGTTGCCTAATGGTGACGTCCTGGAATGGAGCCCAAAATCTTGCATGAGCAGCTGTTATAGTGTATTACCATTGTGTGTCTCTTCTCCATATCACTGTTGTCTATGTTATATTAAATCTTAGGAATGCTGGGCCCCTTTTATCCCCAGCTCTCTCTGTTCCTTGCCAAGGACTCCCAGGATCCTGACAACAGGCAGAGCAATGCAAGGGACCTTCACTTATTTGAGTAACTTCTGTGCATGCCACCTCTAGAGTGCTGACACCAACATGGGCAGCAGGAACCACATGGATCTTATTGGCTGCCCTCTGACGCAAAAGTAGGCAACGGAAAATCTTCCGGAATCCTTTCCGGAAGTGCTTAGAGACCAAAGCATATACCACTGGGTTAACACAAGAATTGGCATAGGACACCAAGTGTGAGAGAATGCGTAGAGCATATGTAAAGTTATTGAGGGGAAAGTATCCAAACCAGACACAAAGAATGACCAAGTGGTGGGGAAGCCAACACAGGCAAAACAGGACAGCAACAATGATAATCATGCGAGTCACTCTTCTCTTAGCCCTCTTGGATTCTGACATATCTTCAATAGGGTCTACAGATGTCCAGAGGTATCTTATGGTACGAGCATAGGTGAGGCTGAGAATCAGCACAGGAATGACATAGCTGAAGACAAAAGTACAAAGGTCCATGGTCTTACGATGGGCGATTTGCCAGACTGGGTGGCACACAGTTACATTAGACACTTGAAACTCCTTGTAGTAGCTGAGATAAGGTCCAGAGAAGATCAAGGACAAGCTCCAGATGAGAGTGATAGCCATCAGGGCATTCTTGGGAGTGCGCAATTCCCGGGAACGCAATGGGTAGCGTATTGCAAGATACCTGTAAAGATAATAATGAATAGTTTTGTAGTAATATTTTACAAAATATAGATATTGTTAGTATGCATGTATTACAAAAATAAATAGATTTACTGCAATTTCCTTGGTAAAAATATAGCATAAGTAATAAATGAAAAAATTGGTTACACATAAATTCTTTTAATATGGTTAACTGGAGCTTTAAACATGTAGATCTTTAGGAAATATAAATAATGTCACCAACATATATTTTTGTTGCTATTACACATAAATGTATTGTTTTAAAATTACAACCACTGATCACCATTGTAGTCACTGCTACTTTTCATAACTTTATTAAGATTGGAGATCTCTCTATTTCCCTCTTTCCTTTAGGTTTCAAATAGCAACTGTGGACCAATGGAGTGAAATCGGTAGAAGTATTTGACGTGAGAACTGGTGCTCCTTAATTGAAGGTATTGGATCAAAGGGACAAGAGAGCATAATGTCTTCTAATAGAAAACTGAGCTAGAATTGATGAGCGTTGGTAAATGTTTAATTAAGACTCCTGTTCACGACCCCTGCATGTTATAAAAATACTGTTTCATTTTATATTACTTAACTGACCATTCGTACTACCCCTTTTATCTCGGTTAATGTAAATGAGCTAGGTTGGCATGATACACTGCTCATTTATTTTTTCTTTATCACAGTTTTCAACAAGCCTGGTGTCCACTGAAGTGTGCTTTTGCATGACAATAATTAATTACAGTATAAATCCATAGATGTGTTTGCCATTAAAATTCCAAGGCAGTTGCCATAACTATTCATTGCCACCTACTTCAGAGATAAAATAGACAAAATCAGACATGATGTCTCTGCCCAGCTGCCAGCCTAGCTGGAAGGAAGCATAAAAGTATTTGGAAAGGAAACAAAAACAGGAAGCAAAGCCTACCTACCTACTACTATGAGGAACCAATCCACCCCATTCCATCTTGTCAGTAACTTGATGATGATGTAAGAACCCTTGTGATGCATGAAGCAGCATCCTTTTAGCTGGGAAAACCACCTGAAACTTTTCAGTAACCACCCGGGCGTTTTTGGGTGGTTACTGAAAAGTTGGGTCACAATACACAACACATTCACTGCAGATTTATTGTTCCCATTTAGACGTCACACTTTCAGAATCAGCATAGTGTAAATAATTTTAGTGTAAATAAGCTTAAAAATTGAAGTCAACAAAAATGTATTCAAAATTGTTCCCCAGTGTAATTAGAGAGTAATTACACTGGAAAAAAGATTTTGAACACATTTTTTGTTGACTTCAATTTTTAAGCTTATTTATACTAAAATAGGTATGCTGATTCTGAAAGTACGGTTAGTTTTCCTCTACTGCTTATATAATTGCGATTACTGTAGCATGGATTTTTATAGGCCAATCATTTACACGCAAGACGGTTGTGCACTGCTCGATGGAGTGAATAGGCAAAATGTATTTTTCTACTTACACACGTATTTCCTTTCTTTCAGATCATGTAACACAAGGGAAGACCAACCCTGTGGGTGCACAATATGCTGTTTCTCGTCATAAGTGCCTAAACAACCCTGAATAATTTTGGTATATCTGTGGCAGTTTCACCATTTCCAGTCAAAGGGCGAACATCAGCACATTTGTAGAACAAGCCTATTTGGCATATTTCAAAGTTAAACTTGGTGATCAAGATAAGTCTTGGGCCTCTCATAAGGTGTGCAAACAGTGTGTGGAGGGAACACGTGATGAGATGCCATTTGATATACTTTTGGTTCGGCAAAAGCCAGGAGATCATTTCAGTGAATGTTTTTTTTTTATGTAGAAAACGTTAGGACATAACAAGAAAAATAAATGTAACAGAGTATCCTAGTCCACCGTCGGCTATACACCCAGTGGCTCATTCAGATAAAATCCCAGTGCCGGTTTTCGTTATACTACCCTCTCTTGAAGAACATGTATATGGTGATGAACTAGGTGACAACAATGATGAAGAGTTTGAAATTGAAGAGGACTTGATTTGATCAGCATGAGTTGAGTGATTTGGCACGTGATTTGGGGCTATTGAAGAAGGTTTTATAACTCCTAGCATCAAGACTGCCTGATAAAAACTTACTTGGAAATGGAACAAAGGTATCGTACTTTGGAACCAGAGAAATTGCATTTCTGCAGTACTTTAGAACTGACGGTGGCTTTGTGTATTGCCATAACATACCTGGATTAATTGGGAATTCTAATCTATAACTCAACTGAATGGCGACTATTCATCAATAGCTCAAAGCCAAGTTTAAAGTGTGTCCTCCTTCACAATGGCAATATATTTGGGTCAGACCCAATTGCCTATTCAGTTTCTCTTTGTGAAGAATATGCAGACATAAAGAGAGTCATTGAGTTGTTGCAATATCACCAACACAATTTGGTCATCTGTTTTGACCTTAAAATGGTATGCTTCCTTCTTGGTGAGCAACGCGGATACACCAAGTATCCTAGTTATCTGTGCATGTGGGACTGCAAAGCTTGTGAGAGGCATTGGGTGGAAAGGAATTGGCCTCCAAGATCTTCTCTAAAACCAGGTGATCCAAACATTCTACATGAGCCACTTGTTGATAGAAATAATATTATATTTCTGCCTTCGTACATGAAACTGGGTCTGATGAAGCAGTTTGGTAAAGCTTTGGCAACTGAAGGAGACTGTTTCAAGTACCTCATTTTGGCATTTCCTACGCTGTCATTTGAAAAAATAAAGGCCGGTGTGTTTGATGGTCTAGAGATTCCGCAGCTCATCAAAGATGAACATTTCATCAGGACAATGTCAAAAGTCGAAAAGAAAGCTTGGTTATCATTCAAAGCCGTTGTCAAGGACTTTTTTTGGAAACACACGAGAAAATAATTACAGAAATTACAGAAATTGTCCAGAAACTCTTGGAGAGCTACAAAATGCTAGGTTGCAATATGAGCATCAAGGTGCATTTTCTGCATAACCATCTTTCTAACTTCCCGGAAAACCTTGGTGCAGTCAGTGATGAGCAAGGTGAACGATTCCACCAAGATTTGGAGGTCATGGAAGGATGGTATCAGGGTAGGTGGGATGTACATATGATAGCTGACTATTGTTGGAGCATCCGGTGGGATTGTCCTAACACTATAAAAAAAGCTATAAGCGTAAATTTTTACCTTAACCGCTTACCCGAATAATTTTCAAATGTTTTACTGTAAAAAAAATGTCAGAGTAACAATAAATTCTTTGTATGAACAAAAGAAATTTAAATAAACAGTACATTCAAGTTATTATTTCATTATTTTTTCGTTGTTTGTAAAATTTGTATGTTTTTGACAAAAATGGAGGGTACCCTGTATCGTAAAAACTGGATGTGATAGCAAAAAACTGGGGTCATTTCTGCATTCACCACCCAAAAATTAGTAAAAAACATATGTAAGA
This sequence comes from Pyxicephalus adspersus, assembly GCF_032062135.1. Lineage (NCBI taxonomy): Eukaryota > Metazoa > Chordata > Amphibia > Anura > Pyxicephalidae > Pyxicephalus > Pyxicephalus adspersus. Next base: position 21,942,438 of record NC_092860.1, read on the forward strand.
TCTAACTAAAAAAAAAAAATGCGTTCCCCAGTGTTATTCATGTTACATATATATGAATGTGGAAGGCCATGAGTTTGGTGACTTTGGATTGCTGTAAGAATGCTTTAATAAATAACATTTTGGTGCAATTATGAATCTAAAAAAACAGCTTTTTAAATGATTATAGAGTAATATTAACTGGACTTCATTTGACAGGTAAATTGAATCTTTATATTTCTTTTTATTGATTTTTAAAGAGACTTTTAGGGATGATTTCTTTGTAACAATCTGTATCAAGTTTTACTTATGTTCACATTATATCACTTAAATGGATTCATGTCAAAAATTGTATTGGATAATTTAAATACAATAAGGTTTGACAGAAACATTACCCATTAAGTTTTTAAGCTCATAAAGATTTGTGATCTTTCTACTTATTACTAAATTGCAAGGTGACTAAAAAAGGTGAAAAATATACTCAATACTGTGACTGATATTGTTATTTTTTCCAGAATGTACAGATATAGAAACCGAACCACTAAAATATAATGTTTCACACATTAATTTCATTTTAAAAGACGTTCTAATTTTTACTAAAATAACACCCTGTGATCCTCCCTTGTTCAGACACCTCTGTATAGGCTATCTTCAGACTGGGAATAAGGTTGCAGTGCAATTACGGCTTCTTTATGCCAGTAAACCACTGTACCGGTGGAGAGAATGAATAGGGTTGCAGTGGGTGGTACAGTACTGCTTACTTCTCCCACTGTCACATCTGTAGGTGCTGGTTATCTGAGAAGGTGGCAAGGTGCCAACTGCCAGGAGTCATGCGGGATCACTTGATCTTGAGGCAGATTTGAGTCTGCCCATAGGGTGATAATGTTTGTCCCTGGCTACCAATTCCACTTTTGCATTGTCCCTCTGTCACAAAGGCTTCCAATAGAGACAACCAATGGTCACTGAAACATGCAATGTGGTTAACTGGAAAATGCCATGTGGTTATTTAAAACTGGCAAAAAAGGATGATAACGATGTCATAAAATGCTAAAACAAATTCATTAAAAAAAGCTGCAAATATTTATAACACACAGTGCTTTAGCAAACTAAACATCACTAAGTCAGGGTTTACATCTGTTTTAATAACAAACCCTTTTTCGTTTTACTAATGCTGTTAAAAAATTAATCCTTCTATGGTGATGTCCAAAAGCAAATTCACTTACAGTAATAGAGCAGTTGTGAGTTTATTGCTGGTGTCTGTGCATCACAAGACAGTAACAGCCCTGTGTCAGACTAAATATGCATTAATAAACATGTGGGGTTTCTTACTAAAAGTTGAGTCTGTCTGACCTCTCTTATTGCTGTTAGGTTTGCTGGATGATGGTAGTGGCCAAAGCTTAAGTGCAAGGCATGACAGCATTCATCGGTCAATGGCACCTAGTTAATGAATTGAAAGGGACCCAAAATGTGTCAAAATCCATATAATATTTGATTGGCAGTATAGGGAGTCATATATATTTGCAATATGGCTTTAGAGTTTACATTTCATCAGATCAAGGCATAAGGACAACTGTAGATAGATCCTTCTACATTATTCTGGTAATGCAGAGTTTCATGGAATCCAGGCGTTCCTGCAGAGCAGTGCTTCTCAACCAGGGTTCTATGGAATTATAGGCTTCCTCCCAAGGCTACATAGAACAGGAAAGAGTACTGGTGTATCTCAACAGGGAAATACTGGTAAGTAAATCCGTTAAAAAACAATATTTTTATTTAGGTGTACAATGGCAATATTAAACATTCCATGTACATTGATAAAAGGGTTAGGCCCAAACAAAGGGCCTCAGATATCACACATTATATAAAATAAAATACTATTAAACATTTTGGTAAGACCCGACGCGTTTCGTGGTTACCATCTCTTTTCAGGGGATTTTTGATAGTAGAATAACATATGTAGGTACAAATATTCGGAAGATTTAGATGAACATATTCCTCATATGGGGACATACTCTAGCTCAATCACTTCTGAAAGATATCATTCTGACCCACAATACACTGCTGACCCACATGGGTCATTTGTACTTGCATATGTAATCATACTATCAAAAATCCTCTGCAGAAGCTGTTGTGTCTGCGAAACGCGTCAAGACTTACTAAAATGTTTGATAGTATTTTATTTTGTATAATGTATGATGTCTGGGGCTTTTTGTTTGGCCCTTATGCTTTTATCAATCTACATGGAATGTTTAAAACTGTCATTGTACACTAAATAAAAATATTGTTTTTTAACTGATTTACTTGCCAGTAATTCCCTGCAAATGTACACCAGTACTCTGTTCTGTTCTATGTTGTTTTTTGGCGATATGGCATGTTTTGATAACTTGGGTTTGCTTTGGGAAAAGAGGTTCCTCCAGAGGTTGCCAGCGGTTCCTTGAGCAATTTATTCAGTTTAAGTGACACCAATAATCTGTTTGACTATCTGTAAGGGTGACATTTTTCCCACTGGCCAGCAATGTAAAAAGCCTTTCTTCCTGCTGACCACCACACTAATTTATTATGAGCTATGGAAATAGTCATTATAACAGGGGTTCCCTAGGATCGAAAAGGTATTCCAAAGGTTCATCCATGTTAAAAAGCATTAGAAAGACTGATTTAGTCTGATGCACCAAAACAAAATAATAACAGGAATAGGCTGACAAATCTATTCTGCTTGCTGCCATTATTTGGAACACAGAAAGATGTTCCAAGTTTGTCATACAGGATAAAAAATTGCATTCTGCACTCTGTTCTCCATCTGCTATGAACAGAATAAAGAGATCTGTAGTCTCATATTAGCTAGAGAGCCATATGTTGTCTAGCACTGTATTATGAGATCTCAATGTATAAACATATCCGCTGGCTTGTATTCCCTGCAAATTACCCCTAAGGTTTAATTAAATGTATGTTTATGACTACTTCTATTATATTTGCAATAACACAATTAGTAGTCTATTTATAAAGCACTGAACCTGACATTCACTGATATTATTTATTTTCTGCTCAGGCTACTATTTTTACAATGATGTAAATCCAGAAGGATTAATAGCTTTATGTTACACTAACAAGAACAGGTAATCGTATTTCATATTCAGGGTTCAATTGAAACATATAAAGATCTTTCACATTTTTCTAGCAAGATAGATTGGCCACTCTAGTGTGTCAATCTAGCATAAGTCATTTGGTAAATTGGTCTATTAGATTGGTCTGCATGAAATAGCTGTCTCTGAGCACTGCTGGTCATATTCTATCATGAGCGGTATTATATGCACAGACATATTTTAGACTTTGCAGATAGTAATGGTAGAAGCTGTTTTTGATAGTCATAGGATTGCCTGCAAGATGTACTGTATCTGGATGTAAAGGCTACCTATAGAGATTTAGAAGCTATTTAGTGTTAGGAATAAAAAATGATGAGTTAAACAATTTGGGCTAAGCTTTAGAGAGGTATTATAAACTGTTTATGAGTTCTTAGATGTGGTGGCGCATTCATTTTCTTATTTTAGGCAAAGTACTATTCTGCAAATACAGAAAACAACTGCTGATTATGACAGAAATCCAGAGTCTCTGTAACTTTCGTGCAACAAACTATATTATGAACAATGTTTCCAGTTCTCTTTATGAGCTACAGAACCTGCCAGGAGCAAGCAAACAGGTAAGGATTTGTGACTTGGATCTCCATGCTTGTGCCCAGTCAGAAATTGAGAAGGTGGTAAAGCAAGAGAATCAACAGCCAGGCCCCTAGCATTTCTATTGAAGGTCAGAAATGGACCTTCTATTGTTCTTATGGGAAATGTATCTTTATTATATAGACAAAGGGAAGGTATAAAAACATTGTTTAATCTATGAGACATATTACAGCTTAGTGACAGGTGGTGGAACTTTGTGGTTTTAATCTGTTTTGAGACCTGTAAACTCCACGTTGCAGAATACTAGTGCTACATGAGTGGCAGAGTCCATGTCATGGTATGGTAATGCCACCCTAAAATAGATTTGGTGCCTCTCCTACATATCATTATTGCAGCATTTATATACTTTTTCCATTTTTAAGGGTGTCTACCCCTTGAAAATAGAATGCCTCACCCTACTCTGGTCAGTCTCCTGCAATGTTGCTTGCACGTCTTCAATAAGTTGCCATTGTAGTGATCAGATGGATCTGATTGGAGTTGATTTTTATTCAAATTGGAGGTATTTCAACCGAATTCGGAATGTGGGTATTCTGAATTCCATTACAGCTATACTGGTCATTGACAGGTATAGTATGGCTCAGCCAATCCAGCTGCTATCATCCAGATTGGCTGAGGTATACTCATTGGTATATAGTTGCTCATTGGTATGGTATTGCTCATTGAAATATACAAATCTCTCAACTGATCCAGCTGGATCAGCATTCAGAAGTCAGAATTTTTGTGTTCCGAGTACCTCAAGTTGGCAGACAGATTTTGTAATGGGGCATAGGAAAAAATTGACCATCACACAAACAGATTGTCAAGACAGAAAAACTTTGGTGCCATACTAAGTTTAACCACAGACTGTAAATTCATGTTTTAAGAATGACAAATGAGCTTGAGTAAAGAAAAACAATCTGACTACATAGAACATATAGATCACATACAGAACAGATCAAAACTTTTTTCAAATTCATTTTAATATTTATTTGTCTTTGCTAGGTAGATATAAAAGTTCAGTGGAACCGTATAGGCCCCCGGAATAAACTATATTATGAATAATGTTGCCAGTTCTCTTTATGAGCTACAGAACCTGCCAGGAGCAAGCAAACAGGTAATGATTTGTGATGATTGTTACTCGTCCATGACTGTGAAGGTGTTAAAGCATTGGCACTTCAAAAGAAGGTCAGCAATGGACCTGTGCACACATTACTTTATGTAATCAGAGAAGTGATACATGTTCAAGCATATATGCAGTTTTGGTGACCGATCCCCTTTAAAACTGTTAGGCAAATCTCCAAGTATTTCAGCAATTCTTTTCTGTATTCTGGCACATTCAAGTTAACATTTATACAACTTTCTTGTCTGACAATAGGTCAACTCTACTTATTAAACATTTGCAGTGCCAAATTATCAACAGCTATGCAACAGTTCCAAATAATACCCTTAAAGATATAATTAATTTGTGCAAATTGGCATCTGCTGATATTTAAGTCTTCAGGAGGTGAATGTAACAGATTTACTCACAAGAATACATTCCTTGAACACATTGATTTTGTTATGCACTTTTATATAAGTAGATACCAAAATGTATGTCCAGCCTAAACTTTTTGTTGTTTTGGGTGTTGGGTTGTTTTTTGCTCCTATCCTTGGCTCCTTAAGAAATTTGTGCTGTCACAGTGACAATAGCTTAACCTAAGAAGCAGCAAAACAGCATCAAAGACTGAAATCTTTTCTTTTTCAGTGGAGAAGTTAGCTGTCTAAAGGGTTTCTAATACTTGATTTGGCTGGACACATACATAATATAGTTCTGTTCTTGAAAAAACTCAAACTTTCCCTTGCAGGAAGTAATGTAATAGTATTAATTATTATTATTATGATTTACCAAAGTATTGTATGCAATCAAATCTTGTAAAATTATTTCTATTTGTGTTATTTTGCATGATAATAAACATTTTTGAAGAAATTGGAAGGGGTAGGTTGGAAGCAAACTAGACAAAAGATAATAAATAGGTAAAAATATGACATTAGATAAAAAAAGAGAACAACAAATTCCAAAATACAAAACCAGCAGTAAATTACAGTGCAAAAAAAAAAAAAAAATACAGTGCCATAGTTGAATAATAATAATTTGTATGATTAAAACTTCTATTATATATATATATATGTATAACTATCTATCATAGTCTGTCATTAGGAAAAGACCTTGTCTTACCTGTCAAGTGACACAGTGGTAAGGGTGAAACTAGAGGCATACATGGTGAGGTATATGAAGAAGTGCACAGCTTTGCACATGAAGGGGCCAAACACCCAGCTGTCCAGGGTATAGATGGTGGCTTGAAATGGCACACAGAAAATAATAAAGCACAGATCCGCCACGCCTAAGTTCAAGATAAAGAGATTGGTGGTGTTATTAATCTTTCCATTTCTCAGCAGCACTGCCAGAACCAGGCTATTGCCCACTGTGCCCACCAGGAAAATAAGGGAGTAAAGCACCGGGATGAGAATTGACTCTGGATGGTAACTGTCTAAAGAAATTGGAAAAGAAACATTCATTTTCACTGACTCTTCTACAGTCCAAGTCTTCAGGTAATATTTCTATTTTTCCAATTACAGCATCAAAATTCAAGTCAAGTCACTGTGAAACCTTTCCCAGCAGGATCTCAAGTGGTTGCTTTGATGAAGATTGTAGAGAATTGTTCACAAAGTGCAGCTTATCAATAGCCAACCTAACCTTGAAGATTCTCAGTGACAGCATTCTGTAAAATTTTTCTGCATTCTAAATTTTTTTTTTTCTTCTTCAATTCTGTAATGAGTGTTATTGTCACGTGGAATCTTTGTGATCACAGGAAAGTATTACTTGCTTAGCTCCAGTATGTTCTGATGGATCAGGCAAGGTTTTTGGAATCTTTGGAACTTCCAGAATATTTTAAGTCTTCCTTTTTTTCCATTTGTAAGTTGAAAAAAGAAAAAAAAAAAGATATACAAAAAGTCTTCTTTGCTTTGTTCTTTGTAAAGGAAGAAAAGTTAACTATTTTGTTCCAGGTTTGTATATGCTTTACATTTTATCTTCTTTTTTTCCAATGTGATGTTGTGCTGAGCTTACTGCATCTCGTCCAGGATATGGGGGATCTGAGCACCTCTTCTTCTTAAGAGTCCAATTTCATGCCTATTGCCTTCCTACAATCCATCTTTTATGGTCATTTTACTAGCTCACTCAAGAAAACTTTAGCTAGCACTGGCTGGTTCTTAGTGGATAACAAGAGAACATAAGCACAGACACGGTTAGAAACTTCTCATGCTTAACTCCCCCTCCCTGGGTGCAGCCTGTTGATGTGTGTGTTACGAATATTTCTCAGAATAAATAGATCCAAAGCATCCCGTTTCCAAGGAGATAAAAAGGTACAAAAAGAGTGATGGTGTCCATAGTAACTAAGCAGATCTGTTCATTAGGCAGACCTCATTCAGGGTCTGGAGTAGCATGTCATGTCTTTGGGACTACTAATTTAGCAAACTTAGTAAAGGGTTGGCAGATGCAAGCCAGACATGAGTACTGAAACCTTTGTGGGTGGCAAGGGACGTTTCGGAAACATAAATGGGATTCTAAAATTATTATTATTAAACAGGATTTATATAGCGCCAACATATTATGCAGCGCTGTACATTAAATAGGGGTCTGATGACACTTTGTTAAGATACAAGTACAGCAGAGATAGAGAACCCTGATATAAATTTACCATTCTAGTGTTAGTTGTTTGTTCAACCTATTTGAGAAAAGATTTTTAAAGTGGAACTAATGATAGGTTGAAAGGAGGATGAAGGTCGGGGGCGACCAATCCCTGTACCTTCAAGTGGACCTATCACCAAAATCACAAAATGGGAGCACAGAGACTCCCGGTACACCTACATCACGTAACCCAGGAGGCTTCTGGCTGCTGCTTCTGTGCATGCTCAATCCTGGGCACGCGCAGAAGAGGATTTATCATACAATGGGGGAAAAAATGCACATGGCAGTGAGCACTCTTTTTTTGGCACATTGGCACTCTTTTTTTGCCCTTTACGGCAAGCTACGTCACACGATCTTGCGCCTGCACAGTGCGAGATCGGGTGACATAGCCAGAAGAAGGAAGAAGACCGACAAAGATGGTGCACCCGGTGCTTCCACTGCGCTGGGACGAAGCAGAATTCCAAGATGACACAGGACCCAATCGGATCTCCAGCAAGATCGAGGGACCTGTGGAATTAAAGGTATGATTTTTGTTTAGTTTAGTTACGCTTTAATGCCAAACGCCTAAATATATAAGGTGTAAAATAATATAGTACAGAATGGGTTTACAGTAGGGTTCTTTAGGCAATGTCATTTATTGCAGAAAGAACAGGCGAAGTATATAAACTTACCTGTCTGATTGCAAATGTTTCAATAAACTCACCTGTCTATGCACAAGTATTTGTACCTGTTTCTTTTTGGAATCAGAATCTTTAGCCAACTTGATTGCCAAGGTCGAAATTATGTAACTTCCATGCATGGGCACAGGATGTTTTATTATTTTCGAAACCACTGAGTATGCTGGGATGATACAGTGCGCAGCTCAGTGTACTTTATATAGAATGTGAACAGGTAGGTAAAATTGTCTGATTTCATAAAACATTGCCAGTCACTTTTCCAGTAAATATTCTGATCTTTTTTTATGTTTTTAGTACAGCAGTTCTTCCTTAAATAAATACTATCACTCCATATATCAAAATTACCTGGTTACAGTAAAATGGTGAAATGTTCAAAAAACTTCACTTTTTGTAGTAATCATTGCACTGCATCTTAATAAACCAAGGTCTTTGCAGCTGATACTGCTTGTCCAAAATAAAATGTCACACACTTTCGTTGGACTGCCTTTAGCTGCGATTGTAGCACACATTTGCTCTATTATCAGTTCAATAACCTTATGCAATGTTACAATATTTTTTCTGCATAGAATTACAATAATTTTTTGCCATTTGTATTGATGGCAGAGTTGGAATTCTTTATAACGTCATCTCCAGCACATCCCAAAGATTCCCACTGGAATTCCAGTCTTTAATCAATGTGGTAAGATAATGTATCCTACTCCCTGAACCATTGATTTACAATATGAGCCTCATGAATTCTGGCATTGTCACCTTAACAATAACCATTGTTATTGGAATATTGGAATAAACCAAGCTAAGCAAAAATCCATTAACGGAAACACCTAGTCATTCCATATATTTAGGTAGTGAGATGACCTGAACGTTTGGGCCGTAACATTGCCAAATGTAGAGCTGACCAACTGAAGAAACCCCAGGATTCAACACTGGCCCCAGCACTGGCTTCAGGCAGTGTGTTATAAGCAAAAATCAGTCACAAATCAATAAATACAAATACTGTGTAGCTAAACTAAGTCTATTTAAACAATTAAAAGCTAATGCAACCCTAAACACCTCAAACAATACCCTAACAACCTTCATTATTGACCCTAATAAATTTTGATGTTTGATGAAAGATGTTTTCACTCTTGCCAAAGTTTTGCATACTGAAAACTACCAACTCTAATAATTTCGAGAGGTGGGTACAGAAGACCACATAGTGATTTCAGGTTGTAAGAAGTCCCAAAGTATGACAATTATTTGAGAAAAGAGGGCAAAGCATTTGGTATCTAGTTTAGGGCAGAGAGAGGGCAATGTGGAGGAGCAATGCAGATGTTGTGGCTTAAATAATGTCGTCTGATGATAATGGATGGGCAATATTAATGTTATGGTTGAAATAATGTCTTCTGATGATGATGAAAAAATACTGGGTAGAGAAAGCACTAGTTGATCAACCATTTAGATCAAACATGTCCTTGAAAAATACATTCAAATAATGACACAACAAGCAGAAAGCAAGGAAGGTACACAACATAAACATCTTATTTGTCGGGGCTATGTAGCTACTACTTATTGTGTGCAGGTCAGAGTAACCAAGTGGACTTTTTTGTCAAATAAGTTTTTTTTACAATAAAAAAATGGGAAAAAAATCTTTTACAAATAATGTTATGCATCTGGTTTACATCAGCAACATACATGACAAACTGTTCTTGACATCTTCCAATGAAAGAAAAAATGTTGACAGGGTAAAGGTTGGGTGCGTCCTTGAATAGAGGAGATGCATTGTTCCCAATTACATTACACACATATAGTAGAAAAAAAAAGAAGGATGAAGATAATGTCTTGAACACTGCCAAGATTTACATGAAAACTGAAAGAGAGATTGTCTATCTGTGACTCATCACACAATATTTTAGGGGGTTTTAGCATTCTGTTGTTGGAAAGCTCAGTATTTTTTCCTAAATTTGCTTCCTGAATTTAAAGATGGAAGCTCCCTCCAAAAAGTTTGCTTTTATCTGAAGAAACCTCAGAGGTGTATTCACTGCTTTGCAGTTACTGGTATACTTGCGGCGGTATATTATTTTATTTTTCCTGAAGCTGTCCCAATAAAAGGCCATTTTCATCTAGGGATACTTCAGAATTAAGCTATGCACTTTGTTGTTAGAAGACCAGATGAGTTTTGCACTGTGTAGTATGATGATTATCACCTGACAGTAGCTTATTATGTGAGATGTTCTTTCAAAATAGAAAACCAATTGAAAAAAATCCTGATTTTATGTAGATGATTCACTACCAGTTTAAAAAGGGAAACATGGAAAGTCAGTTCTGAACATTAGGTCGTTTAAGGGAAAGCATCAAATAGCACTGAACATTGGGCCATGATGTCTTACACCTTTTTCTTCCTAGTGCTACAAGCCTGTGCTTGATACATTAATGCATTTTATATTAAGACAACCAATACTCTTTGTTCAGCAGTACACTCAACACATATCTTATGTCAGCTCCAGTGGAATTTGTGTCAGCCATTGCCTTAATGCCCTTTAATAGATGTATAAAAGTAGTTTACTTAGTTTAATGGTATGGTACTTTTCATTTTTTTTGCAATCATTTTTCTATATATTGTTAAAAAAATAAAAGCTTTAATGTCCTGAAGTCTGGAAGACCCAATACATTGCTGGAGGCCAGACCCAACAATAGGATAGATGAAAGTGTTGTCCTCAGAGAGATGGTCAAAGAAAACAACAAACGGCGGCTGAATCAGCCAAAACAAGTATGAACAGCCTAGGTTCCAATGAAATAAACCTTGGTGAAAATAACAAAATAAAAAGAATGATGGTCAGGATAAATACAGACAAGCTGAGTACAGAGTTTAAACAGTACACTGAAATCAATAAAGATATGAACAGTTAGACCAATAGACCTTTATCCAGGACATGAGCAGACAGACAAACCTGTTGGTCAATCACAAAGTAGAAGTTCAGAGTTTCCAATATGGGGATCAGGTGTGCACAGGTGAGACCTGAACTGCAGAGTAACAATCAGCAGATGGTTTAGTGCTGATTGCTACATGAAGATGCTTAGATTTATAATCCCACTGTGCAATATTCTAGCCAATATTATGTTTTTTTTT
>NC_092860.1:21954620-21963146 GCF_032062135.1 Pyxicephalus adspersus
AGGTCTGAAAGTTATTTCAAGGGTTCCCCCATGTTAAAACAGTTGAGAAACCCTGGTCTAAGGGCTCTTAGACGTCTGCAGTGTAGCAGTGGAGGCCAGCATACCCCTATACCCCATACAAATGGGGAGCACTGTTCTGTACCTATATTTGCAGGTTAGCCTTAGGAGTAAGTATGAGATAAATAACACGTTACAGCATCTTTTAGAAGACTTCTATAACATACTGAATCAATAAAGATCTACGGAACATCAAACCATGTATGCAAATATTTTATATTTTTTATCAACTATACAGGCAATTGAACACTTTATTGTTCTCTAGTCACATGCGTTATGCTGTAAAGGTTTGATTCTAAACACCTGCATTATGTGATTTACATAATCATTTTCTTGTGTTTGATGTTCATGTTTTACGCGTTTCGCTGTACAAAGACGGCTCCCTCAGGAAACATGAGATATGAGTTTCACTTGTATACGTTCTGTGAACAGTGGGATAGCTCTTACATAGAATGTAAAGGAGGCAAACAATGAGGACAGCAGCAGAAACTAGCGGTAATCCACATGATGATCAATCCTTTACAGGTAACAGAACAACTACTGAATTTCCAAATCTTCCCAATTGTTAAAGTCTGTGAGTAAATACCATGCTCCAATGCATCTGTTTCTTATAATGTGACCTTCTGGATTAAGGCTTTATTAAATAAAAAATGATTTTTGTAATATTATTTTATCAATTTTGGTAAATGTTTAGCTTCTAGATGCAATGAAAGTCCTATTTGCTGTCTTTCTTCTTTGTAGTCATTTATTTTGTTGATATTGTAGTGATGTGGCATAAGTGATATATATATCCAGGCGGGAACTATTATGATTTACGATAAAATATTGATGCAAAGCAAGAATTCCCCAAGTTTAAAACCTCAATCTCCTCATTAATTGTAACCTAGCACAATGGAGATAGTATAGCACCACTAAAGAAAACCTTGGGGATTGAAAAAGAAGATGGACCAATCTTCTGTTACCCAAATTGTTGTAGCTTAGAAGTCTGAATCACTTCTAAAATAGTATTTTAATGCAAGACATGAGTTCTCCATGTTTCAAACCTTCATATCCTCATCAATGTGACCAGGCATTTCTGTGCAGGCTGTGATATATATTCTGGAAGGATTATATGGGAGATGTGGCAATCTTCTGTCAGCCCAATAGTTGTAGCTTGGAATATGAATCAGCTTTAGGATAGTATTTTTATGCATAACAAGAATTCTCCATGTTTCAAACCTCCATATCCTCATCAATGTAACCAAGCCTTCCATTGTACATGTTGTAGTAATAATCACATCATTAGACACCTTTCTGTCCAGGCTGGGAAAAAGAACCTTCAGAGATTAAAAAGGAGATGCTACAACCTTCCATCAACCCATTTGCTGTAGCTTGGAACTCTGAACCAGCTCTGAGATAGAACTGGAATGCAAAGCATTGATGTTCCATCTTCTCATAAATGTAACCAAGCCTTTTCCACTATACACATTTGAGAAATAACGCTACCAAGTGCTGGGAATAGCACTACCAAGACCTTGGTTCTTTACAATTTAGATGTCTTTTTTTCAGATATTCCACATATGTCTTTACATATTTTGTTCGTCCTTCAAACAAAAAAGAAAAGAAATATTATAATGATGGAAAAATTTTAAAAGGTTTGAAAATGCTTTTTGTGTACAGCAGACACGGTTCAGAGAGGAAATGCAGGGCATTGGGGTATTTAATGTCACAGTGATGTATAAAACCAGCAGATGTTAATAATGATTTATAATATTTTCCACATGAATATAGGGAAGGATGAGGTGACTTCGTGCTTTCTAGGCGAGAGCTGATTAGTGAGTTAATATGAAGCAATTTAGGCGGCTGGGCATAAGTGATTGAAACCGCTCCAGCCCAGTACAAAGATAATTCTAGACAGAAGGACACTGATCTGGTTACACAAATTAGCTGCCTGTATGAATTAAATATCCTGCTTTTGTCTGGAAGACTGCAAGTTCACAAGAAATGTACAGGTTGACCCGAAGCTGCCTGAAAATAGTTTTATTTGGCCTAAATTTTTGAATGAGCAATAGGCTGATTTGTAAGGTAGAGAATATTGAAATACAAAGCATTGGCACTATCATTTAAAACATATTGTAGGTCATAATAATCATGAGCTCTGTGATTTCTGCATTACATTTTCATTTTAAAATTACTGTTCTAATGAAAATGCTATGCATTAATAGGTGACCTTTTGGAAAGCTACCAGAAAAATGCCTTGTGTTACAAAAAGAATGCTACAAGACAAAGATCTGAATGCTTTAGTAGTAGTAGAATTTTTGTCAAGTAAAAGCTTTAGAGACAGAGGAGGAACTAATGTCTGGTAGGCTGCTGCATGGTTTGTGGACCTTTTGGACCTTTTACAAGCAAACGCCATGCTCTTCAGTTGGGTTGATCTTTGCCCAAAAGTATCTGGGGCACTTTCTCCCTCAGAACACTAATGATAAGGAACGTTTTTCTTTCTGAACGTTAATGATAGGGGAGCTTTCTTCCACTGAACGTCAATGGCTGAGCCCTCTTTTTCCCACTGACCATAATGATAGGAGACCCTTATCCCATTAACACCAATGACAGGGATGCTTCTGCCACTGACACCAATGTTCAAAGCTTGATTTGCCCACTGACCAACAACCTAAAAAGAGGGTTATTGACAATGATCACCAGTATAAAGGGGTATTTATACCCATCACCAATGTAAAAGGGGATTCTTTATTGACCACCAACGTAGCCAGGGCATTTACATTGACAACTATTAATGTACACACCAAATATTTTATTTTCAGTCATGAAAAGTCATTTCATGTAAAGTAATTTGCATGCAATGGCCACTTAACACTCTAACAGTTTTCTCACATTATTTTCTCTCTTCCTTAAATTGTAATGTATGGGTTACTTTACAGTAATATAGTAATTATCAGCTATTTTACTGTTTATTTGACTTTTTAGCTCATATTAGCTGCCACTGACCAAAGTCCTGTACTCTGGAATGTGCTATTACAGTGTAGATAGTCCCGATTCTCCCGATGGATTAATTCTAATAAAATGTGTCAGATGATATTAAATGCAGTTACACTGAGAGCAGCTGGTATGGAATGGATTTATTAAAGCCCTCCAAAAGGATTATGATAGGAGAACCTGGGTAATCTAGCAAACCTGCAACAGATTTGGTCTAAGATTGAAAATATTTGCCAACCAATAGCAAATAATTTTTAAGAAATCAATTCCAGCTTTTATCTTTTCTAGTCTTGGAGAACCTTAAAAAAAATCCGAAATCCATTCCAGGTTTGCTGGATCACCCAGGCTCACTGATAAAGGTGTATCCTTTCCAGCCTTGCAGAGCTTTATTAAATCAGGCCCATTGTGTCTATTTGCACTACAATGATAGCAGACTTTTTTTTTAAGCAGTTTTTTTTTTACATGGACATAATCGCTAATGGTTGCTGTCTGCATTCACAGCTTTTTCTTTTTTCAAAATCAGCTCTATTGAAAACCCCCTACCCTCAAAGTCATATGTAAGGATTATTTAAAAATACAGCGGTTGCTAAAAGAAAAAGAAGTACTTTGTCCCTAACTTCCAGGAGGCACAGTTGCGGTCACCATGCCTCCCTACTCCCTATTGTGATATATGCGTGCTTGAAATCCTGCAAGGATATGCAATAGGTTGGAGTGAATTAAAAAAAAAAAAAACAGCTTTATTCTAACAGTGTGATTACTGGCAGGAGACAGGGCAGAGCATTGGGCCTCCAAACACTAGTGCCCAAACAATGACCTTTCTATCACCAGTGATGAATAGATATTTAAAAAAAGGCTTTCCAAGTAATAAACTTTAAAGTTCATTTGAGATTTAAGTTTACATCTATTTATAACAAATATATATAAATTCTTTGTAGTGCTGGGGTAAATTACACTGAGTGACCTACCGATATGCACACCCAATATGTCTGCAACAACTGACTAATAGATAGCTTATTAATTGGCAATTCTTACTAATAATATTTTCTGTTATTTGGGGTTCTTTTCCTTGGAGGATTTTGGGGCACTGATTTAATCCATTTTATATGATATTGTTAAAAACACAAAAATGCTGCATACAACCACATATAACTACATATAATATATATATATATATATATATATATATATAAATGTCTACCTCAGTGGAAAAATGAAAAACTGAAAAGCTTGAAATTTGGTGTACCTATGGTATGGAGAAAGGCCAAAAATCATCATAACGAGCGTTATTTTTGTGCTGTGAATGTAAAAGGTTTCAATCGTTCCAAGAAAAACAAGTGGGAGTACACTGATTTGGAATCAGCAAGACGACCTGTGCCGCATGGTGCTGATATTCCCATACCAGTGTTCAGGACTTTAATCTGTTTGCCAAGAAAATGTTTATTGACCAATGTTATTTGTGCCACACTACAAGAAAGACCCAGAAAAAAGTCTCCTGTTCCTGCTACATCATACAGCTTTTTCAGAGTAAGTACATTTTCCAGTGGCCTAAATAAAGTGCACAATACAAAGGGTGCCACAGTAATTGTTGGGCACAGGAAAGGGTGATGTCATAAACAACAAAGGTTTGATGTAACACATCTCCATGTATTTTATAATACTTTATGGTGTCATTATAAATATTATTCTTATCATTAATTTAGGAAATAAAAAACACACATTTTTACAGTTTACATTATTTCAGATCTATAGATTTCAGATGATTGTCACTGAAATAATCTTTCACGATCATTGTGGTCAGAGCTTATTCCGAAATGGTTGTGGGCAGATTGATAAACAACATTAGGGGGCACAGTACACATGATTTCCACCCAAGATATGAACAACCCTTTGTCTCGGGCAAGAATCAACTGGTATGCGTATGTAGCTTTAGTCACATCTCATTGCCACAAGGTAAATCTAGGAATACTTTTACTGATTGTAGGCCCAACTGTTAGTGATATCAGAACAGGGAAGTGTCTCCACCCAAGGCCTCCGGACGACATACTGAATATTATTTGTTCGCCATAGGGAGCCATTGACATTACTGTAGGATAAAGGCAGGTCGAATAACTATTGTATATGGGCAATAAGGAGATGGGAGGTTTTAATTGTATGCTATTCCAGATTGTAATTTCACTTGAATAATGAACTAATGAAAAGAAAACTGCAATCATTTGTGTTTTATTATCTGCCTGGAGGACAGTTTGTTTATTAAATGGTAATAAAAGTAGAAGACAAAACATACTGTCCGGTACCACATCATAAAAGGTACAAAACAATTCCCTGATCACATCTAATCAAACCTATCAGATGTTTTCCACCCTAGTACTGATTATTGAAAACCTTCAATATGGATCCGGAATACAGAGGAATCTTTATATTTTGCATAAAGCATAATTGTAAATAGTATACATCCAGGAAATATTAAAATAAGAGGGAATCTATTTTATTCTGAAAAAGTCAGGAAGCTTCTTTAGTATAAAGCAGACCCTTCATCCACTTTTATGAGCAAACAACATCCAATTATCACATATCTTAGATTACAGAATCCAAAATACTTCTGTCATTTCAAGTCATTACTCTAATTAGGAAGCACAGATGCCATTTATTTCAAAAGTCTTATCAACAAGTTAACATATTGGAATAAATGTGTTTGTGTTCTCTCTTTTAGGTGTTTTCTTGCTTTAGATGGTCAGGTGGCTTTTTAGGCGCTATGTGCAGTGTCCAACAGCAGCTGACTGCTCCAACTGCTTACAAAAGCTAAATCATTCCATTTCCATCATTTTAGTAAAGTAAAGTACCTTCAACTGCAAGCAAATGCCTTTCACAAGCATTTGCAATCACCTGACAGTTACCTCCTGGTACTGCTCCTGGGTTGCCAGTAGGCGTCTGGGAGGTGTTAATGCCCTATTTTTTAACTGCTGTTCTAAACTTGTCCTTATAGAGAAATAATATTTTATTCAAGAGCTAAATATAGGACACCCCATTTTCTACCTTATTCAGAAATTAAATGTAAGGCCCCATTTAGACAGTTAGCTGCTCCCACATTGCTAAGCAAATTGCTGATATGCCTCCAGGAGGGGCAAAGTGCTTAAAACTCAAGGAGTTTGCACATGTTGCCCCGTGGCAGTGCAGTTCTTAATCCAGAGGAGGAAAAGCAAAGGCACATCCAGAAGAAACATGTCACTTCTGGGAACTGTGCCGCAACCTCGTGCAAAGACTTAAAATGGTTCCCAACCACTGCCATACAGTTGAATTGGAGCGGTTGGGAGTGTGGTTGAGCAAGCAGTACAATGCTGCAAGTCTGAAATGGGCCTAGGTGAACAAGCAGTATTTTGAGATAAACTGTTCGGGCAATAATAGGATAATTAGAATAGACAGGGTATATACAAATACATAAACAAATTATAACAGATGTTATAAATAGTAGAAACAAACTTTAATATAATTAAAAATAGTTGAATGCTGAAAAACAAAGAAATGCACAGGTGATCCATCAAAATAGATATGTGAACTCAACAGCACACCCAGGAACTGAATCTTTTCCCGGATTACACTGCAGCTGAGCAATATGGTTTGACCTACCACAGACTTCGCCTGGACAAACAGAATCAACAGAACACTTTCTTGCTCTCCCCATATGTAGGAATGATTAACGTAGAACTGCCCTGACTTTAAAAAACATACATGAAATATGGAATTTTAATATTATGCAACAGAAGAAGATCAGCTTTCCTTTTCTAAATTTGCCTTTATCACCTATAGTACTAAAAAGCCTATTGCTTACAGAGATTAATAGCTGAATGTAAAATTGACACAGACAAGTAAATTACATTCTTTGTATTGACTTTTCCCATATTAGAAAGTTTAGTTTGAATCTCTGGGGGTCTCTCACACCATACTAGCAGTAAAGTACAATTACGTCACTGCATGCATTTTTGTGCATGGAATTAGGCAGCCTTCATATTTTAAAGAAGCTGTCAATGTCTCTTGAGAATATCTTATTTTTTTTTAATTCATACAGCATTCATACCTATACATTCTGTTGTGCTATACCAGTACTATTCCAATGTCATATAGAGTTATAATGCATAATATTAGAAGTGATATAGTGTGAATAAGCCCTTGGCAATGGGAGCTGCTGGGTAACGTAGGAAGTGCCAGCTGCCAGGAGCCCCGCTGAAAGGCCTGTTCCCACCACAGTTCTAAGCTTTAATTATAACAAACCTTGAACGCATATTGCTAAAAGCAGTATGACAAACATTTACAAACACCCCTCCTTTTCACCGGTCACCTCTCTTGGAATATTATTCTGTCCTTAAGAAGAAGAAAAGGGCAACAGAACTGCTGCACCATGTCACCTGGCACCAGAACACAGAGGAACATAATCAGCGTGTCATAGCAAATCATAGAACAAGCCATCTCTCTTCCTGATATTATGTTTTAAGTAATGCTGCCAAATCTCCCTTGTAACTTAAATTACTTTAAATTGTAAATTGGGCAAGCCTGTTATTTCTAGAATTTATTATACTAGTGTAAGTTATATTGTCACCATCGCTGTTAGCCCTGTATGTCCTTAATTTGTACACCACCATGGAATATGTTAGTATTTCATAGAACAATAATTTATCACTTACTTTAAAACTGACTCCACTTAATTTTTTGTGGCTACATTTAGTGTGGTTGTATGGACAAAAACAGTTCCTTTAGTTACAATCTAAATTCATAAACAAAAACATAATTTATTGAAGCTTGTCCATCTTTAGGTGTGGTGCTGATATTATTGAAATGATTAATAAAATAATTATTGAAATATTAATATAATTAATTAAAAAATAAATCCCTATTTTTGTACAGCGCTGCATAATATGTTGGTGCTATATAAATTCTGTTTAATATTAATAATAAAACTTTTAATATATTCATTTTCAAGAATAGGAAAGTCCTGAAAATTATCAATAGTATTATACAACAAATGTACAGCTTCAGACTAAAGAAGTGGTTTTAATACCATAGCTCTCTTACACTGTTACTATACCACTAAAAGTTGTCTAAGCAAGTTCATTGCAAGTGTTTATGGAAGAGAAAAACACAGCAATTAAACACTGAAAATACTTAAAGTATATAAATGCCTAATGCAACATATTTTTGAGTAGAGAGAAAATGGAATGGTTAGATCTTCTCTTATGTTTTACAGCTTTCCCTTCTTATTTGATAAAAAAATTCCATACATTGGTTCTAGTTCACTCCAACAATATTTTTACATTACATATGGTTTCTATTGCAAATCTATCATTATCTATGTTTGTTTAGATACCATTTAAGAACTGCTTACAATAGTGAATAGTCACAGTAACAGGGCAGCACAGTTTTTATATACATGGGTTTGTTAAAATATTTAATAGAGGGGAAAAAGAAAAAAAATCACAAACTAGATTGCCATATTTGGCTTATTTG
>NC_092860.1:21964068-21978609 GCF_032062135.1 Pyxicephalus adspersus
CTTCATGAGTATCTTCTAATTGTAACATTACTCACAGGTAACTTTAGACCTTCTTTGACATTTCTACAGCTGATCATTGGCTTCTCTATGTATTCAAATAGTTTTCTCATATGGCATGCAACTAGTTTATGTTACCTTTTCTATCAGTAGAATCAATTTTAAAATTTGCCCCTGAAGCTACATTTTAATCCCTGTGCCTAGAGGAAACAAGAAATTAAAATATATCAAATCCCTTTAGGCACCTCAGTGTATTTAAATATATAAAAAAAAGCAAAAGTTTTTTGTTCCCTGGACAGGGTAGAGAAAGGGTTAAAACCAATGTCAGGTTTTTTATTCTTTGGTCTCATTAGGGAGATTTGCTCTCACTTCTGGTCCCAAACACTCAAAAGAAGTTTTGAAAGTAATCTTCCATAATAAGGACAAATAATTAAATTAAAACTTAAAAAGAGCTTGTTAAAATAAAATAAACACTTTCATCACATGGTACGACTAGGTGAAACTCTGCTCTGCTCAACAAAGTTCAGATATTTAACTTGTTGTTGCCCACAGCAGAGCTCTGGTGTACCAGGGTGCAGGATTGTTATACAAGGACATGCTCAGAGCAAGCAATCCTCCTGCACATTAGCTAGCAACCGGCACCTTGCCAGCCATTCATATGTTGCACTGCAGAGCTTGTTCTTAGAAGCAATGTTTGGAGATTTGACAGCAGTGAAAAAAAAAACACAAAGGCCTTTGCAGCCACCTACAAACTCCTGAAAAATGCTAGCACAGGCATGGGCAAGCTACGACCCCCGAGCCATATAGGGCCCGTTAGGCTTTTTTATCTGGCCCGTTGAACACTCTCTCTACTTCAGTGGCTCTGCTAAAGTAGATCCGCCATCCGTGGCTCTAGCCTTTGCCCCCCTGAGCGGGGTGAGGAGAAGGCTGGCAGCGCGGCGGAGGGATGCCCGGTGCTCCTCTCTTCCTGCAGCCGGCATGATTCATCATCTCATCGTCCATTCCGGGGTGAGGCTCGCTGTCTTCTGCCCCGCCAGTAGCGCCATGACCCCCATGTATATTCATAGAGCTGCACCATCCCCTGGCAAGCTCAGCCTGCTCATCTTCCTGAGGCTGCAGCAAGCTCTGGGCCAGCTTGGTATCCGCTCACTCTGCTAGACTCCTCCCTAATCCCCGAGTCCATTATGTCCCGCCCCCTCCCAGGGTAAGTGCGGGGACTGTGTGCTGGCAATGTGCGCCCTTATGCCAACTCGGGGCGCCCCTACTGGTCGTCTACTGCACAGCTACCAGCAATCCTCATAATATTACTATTATATATCCATCTATTTTTACTACTTTTATTGTATGGCAAATCACTTATTGTTTCATTTTCTTTATCATTTATTTTCATTTTTCACTGATTTTTAAAGCAGAACTAAATTGAAAATAAAAAAACCTTACTTACCTACCTGTCATTAGATCCCTGGATCCCACCAGAGATGTCTTCGCTGTGGGGCCGCACCGGCCAGAGCCGCGGTCCATGTCCCCTGTACAAGTCCAAGGCTCGGGGAAGTGGGCGGAAAACCCCCCCACTCTCCCATCGCAAGCTCAGACTCAGACCTCATGATGTCACGTTCAGTGACACCCGTCTTGGCGCTCCATCCATCTGATCCTTGCCTGGCCCCTCTGCCAAATTTTAAAACCCATTGTGGCCCCTGAGTTAAAATGTTTGCCCACCCCTGTGCTAGCAGTTACCGCCTGTTATAATTTCTAGGCACCTAGTCCTTGCTATTTGGGGCTCAGGAGAGAGATATGTGAACCAAGCCTTCACCTGCGCCCCCAGATCACCCCTCCCATGCACTCCCCTGCTCCATGTAACCAGGCCTATTATTTGGGGAGAGGGGGACATGAGACCCCATACCACACATCTGACCCCCTCCATGTTGTTATGAGGAGCCCCGTTCCCTGAGGGCCCAACATATGGCGGAGACTTTAGGAGCCCACATTCTGACAGATCCATGCAATTATGGGGTAAAGGGGGCAAAAGACCTGGGATACCCACATCTGCCAGATCAGTGTGAATATGGGGACATTAAATCTGAGGTTCCTATGTTATAGAGCTTAATGAGGGTATGGGGGGATGGGCGATAAGACCGGAGATCCCCACATCTGACAGACCTTTGTGATTTTGGGGGAGAGGGGTAGCTGTGTGTACAGAGCCCCCTATATATGTCAGGTCACTCTGATTATTGAGTTGAGGAGGGCATAGGATCTGAGGGCCCCCCATCTGGTAGAACATATTGCCTGAAGGACCCCACATACTTACACATCCCTGTTATGGAGGGCTGAGGACCCACATGTGAAACACGCCATAGTTTGTTGTAGATCCTGGATCTGAAAGAGGCAGCGGGTAGCATGTTACCTGTGTGCTCTACTCTTGGCAATCTGAAGAGGGTATAGCACCTAAGGGGCCCCAACATCTGTCACATCTCCTGTTTGCTGACATGCGATGGATTATAGAGAAGAGAGGGGTATATGACTTGAATATCTGACAGATCACATTGCAGTGTTCCCCCCAAATGATTTTCTTTAGCTGGATGGTGGGAAGTTATATCCAGGTGGTTAAATAGTAGATTGGGCAATTTGCAGTAGGTTCTCTTATTTATGCCATAGGTATCCATTAACCCCTATAATAGTATCCGCTTTATTCCACTCCTAAATGTTCAACCGAGAATTTTTTTTAGGTTGGGGGGGGGGGCAGCTAAGAAATAGTAGGCAGGTAGCAGCCCCTGTATTGTAACCAAACTCTTCAGTAACCACTGAAAAACAGCCGGGTGGTCACTGAAACGTGCCAGGTGGTGCACCCAGCTAAAAAGGGCCCTGGGAGAACACTGACTTTGTTCCAACTTTCTAATTCCTGCCTCCTTAATACGTCACATTTTCTCATCCCCTTAATTCTGTGCCTCAAGTGTCTATTGCTTATTTCTTCCTATAGCCCCAAGATTTGTTGAGAGTGTAATCAAGGTAGAATGTATATAGCAAACTTACTGGAGGCAGCAAATAGTTACAGATCTGTAGCTCTTTTACCCCTCTGAGCATTATGATAGAGAGGTCAAGCTCCATCTGGAAGTGGAAAAGATACAGAGTAACAAAAAGATACAAAGTATAAGTTTTCAGATCCTCTGTAAGCTGAGTTGATAGGCTGCCTCTTCTCTCACCTTGTTCACAGCCCACAGGTTGCTTCTTCATTGTAAGGCTGGGTACACACATGCAATGGTTCTCATCCTATAATCAGCTCCGGGCTGATATAGGACAAGAATCTTGCGTGTGTACAGGGATTATCGACCATCCTGGTGGATCCATGGACGACAAACGATCGTAATGGAAGTGAAGGGGAAGAGAGTGCAGTAGGGTGCCTCTCCGTGGTTCTCTCCTCCCCCCCTCTCTAGAGCAGAACGGACATGTGGCTGATATGAAGCTCGATGATGATGACAGCAGATGTATGCAGTCACGCATGCTTATGTGAAAAATGTGCTTAGGAGGCAGGGGTTCCCAAGCATATGGCATGGGCTTATCTTCTAATATACAATTTACATTTGAGGAAAGGAGGCCATGGGAATTGAATTGCCTTATTACTTGGCAGATTTTGGTAACATGCAGTGAATACCGGGGGAGCCCCCTAATATTTGCAACCTCTCATCTCCCTGTTGGTTTGCTGGCGTTATAAACGTGCTTCCCGTGTTCGTCAGGTTTTGACAGACTTTCTACTTCCATATCCTGGTATTGTATAATATTCATAGTGACCTGCTGTGCCCAGTGAAGTACAGCTGTCCCAGGTTGTGAGGAATTGTCCTTGATTTAAAAAAACACCTTTTATTCTTCTTTATTGTGCTTTTATCTTTTAGGGTTGCTTTGGTGTTTCATGTGCTGAGGGGCTGCTATTTCTGACGTTTCTCTTGCTTCAAAACAAACATACCTATTGAAACATTTGATGGTGAATGTCTACTCTGCATTTAAGTTGAATTTAACCTTGAGTTAGAGAATTGATCTTTGAAGTGAATCTGTGGCTACCAAGTTCAGCGGTACTCTAGGTTTCATTCATATATATTTCCTTTAAGGTTCCATCCAAAGCTTTTTTGGACATGGCCAGGAAAAGTCCAACTTTCCCAGACTCCTTATTAGCATAGATATCTGGATGGCAGAAAGTGTGAAACAATGTTGCTTTATTTTTCCCTGTTATGTCCTATAATAGGCTTTTCGTTTCTGGCTCCTTGTTGTTTTCCTTAACTCTGTATACAGTCCTTCAGATTATTAAGGAATCCCAGCAGCAACATGGAATGCGACATGGAGACTTCCAGAGATACAGGTGAGACTACTAGATATACTGTCATGTATTTGTAAAATAATATACTGTAGGAATTTCCTTACCTTCTTCATTGTCTGTTGATTACTTTAAATAACATATTTCCAGTGGCTGACCTCTGAAGCCCCAATACCTATTATAAAACATTGATTTAATGACAGCAGCATAGTTTATATGACCCTGACCCAGAATGCCAGAGAATCTTAGAGGCCCAGAAATCTCATATTTATCAGTGGCAGTAAGTTCTAATTTTTTGGTAAACGAGCGATTGTTGTTGTCACCATTAATTACTGCACATGTTAGTATCCTTGTTGATGTAAAAATTACACCATTTGGGCTTGATTTTTGCGACGCGCTCCAAGACTGGCGAAGACTATAATGGCAGATGCAGAAAACCTGTAATGTATTTCTTAAAAACAGACCACATCTAATCCAGGTTTGCTGGATCACCCAATTATGATAACATAGGCCACCAAAATTAGTTCTGATAATCATCAGAAACCTCAGCAAACTTTTCTAAATCATTTTTTTCGTGCAGTTTTTTAAGTCTGTTTTCAGTTTTTCCCTAACACATAAAGTTCCTGAGTTATGAGTACAATTATAGTTAACATATGTACGTGCATGTATTTTGCACTAAAACGTAAGTACCTTTGAAGTGAATGGTAATACATGTTCAGTGTGAAGTAAAATAAGGCACACTGTGGTATAGATCCACTGAACAGTGTCAGTCAGGTACCATTGTTCCTTCAGAAATGCTTAGAGTATGATTTTCTTGTGTACTTTGTCTGGATTGTCGCGGTACAGCATCCAGCAGTAGTCAGCCATCATACTTTCATTCCAGAAACCTTGGTAGCGGTACTTCATTACCTGTCCTAAATCGGTAAACTTGGTTTGGAATTACCATTAATTCAGTAAGACTGCTTTCAAGCTTTTTTTTTTAGAGGAATCAATGAAGATACGCCATTCAGATGGAACATGCTCTTGTGACAAACTGTTAGAGTGCATTTATATCATGACAGTAGCACAGTGAGCCATTACTAGTGAAGAATATTGTCAAGTTATGATTTTGTTTTCTGTAGTGAGTTACACTCTTTGCAAGCACGTGCTTCTGTTTAAGCCTTGAAGAAGGAAGTTCTGCTTAGCCAGTCACGCAGTCCGTTGGAACAACTAGTACAGATGACATGTGGAGCCCAAGATTTATCCTGGTCATCAAGTATACAGCCGAAATATAATTTGTAAATCTTTTTAAGTTCTGTGGTAATTTGGCGACGTTGTGCTTTCGTCTTGATTGAACCACACAACGTAACGGAAACTGTCTAGATCATTAAAGCAAATTGTAAGCATGATGACAAACGAAATCAATCGGCTAGTGCCGTCTCTAACCTTAAAAAAAAGAAAACTGTTGTTAAATGTTGTAATATGTTAAGGCTATTTATAACAAATTTCACACAATATATAATTAGCTGCATCACAAAAAGCAACTGTTATTTTTGTCCTAGACTGATACATGTAGAATTTGCAAAGTACCGTTTAGTAGGAGCTAAACTCAAAAGTCCCCCAAAACAAAAAAAATTCACTTACCTTTAAGCCCGCAGGGCTGTCGATTAGTCTGACCATCGTGTCGTCCTGGCATCCGTCTTCATGTCGGCGCCTAGGCGATCAGGAATTAGGAGGCGGTGCTGCATTTTTTTTTTTTTTTTTTTTAAGTGTAGCTTTGACATGTCTGTAATGATTTTCCCAAGAATGCTCATGCTCAAAAATAATGTTTTTTTCCTCTCTCTTCCAGAGGGTATTGCTCACGTCGCTTGAGACGTCTAAGAAAAACACTCAATTTTAAGATGGGAAACAGACACAAATTCACAGGAAAGAAAATCACAGTGGAGATGCTGTCTGATAACAGGCATGTTAATTGAGAACTGCGGTGTGCAGGAATTTTTCTGGTGAATGTTAAACATTTGAGGGGTAAAAAGGGCAGAAAAATCTTTTTATGAAGTAAATTTTTTTTTACAGATACCTGCTAATTATCTTGATGGATGCAGAGAGGGCCTGGAGCTATGCCATGCAACTTAAAATGGAGGCCAACACAGAGCCTCGAAAACGCTTCCATTTGTTGTCCCGACTGCGGAAGGCTGTCAAATATGGAGAGGAACTGGAACGACTCTGTGATAGCGATCGCGTGGATGCAAAGACAAAGTTGGAAGCTCAGGTACTACTGTTCATCATTGTGATGAAAATAAGTGGCAATGAAGTATTATGTGCTACATCTCAATTGCATGACGTATTTACAATATATTCCATATATTTCATCCAATAAATACAATTACACCTTTATTATACATAATTGAATAATGTCTGAAAATGGGCAAACTATCTATAAGAATGACATAAATCACTGGTCGCCAAATTTTTCTGTCCCGCAGACCACTAAAATGACTGTCTCCTGACCGCTTATGCACGGGGAGCCGGGTGTCAATCAAAGGGGGAGAAACCTCCCCCATGGTGACGTCATCATGACATAACCTTGCCCACTCTCTCCAGCGACACAGCCCGCCCATTTCTCTGAGCCCAGGATTTGTACGGGAGACACGGTCTGTGGCTCTGGCTGGTTGCCCCGCCAGCGAGGTCCTTCTCCTGACCCCGCTCAGGGGGCACCGGCAAGAGCCGTGGACCACCAAAATTTTCTTGTGGACCACCGGCTGGTGACTGCTGACAAAAATGGTGATATATTACAGCTATTCTTCCTGCTATCGGTTTATTTGTACCTGCCAATATTGGAGATTTCTTTTATTTACAATTCTTTTTATCTATTGTTCTTTGAGTCCATAGTTTTATTGGCAGAACATGTCAGGCCCACATCTCTGGGGTTCTCAGCTTCATTAGACTGCTTCCTAGGAGAACTGGAGGTTATTTTTTTTTTTGGTAATCAAAAAACAATCATATTTTAGATTTATGAGGGTAATCCATACATAGTTCATACACAAGTATATAGTTACATAGTAAGTCAAGTTGAAAAAAAGGCACAAGTCCATCAATATATGACAGTCCCAGACAATGGACCTGATTTATTAAAGCTCTCCAAGACTGAAGTGAATACACTCTCATAAGTGAAGCTGGGTGATCCAGCAAACCTGTATAAACCATTTATAATATACTTATTATCTATTGATTGCATTGATATTTGTATTGGCAGCACTACTTGTTGTATACCCAAATGCATTGCAGCTTCCATAAACTGCTTCCCTCCGGAGACCTGAACTTTTCTTTTTCTCTCAATATACAATCATGGTTTACATTCACAAGGGTAATCCATATATATGACACAGTCCCAGCTAATAGGTATGGGATCTCAGCAGTGACCAAAAGGCATCCAAGGCACCTCAGCTGGGTTAGGAGAAGATGGACCAGACATTTGTCAGAAAAGCATTTTATTCATTTATATAATATCATATGAGAACTCTTGCAGAAGAGATACCTATAACATTTAACCACTGACTTTTGTTTGCCAGTGGATTTATTTTTTTTTTAATTAAATAGTGTTGATAAATGTTTGTCTGTTTCTAAATATTCAATTTTCTATAATAAAAGTATAATTTGATTTTATTGTATGTCATATTTAATTTGTCAGTTACATTTCTTGTATGCAGTGATAGCATGGTGCCTTATGGTTGTTTTATGGAACTCCCAAATTGTAGATAATTGTGCAAACCTAAATAAATGTTTTTGGATGTCCTTTTAACATTTCTGACATTGAATTCTGATTCCTTCTTGTAGGCATATAGTGCTTATCTCAATGGCATGCTTCAATTTGAGCAACAGCAGTGGGAGGAAGCAATGAAAGCTTTTAACAAATGCAAGTAAGTATCTGTGTTTAAAGGTGTTTGTATAAAATCCATAAATTGATTTGCACTGCTCTTCTACTGTGGGTTGTGTAACCTTGTTTGGTTTGTACTAGGACTATCTATGAAAAGCTGGCCAGTGCTTTCACTGAGGAGCAAGCTGTACTGTACAACCAAAGAGTGGAGGAGATTTCACCCAACATTCGTTATTGTGCCTACAATATTGGTAAGAAGTCATCTTGTGTTGCACAACACTACATTAATAATTTGCGTTAATAAAAAATGCTGATTACCAGGTTAAACAAGTATTTTATTCTCTCCTGAGTTTTGTATTTTTTAGGTTTGTGGAGTAATCCAGGGTAAAACTTTTCCTTAGTATGCCTTACTTTGCACTCTTGTTTGTGCACGGTGATTGGTCTTTTAGCGACCTGCAGGCACCCCGGTAGATAGGTTAAAATTCTAGGTCCTTTTCTCATCTATGTTCTCTGCAGGGGCTGTGGTTAGCTCAGTAATGATGTAACTGCTACCTTTACAAGCTAATAAAAAAGGCACAAAATGTATTTATTTAGTACATTTTGTGTATAGTACTTGTGGTACTATTCTAAATTTGGCATCTAATGGATACAGTTACAGTTTGTAAGAAAGCAGAATACGTTTTATTAGATTTTAGGCTAAAACTCACAAAGGAAGAACACAGAAAAAACAGTTGAGTAAGTCCTGGTGGCAACTATCGCCTGAACCTTTAGAGTTGCAGAACTTCTTTAACTCTACTTAAGTAAAAAAGATCCCATTTAAGTGATATATGTACAACGCAAGGACGTTAACTTCATAATTTTTCTCTCTTCTGAAAAAAAAACTGTTTGTCCTACCATGTCCTTTGCAAAATGAGTGTCCCATTATATTCATCTTATGTGCTTTTAATGCTTTGAGTCTGTAGTCTGAGTCTGTAGTCTGTAGATTTCTGGGAAAAACGTCCTGATTTTTTTACAGTTTGTGTAAGATTACAGTGACTGCATATTGAAATGGAAAAGTAATTTTAACATCAAACGACAAAATGATGTAGAAATTGTATATGCCTGATAGTTTACTGTAACTGGAAATGTATATTTAAATCTTTCACTTTTAGGTGATAAGACTGCTATGGATGAGTTAATGCAAATGAGACTTCGTACAGGAGGTGCAGAAGGCCTGCTTGCTGAAAAGCTGGAGGTATGGTTCATTTTTTTATGTCGGCTAGTATTGCCATCTCTTTGACTGTCTAATGCAGAAACAACTATTTGGGTTCTTGGTTGGGTTGAAAATCTTATGTCTGTTGTGCAAGGTTTTCCTTACAGGAGACCTGTTCTGATATATGTGTTGTGTCACATCATTTCAGTCAGAAGCTTTGTGTTCCCATACAACACCAGAGTAGACTGAGCTCTTTAAAAGTTTAAAAAAAGAAAGTTTCGATAGTAGATCCTCTGCATATACTGTGTTGAGAAACTCTTAAGATTGCATTTCAGGGGGTAAGGGGGTACCCTCACTAGCCTCTCCTACAGCAAGGTAAAATAAAAAGAGATGCTGGGACAATCTAATTCTTGGACAATTCCCTCTACATTTTACATTGCGTGAATTGCCTTCTTGTAGATTGTGTGTGCTTTTCTGGCTTGTTGATTTGTTTTTGCATTTCGTAAACAGACCCTGATCAGCCAGACTAGAGCAAAACAGGCAGCCACCATGAGTGAGGTGGAGTGGCGAGGACGCACCATTCCGGTTAAAATCGATAAAGTGAGGATTTTTCTTCTCGGGCTTTCAGACACTGAAGCTGCAATTGCTCAGGTAAAACTTAATGTGGTATGTTTTGGCTGCTATATACTTTGCTTTTTAACAGATTTTGGCCAAAGTGCTTGGGCTTATGAATTTTTTTTCCAAATATTTTTGGATGTATTTGAAGGAATGAGATTTAGTTTAATTAATCTAAAAACATCCATGTATTCCCATAAATGTGCTTTAAATTATATGAAAGTGCTTCAAGTGATACTATTGTGTCACCATGTTTTAGTAGCTTGGGGTTAATGTTAGTATTTTGTGTGTTGTCTTTTGTGGCAAGACTTCACACACTTGCAATACAGCCTAGTATTATTTACAGAAATAGATTCAGTGTAACGCTCAGGTGGTTAATTTTATTCTACCAATGTATGTTAGTTGAAACACAACATACACAGCATTTCATCCTTTTCAAAGCTCAGCCATTGTAAAGCCATATAAAGACAGGGCCTACTTTTGGGAAGAAGAACCCTTGGCCAGAAAGCTAACACTCTACCCTATTGACCAGCCTGTATTTGCTAGCTTGTAAACCAATAAGGTTTATGTCTAAACTTAAAACTAAAACAAAAAAATGTAAACAAAGTTTTATTTATTTTTACCTAGAGGCTATACATTTTAAAGTACTTGCAGAATTGAGGATCAGAAATAACTTTACTTGTTCAAGGAAAACAATTACATAATTTGCTGCTTTAAATTTAAATGGTAAAACCTAAAACAGCATAAATAGCCAACCAAACTTGGCATATAGCTGTAAAATAGTTGGTAAATAAAAAAAGAGAGCAGACAGGTGTGTGAAGAAGGCACAAGGTGATAAACTACAACGCACTCTGTGTGCAGGGGACATATATGTACAATGTAATGTTACTGTTTAACCCTGATTAAATGATATCAACACTAAGCAAACATTTCATAATCCTATCAAATATTTTTTCATTATTTTCAATAATTATTACAGCAGTGAATTACTTTATCATCAGTTGTGTGTGAAATAGGGGATTTTTTTATATATCGTATGCTTTCAGAACATTTTACATTTATTAGGAGTTGGGGCAATTTTGGGATATCTGGAGTTGGAAAAAATGTACCAACTCCGACCCCAAAGCCCTGGTGTTTGTTTAGCAGGTGTGGTGATGTCCAAATATGACTGGCGGCAAATTTAGATAAAGTTCTTAGTAATTCACCTAATCTAACGTGTTAAAAAGTATATGTTTACATTACCCCATTTGAGGGCTTTTTGCTCCAATAAGCAGTGCCAACTTGTACCGACCAGTTAATTATGAATTTTTAAACCTAACTAGTAGATGTGAAAAAGAAAACTTCTAGTGGCATTTTATACGCTATACTGCTTGTGTCTACAGAATAATGCAAGGATTTGTCACCTTTTTTTCTGAGCAGTCTTTGTCCAAATAGTCAATGTCTCTGAACATAGTTATGGCAAAATTTGAAGTTGTCCCAGAACAACAATAGAGATTTTCTTCCATTGGGGAATCTTCATTGTACGTAGGAAGAAAAGAAAAAGGAATTTACTCATTTATTCTGATACAAGTAGTCCCCGGGTTACATACAAGATAAGGACTGTAGGTTTGTTCTTAAGTTGATTTTGTATGTAAGTCGGAACAGGTACATTATTTTAATAAATGCAATTAATTAATTAATGTTTGTCTCAACATATTATTAGGCTATGTGGTGTCAGTTACTGTATAAAATTCTCACTGTGAGTTATTCACAAAGAAAAAAAAAACTTTATTGAGCCTTCCTATTCATTAATTTTGGAGCAAGCTGTGCTTTTATAAGCAAAAAGAAACAACTGCAGAGTTTGTCTTCGTAAATAAGAGTTACAAGAAACTGCAGAAAGAGCTCACCCTCCAAGATCACCCACAACCTCAGCTGTGTTTAGCAAAAGATTTCTACCACAAGTCATGCAAACCACCCCCTCCAAGCCTCCGTTCTGCACACAGCGAGCAGGGAAGCCCCGTTCATATCTAGGAGGCGTCCGTATGTCAGATGTCCTTAACCCAGAGACTTTCTGTAACTCACTTTTTCAATTCCAATACAACAATTTGGCCATCTCACCTACTAAAAAGATGCTTCCATGCTAGATGCCTTAGGCTAGGTTCAGATTTGCGGTGAGGTTGCAGTGGGTTTTCCTCATGCTGCATGCTGTGCGAGTGTTCCAGCGGCTAGCAAATTGCCAGCGGCAAGCCTGCGGGACCTCTCAATACCATGGCAGGTGTAAACCTGCCCTTATTTGTTCCATTTGTTTTGTATGTACTAATAGGAGAATACTGGGTGTAAATAAACATTTGATAGTGCTGGTGATGTGACCTAACATTGGGACAAGATGAGAATGTCTGCATTAAAACAAGTCATTTTTTTTCTCACCCTTTTAAAAAGGCTTCACTTCATTATTTGGACTGAATGTTGTCTATTAAACACGAGTTTAGTAGATCTTTGTTCAAATTACTATTTTATTTAGCACACCCCACTGACTTATTGTGTCTGTCTTTGGGATTCTTTGGAGTGATGTGAATTGCATCATCAATGTATTATATTATTATGATCTTTTAGGTATAAAACTGCTTTAGTAACAGGCCTTTATTATTTTCGTAGCTTCACTAATGAGAGCTTGAAGGGCTTTAATAATCTGTCAGACAAGCGTGTAAAGATTTATTTTTATTTTTTTTTGCTTTTGTTTTTCCACCCTGTTTTCTGTGTGCTTTTGTAAGCCGTTGTTCAGACAAATCCTGGGTGTGGATTGCATTATGGGGTTGCTTCCTTATAGAAGTGTCATTGTCTTTTAACATTAACTTCAAGGCCTTGCAGGATTTCATGTTTAGGAAGGGCTTACTGTGTATGGTTTTAAGATGTAGTTTTTATTTCATAAAGGTTTTGTGCCGGCTTAACACAAAATTCTCAACTATAAACCCGGTCTAAAATGTTGCAGGTAGCTATGTGCATGAGATCTTTGAGTATATTAATCTAGTCTATAGTGTTATTGTCTAGTATTTGTTTACTGAGCTTTGTGTGGGCATGGAGGGGTTTGTAAAGGAAACAAGCTGTATTTAGAAACGCTCTTCAATCCCTCACAAAATCCATTAAGTAAAGAATGTAGAGTAAAATTTTTTCTTGCCATTTCACCAATTTATAAAATGCACACATTTCCGTAGGAACAAAACCACTTGAGCAGGCATATTTTAATTCAGATGCAGAGCATCAGCCTTTTAGGTACGGATGTTTTATTATGGGAATGAAGTTTTGCCATGGTAGATCTGGTCTGAGGTGATACAGTTATGACGTTCAGCGTAACGCACTTTAAATGTGTAGGTACTCCTGGAAAAAACAAGATGAGCTTCTCTCAACCTCTTAAAAAATTTTGCGAACGCAGATTGTTGATTTTGTTCCGATGACCTTTGAGAATAATGTTGAAAACAATTACTTGTGTGCATACTCTGGGCTAATGGCTAATGTTCGGAAATACAGATAAGAGCCTCTTGGAACTAATTGGCAAGAAGTGTAGGCTGCTGGTACAATTGGTAAAGTGAATATAAATGCATTTTTTTTTGTTTTTGTTTTGGAAAGGACTGGACCCTTGTCTGGTTTTTAATTGCTGTCTGAGCACAATGGAGAGCTGTGAATGCTCGCTACAAATCGTTAATACTGATTTATTGAAAATCAGTATTACCAAATAAAAAGTGTCCCAAAGCTGATGATGTAAATGAGCACTAATCACCCAAATTATTTTTGGGACATTTCTTTTAAACACAACAGGGATTCAACCCCACTCACCCACTGCTATCCAAACCTTATCAAGAAAAAAAATTTGACATTCACCAAAACACTCCCCTGTGGAGAATCAATTTCTGCAATTGAAATACATGGACCTAGAAGATTCTCTACTAGAGTTTTAATGAATGTCAAATTCACTGCGTTAAAAAAAGACTCCTTAATGTGTTGTTGTGCGCTGGACTGCAGGTGCTTTAACAAGGTGTGTTGGAGTATCAATAAATGGCAGCCCAGCAAGTGTTTCACATGTCAACCAACCCTTAATCTGTCCCTAATATATCCAAAGGAAAACTGGCAAGTCTTTGAGAGGTCAGGATGGAACACTTAATAGCCATGGTATAGAAATATTAACTAACATACTGATATTTAGATATAAAAAAAAAACTTTTAAAAACAAATATTATATTGGATGGTGTTCTCCCCGGCCCTTTTTAGCCAGGCACACCACCTGTCACTTTTCAGCAACCACCCAGCTGTTTTTGGGTGGTTACTGATGAGTTAGGTCACAAAAGAGGGGCTGCCACCCGCCTACTTTTTTGTTACCTACCTTAAAAAGTTTTCTGGTTCGAGCACTATGGATGGACGTTGAGTGATTAATGATAAGTGTGCAACATCCTCCCAACCCCACTGATGTTATTTCCTACATTAACCACCTGGGCGTTACACTGATGTCTAGATTTCTGTTCCAAAAGCGGTACACTGTTTTTCATGAAATTTTTTTTTTAAATTGTAGACCTGTAACTTACAGAAATATGTCCGAACAGGGTTCTAGTAGAT
>NC_092860.1:21979337-21990281 GCF_032062135.1 Pyxicephalus adspersus
CCGCCCCCACCGACGCATGCAGCGACGTCACCAGGAAACCCCGGTGATCGTCACTGCACTCGCCGGATGAAGACAGAAGAGGACGGACGTGTCCGGAGGAGCTGCGGGGAGAAGGTGAGTATTTTTTTTTAGAGATCGACGCTGGAACAGAACCAATCATCATAGCGGGGACCAGGTAAGTGATGGGATTTAACCACCCGACAAAGTTCGGGTTTATCGATCTTAGCAAAATTTTTAAACCCGAACCAAGGTCGGGTTTAACGGTCAAGTGGTTAATCCACTTTGTTCTTCATGTTTCTGGAGGCTTCAAACTGAAATGGATGTGACGGATGTATGAAAACTAGAGGAACAGGAATGCTTTTTTAGCTCATGGCAAACGGTTTGCATGTTTTTTTTTCCAGCACAATTATATTTTTTCTCCCATTTTTATATATTTGTAAGTTACACATGGAAAGTGGGAAGTAAAAAATACTGCAGGGGACTCTCTATTTTTTATAATAGATTACTATTACTAATATCACTGGGTATAAGTTGTAATGTGATTTATATAAATCGTTTATAGGAAGGAAACAGCTAAAAAAAAATCTTAGGATTTAGATGTCTGTTCAATAATATTGATTCTTCAGATGTAAATAATGTAAATAATTTCTTCTTTTTTTTTTCAGGCTGAAGATGAGGAGACCAAAGAACGGTTGTTTGAATCTGTGCTGAGTGAGTGCAGGGATGCGATCCAGGGAGTGCGGGAGGAGCTGCGATCAGAGCAGGTGAGCGCCCTAATTACATCTTTGTTTTATTTTCTCCTTCTGATAAAAGCAATGTTACTCTCCTAAAAGGTTTGTTGGTGTAAGGTGCTCTTACTTTCAGTGTTTGCTAGAATCTCCAGTTTCCATTTTTATCGCAAAGGAAACTTGGTGAATCAAGGTGCATTTCTTTTTTTCTATTTCTATTTTATTACAATACATGAGAAGTACTCATCAGAAATACTTGTTGCTAAAATGAAAATGTTTCATTAGTTGTGCTACTGCATTACTTGATATGGAGCAAAAGACTAATGGACCTGCCTAAAAGGTATTATACACAGTATTCATTGTTAATGTTTTTTTTTTTTTTTTATCTTTCCAGAGACACAGAGATGCTGTCATTGATAATGAACCTGGCAAAGTATCTAACATTCAGTACTTGCACAGGTAAAGAATATTCTGCGATTGTTTGATTCTCCTCATTCGGGTACACACACAAAAAAAAAAAGTGTGTGTGTATATGTGTATATATATATATATATATATATATATATATATATATATATTAGATTTCTGGTGTCTCCCTTTCATCAGTGCACTGACACTGATCAGGTTTAGCTTTGGTCTGTAGGGTAAAGGTTTGTTTAGAAATCCAAACTTTTAGTATCATCACTCCTCTGTCAATCTAATTTGGGTAACGGTTAAGCTATGTTCAGAGTCATTGGGTGCAGAATTCATATAGCCATAGTGTGTTTAGCTGGTGTAAAATTTCAATCCATGGGATGCAAGGCATGAATGTAGATATCTGCCAAGCCATCCAGCTCATCAAATTCTTTGAGATTCAACATTTGAAAGGGAGGGTTTGTTGGAAGGAGATGGAAAAGCATGCAGATTGCTCAAGTCAACAAGGTTTTGGATCATACCTAAGCCAAAAACATTCACTACAGCTATTGAAAATTCATTCCTGTCTGCTTACCACTGCAGTATTGTTATGCCAGAATGATTGAATGAAAAGAAAAAACTTCAAAAAGGGATTTTATCTCTGCCTGGGTGTATTTTTTTGTTCAAACCTGTTAAGTGTGATGCTCACAAGCTGTAGTTGTCTGAACCATCTAGTGATAATATCTTCTAATTAAAAGAAAAAAGTGTGTGCAGCAACTTTGTTTACAACACCGAAAAGGGAGGGACGAGATAACCTGCTAACGATTTCTGCTAAAGAAATTCAGGATTTTCTTGAATCCCAAAGACGTTGCTGTTTACTGTTCAATTATGACTGATGCAACTTAAATATTTATTCCTAAATAATTTCCTCCTGTAATGGTGGTATAAGTACAAGGAGCAAAAATTATGTATTATTGGAAGTTTTAGCTTCTCTACAATTGTCTTTGTAGCTACCTATCCTACATCAAGCTGTCCACAGCCATCCATCGTAATGAGAGCATGGCAAGCGCTCTGCAGAAGGCCTTACTCCGTGAGCCACAGGCTGAAGAAGATGGTAAAAGGAACCCACGACCACATGACCTGATCAGGCTTTATGATATCATCTTGCAGGTAAAAAAGAATTTGGCTGTGACAGCACTTGGAACAGTTTAGCATTGGCTTTATGATAGTGGTTGTTACTTTCCACAGCCTGGTCCTTTGCAACACAATAATGTATGATAATAGTAAGCTTTTACAATTCATAACATAATAAGCTATCTACTCACTTGCTGTGGCTTCCATCACAGAATCTTGCAGAGCTGACCCAGCTGCCTGGTTTGGAGGAAGACCAAAGCTTCCAGAAGGAAATTGCTTTGAAGACGCTGGTATACAAAGCATACAGGTTGGTATGAATCATTTGCGTTCATCAAGTCCTTTGAACCATTTGTGCTCACAGTGGATTATGTATTGCATCAGAACGCAGCAGTATATGTTTATGTTCATTAGGCTGGGTCTACATGGACGGTTTAAAAAACGCATGTAAACGTTTCTACCACGTTTTTACGCACTTTTCTCAGTGTTTTAAAGCTTGCCTTTAAACCGCTGTAAAGCGGCTATTCTGATCTTTTACATTCCAAGCACTTATAAATGCAGGAAACGCAGACAAACACGGGAACGGCTCTTTTAAAATCAATCAATGTGTTTTTCTATATTAACACTGCATTTCATTTCTAAAACGTTGCAAGGAGCATTATCTATAACGCTCAAAAAGGCGCCATAAGGAAACGTCCCGGTGTAGATTAGCACATTGGAATGCATGGGAATTTCAAACATGGGCTTTTAAAACCTCAGGTTAAACGCTGGGGAAAATGTCTGTGTAGACTAAGCCTTATAGCATTAGTCAATACATTTTAGTGGTGTTCTCTTTGAAAACAAGCACCTG
Source organism: Pyxicephalus adspersus (assembly GCF_032062135.1). Lineage (NCBI taxonomy): Eukaryota > Metazoa > Chordata > Amphibia > Anura > Pyxicephalidae > Pyxicephalus > Pyxicephalus adspersus. The sequence goes on from NC_092860.1 coordinate 21,982,440, forward strand.
CAGATTAAATAACAATTACTTTTTACACTAAAAAATGAATGTTTATCTAATTTGAGTTAAGGTTGTTGCTTTTTTTTTTTTTTGTAGGTGCTTCTTTATAGCTCAGTCCTATGTTTTGGTAAAGAAGTGGAGTGAGGCGCTAGTTCTGTATGATCGCGTGCTGAAGTATGCAAAAGAAGTCCAGGCTGGTTCATCTAAGCGTAGTCTGAAGGTAAACGCTTATCTAATCTCTCACACTCCACCTATGGGAGTTTTTTTGCTGCAACTAAACTAATTACAAAAAAGGGACAGTGTTAAATGTTCTATCATAAACTGGTAAATGTCTAGCAGCTAAGTTTTAAATCAGCTAAATACGTTCCAGGTGCATTGAAACAATGTTTTATAGTTTTCTTTTTTTAGAAAGCATCTAATGTTTGTACCTTGTTCTCTATGTGGAAGCAGTGGTATGCATTAACTGGTACTCCTCTTCTTAAGTCAGACCTCTAGCTTTTTCATTGGCAAAGGTCATACTTTTTGCTGATCTACAAGTTTCGGCTCTGACTCGTTATGGGCATGTTGGAAAAATATCACTGCTACCACAGAGAAGGGGAGTAATGGTCCTTTTCCGCAGGATGCTGGAACACCATGCTTTCTACACAGGCTGTTGCTGATTTAAAGTATAAGACTTTTTTTTAAATAGTTTTGTGTGCTTGCAGTGGTCATTTATGACATCTAAAATGATTTTCTAAACAGACATCTAAACTGGTTCTCTTTCATTAGTTACCTGGCTTGCCCAAATGTGTCTCTTGTCAGAATATATATTTTTTTTATTTCATTACATAATTAGTTAAAAGATGGTCGCTTTCTGTAAATAGCATGTGTTAGAATATTTGCTTTACTTGAAAATTAAACCAGTTGTTCTTTTTTTGTTCTATAGGATTTACCTGATGTGCAGGAACTCATCAAACAAGTGAATGCAGAGAAGTACTCCCTGCAGGCTGCTGCCATCCTTGGTAAGTAAGGAGAGCATACATGAATATGGTGTTTTATCTCTGGTCTTTGAATGTAAAAGTTCCAATTCTATTTGTGTGATCTGGCTTTTAGCTGTATTTTCTGTCTGCTGTGGGTTCCCAACCCAAAAACTAGTCTTGGGTACTTGGGTGGAAATATAGACTGGTCAACTGTGTTCCTGTGCATGCCGTCATGAACATTTCTTGCCATAAGCAAACAACTAGAATCTCCTTTTTTATTTTCAACTCTTCCCTGCAAAAGGGAGCCCTGGGTCAAATTCTTTCTGCTACTTAAATTGATCAACAGGTGTTCTTCAGGATCTTTTAGTTTAGGGAACATGAGGCAATGGATAAGCCTTTTCATACACTCTATTTCCCCCAACCTGTCTTGCTTTTCCTTATGCTTTCTATTAGTCTTTACTTGCCTTTTGGCTCACTGGGCATATTTCAGCACGTCCACAGGAATTTATGAACAGGATAGACAGGTTTTGTTATTGCATATACATTTCGAATACCTTTGCTTTACTTGCTATCTCATCTATTTTGTGTTATCTTCCCATCATATTGTGTACAGCTGGTACTAGTCTGGCCTTGCTATTTTGCTGGTTTTAGCCCATTGTTTACAGGTGTAAGATGTTCTGAATCACATAAACTGCTGCAGGTGTACTATCTGCAGACTTGATTTATTATAGCTAAGTAACTTCCAGTACCAGGCAGAGCCCACAGTACCTAACACCTATAGATATACTTAACGTGTATATTTTCTTCCGAAGTCTAGCAGCCCTTACTATATAAGAGAAATCTCACCCTAGTGACCCCTAACAACCCCTAGCAGAGGCATGGACATAGAGGTTTGATTTTTTGTTTTTCAGTGACCATTCTAAAGACAACTGTGTCTGCAGCCACATCCCACTCCCTTTACTTCTACCAAGACAAGTAGACTAAAAGTTATTTCTTCACTTTTTTTTATGTTACAGACTCCACAGACACCACAGTAGAAATCTCTCCTTCTCAGACAAAAGACAGCAAGGTAAGATCAATATGGGAACATCAGTGGGTTTTAAAGTATCTGTCAAGAACATAACAAATATGTTATATTTTCTTATGTTTAAAGCTGAACTTTATTCTTACCTTCTCTCCTGTACTGAAATTGCTTTTATTTTATGCACGCTGTGAGTTTTTCACAATATGCATTATTAGCTGCTGTAAGTCAGAGCACATCCAGCATCAACTAGCCTTGCCTTCACAGTCCTTTCCCACTGGTCCATCCTTTGCATTGGATTTGTATCTTTTTCAATAAGATGGTGGTCTGCATGCAGATGCAACCTGCCTTAGAATGACCACTCCTCCAGACTGACTTCTAGCCATAATGGCATTTTGATATTATCATAACTCCTCCAAAGAGCCAACCCACTTTTTGCACCAGGGCTTAGGATTCTAAGGAGGTCCCAGAAGAGACAGGGAGATGTATTATTGTCAGGAAGCATGTAGAGAACCCTGCTAATCCCAACAATCAATTTTGATCTTTATGCATTGCTTAGCAAAGCAAAGGGCCATGCTAGCCAAACTTTGTTTTGATGACATTATAAAGGGTTAAAGCACTTGTTGTTTATTGCTCTTCACGTCATTGCTGGGTAGATCACCCTTTCTGTTTCCTGGTGACCACTGTCACTGGGACGAAAATGTGATGGAAAATCTGACATTTTCCAGTTGTCATAACAACTAAAAATATCTTAATTTTCTAATGGGGATCCTGTTTTGGTAATAACTGAGTTTAGGGGAATTTGCTTTTACCTTCCGCTGTGTCTCTGTGAGGGAACGTAAAAGGAAAGCTTAACAATTGGAAGCAAATGGCAAAACTCCCTGGATTTTTAACCATTTACTTTATGCAAAACAAACATTTTGGCTGGGATGCACATCATTGCTTTAAAGAGACCCTGTCACAAAAATATTTATTGTATAAATTATTTTGTATTTTTTTTTTTTAAATCCCTGGAAAATATACCTACTTTACCAATCAATCTTCTGACAAAGGCTGATTAAATGTTTGTGCTGATCCAGTTTCTGTGACCCTTTGATCAATGAAAATTGTAACCTTGGGAAGAGTTGTGTTATTATTGGTCTGGTGACAAAGTCTCTAATATTAACTGTTATTTTAGTTTGAACACTGCATTGAATTGCTCCTGTGATTCTTCTTTTCTTTATTCCTATTCTTTACATTTATCTTTTACAGCCTCTCTCAGATCGTCTGGATAACTTCTGCTTTGACTCCTCTTTGGTGACCAAACATGCCCGTCTGGTGCAATTCCCTCCAGACTTCCATCCAGTCCCCTGTAAACCTCTGTTCTTTGACTTGGCCTTAAACCATGTATCGCTGCCTTCTCTGGAGGACAAGCTAGAGCAGAAGACAAAGAGTGGATTGACAGGATACATCAAAGGCATCTTCGGCTTCCGTAGTTAAAGGGCCGCTAATACAGAATTGCTGATTGATGCCGCTTAATATCATTCTACCCCCATTCACCACAGACTATGCAGTGATGCATTATGAGCTAGTATGAGCTATTTTTAATTTATTGGAAAAAAAATATCACCGTTTATTTGCCATCACTGGGACAGCGACCACTTTCTTTTTTTGCAGTGTATTCAGCAGATCTTTACATAGGACAGTACAGATCTCTGTAATCATTTTACACTGTATCAAAGATCAACACAGTCCCATTATTTCAAAGCAAAATGCTATAATTTTTATTTCCCTATCAAATTTGTGAAGGCTTTTTAATAATTATAAAGTTTAATATTGCTGATTATTTCATCCATCATGGTCTGTTGCATGGAAACATTAAAAAAGACGTACAGTGAATAATTAGCTTACATTTATGTTACCAAGCTTGTTAGCATGGATAAAATAGTAGAAATACTGAAAAATCTATTGCCTGAAAAAAACAAATGCTGCTACAGTAATCCTGGGGCATTGGTCAGATAACTAGAAGCCAAGGCCTTTAGGGTACATGATCCCTTCTACAGGGGATGATTAGCCAGTCTGATCCTCCCTTTTACCAGAGCTTAAAAATCTACATCTGCAGGCCTGTTAACATTGTGTTTTTTTTATAGACCATTTAAGCATAGATTCAACTTAATCCCTTTTTTTTTAATCTGTAAAAGCGAAAAGTGATGCAAAAGCCTCCTGTCAAAACTTTTTTTTTTTTAAAGAAAATAAAACATTTATTTGGCGACCTATAAGTGGTGTTGTACATTTAGTTCCTTATCCTTTCTAAAAAAAAAAAAAATCATCAATAATTGAATGACACCTGTAAGCACTTATATGCACAATATCCCTGCTAAAAGACGAATACATATACGTACCGGGCAGTCGGTTTCTTGAAATGCTGCTGGCTTGCTTCTGTCCAGACCCAGCCCAATAGGTCTACTACCTGCAGTCTCCATCACTTGCTCTGGTTCCTCCTACCAGCTTGTACATCCCTAATCAACATTTGTAAATAATTGCAGCAGCCCAGACAAAAGTGAGGTTGTGGCACTTCATAAAGGGGTATTAAGAACACAAGTAACCCTGTACTGATAGGTGTCCTTTAAAGTAAGCCTCATGTATGTTTACCTTATCTCAATATTCTTTGCCAAAAAAGAAGCCATTACTGCTGTGTTTACATAAATCTGTCTCTAGACTAGCCTTTCTCAAACCTTTTAACATGGGGGAAATCTTGAAAAGACTTTCAGGTCTTCAGGCACCCCCTGCTCTACTAAATCCACAACTTATAGTATATTAGTGGTGGTGATCAGTAAGAGTGTCACTCTTACAGATAGGAAAAAAGATCATTGCAGTCACTTAAACTGAGAAGCACTAATTGCTCAATGCTCAAGGAAGCCCTAGCAACCTCTGGAGTATCCCTAGGATTCCAAAAAATCCTTGTTGAGGAACACTGCTCTAGACCAATCACTAAGCAGTATGACAAAGATGTCCTGATAGTATTGCAAACAAAGGGGAAAAAGTCTCAGATTGTAGTAGATGATCTTAAAGCGGAACTAAACTCGAAATAACAAAAACACACCTTTAATCCCGCAGATCCGGTCAGGAGGTTTCTTCGTTTGGGTCCCGCGTCGTCCTGGTATCGGTCTTGGGCCAGGCACCGACATCTTCTTTCGGTCTACATATTTATATGAAGTAAATATTTTGAGTTTAAGTCCAATTAAACCAGCACAAAGAGTAAATAGAATTAAAGAGGGGGCTTTGCTAGTAGGTTGAAGTCAATTTTAGCAAGTTTAATGCAGTTTGCAAGTGAAAATAAAATTGTTAATGTGAGGTAAACTCTGGTAAGCTTTTAAAATACTTTATTTTCCTATACAACCTGCAATTTTTTAGGTTAGTGACAGGGTCCCTTTAACATGACAACATCTCTTACTGGCTTACCTAAAATATTTTGAAGACCTCTAGGCCGTTTACTGGGTACGCTGTTTTTACAATGCATTTTTCAATGCCACAATATCAATATATTGTCCACTGCAATTTCTCACCTCTGACAGCAGGTTCAGCTGTAACCGTGGGCCCCTCTGTCAGGATCATTACTGGCTTTATTGTAAATTGCACATAAACACCAAGCTTGGGTTTCTATGATAATTTCAAATCCACTCCCGATCTTCATGGGCGCATGCTGGTATTATGCCAACACTGGTCCTGGAGGTCAAGTGATGACGACATAGAATGACAAGACAACGACAAGAAGTCTCCTTTAATGGAAGCCCGTACTGATATAAATACTGGAGCTGAAATTGCTAAATTCTTTCAGTGAATGTGAGTACTTGACAGTGTCTGACCTTTCCTATTGTAAGATGCTAAAGCTGATCAGAAAAGTCAAAACTTGCATACTTGTTCTGAGTCAGTCATTTAGCAATAAAGCCATCAGATCAGCAAGAAAGCCAGGTAACCAGTATTTTCAGAAACAAAAAAGTAAAAATGTCTTCCTTCATGCCTCAACACATATATTCTTAGAGCTAAAGACAGGCCACTATCTTTTTAAAAAAGTCAGCCTCCATATTCCCAAAAGTATAGGGATTGAAACAAGCTGCTAGGTAAGTCAATCCATCCATTTAAAGGGGATCTGATTACTTGGGTTCTGGAGCTAACTTTATTTTGAATGGTATTGTAAAACAGCATTTTTTTTCTCCAAAAGATACATTTATTAAAACACAAAGTGCTTTCAGTTTTAAAGTCTTGATTGTACTTTTAGAAATAGTACAGTTTACCTGGCTGTATTTCTATCACCCTCCAAATATATAATTTTACCTCTGTATATCCTTTTACGCCAGTTGTACAGCATGCTTGAATAAACTGACCAAATAGTCACCAGAGCAGCATTAAACACAGAAATTGTTTGAACCTGGGAGGGAAGAAGAGGTTGGCAGACCCTGTGTTGTGACCCAGCTCTTCAGTAAGCACCCAAAAAACAGCCGGGTGGTGCGCCCAGCTAAAAGGGGCTGGGGAGAACACTTCAGAGCAAAGATAGGCACACATGTCAGTTGATTCTCCGTTAGGGGCAAAAATCTGATGTTTACAACGGTCAAATGACTATGTACATTATTCCCCCAAAAGGGTTGATGAACAACTGATCTGGACTGATGACTACTGTGGACTTCTATGGAGAAGAGCACAACTCAGTGCCTTTAACCTATGCTCTCCCCTTTTCAGAACAGTGCTGTGTGTACAGTGCTCATTTGTAATAGGACATTTGTAAAAGGCTTTACTACAGGTGCACTGTACACACCCCTACCCTTCCCTGTAATCCCAGAAGTATTGGAAAGCTTCTGATGAGGGTTATTAGCAGCACTGCCCCCATAGAACACTGAAGAGGGAGCTCAAATGACCGCATATGTTAACACTTTTCTAAAAAGAAAAAAAAAAAAACAAATGTTCAAATACTTATTGCAGATTGTACATTTGGAAGGGTTGTCTTATTTTGAGCTGTCACTAGTCAATAATGGGTCAATTTTTTTGCACTTCTGCTCAGGATGAGTCAGTCCTTCTATTGCCAGGCGTAGTTACATTCTATGGTAATAATGAGGTCCAAAATAGCACAATTTACCCAAATGCCGCACCCTGTGGGTAGGATCCTAAATTGTACATTCTGGTTACACCTTTTTGAAAAAGGCATTTGGACTTAATTTGCAGCTGCTCAAACTTTCTGCAAGCACATATGACTAATAGCTTCCAAGATGACTAACCCAGGTACGCAGCAGGCATTCTGAATGTTCTTCATCTATTAGAAGCGCATCTTGTTTTTTGTATGCAGTGCTGTCCATTAGAGTGAGAATAATTGTCTTCTAAAACGTCACCCCCCTTAGTGAGTGGACATTGGTCATTAAGCTTTGTTCTATGAATTGCTTTTTTTGGTTGCAAATTGTGGCTAGAGATACCAAAATTTTGCTGTTAATAATAAACTAATTTTCATGTCCCAATGACCTGAATAATGAAATATATGTTTGAAACAGAACGCTCTTTTTGGCGTTAAAACAAAAAAACTCACAATTGTCATTTGTTGGCAATTAACGATTTTGCTTTTCGAATGTTGAAAGCAGTAATATTTTTTTCAGAAAGTATCTTTCCTTAAAGCCGATCAAAATTCCACTTTAAAGAATCCACAACCTAGCAGGTCATTATTGCATAAAGGAAACAGGTGATGTCTCTTCTGCAGTAATGCCTCCTACCTACCCAGCAATCCCGGCTGTCTTTGCACACACTGGGAACGAAAAGACTCCCTTCACGTGTATGCAGGAATTATGTCATCCCAGCATGGCCAAGCAAGATGGCTAAAGATCCTCTCCCCAAAGAGATAAAAAAAAAAAA
>NC_092860.1:21991213-21992672 GCF_032062135.1 Pyxicephalus adspersus
TGGCTACCACTAAAAGGGGGGCATTCTTTCCACTGGCCAATATTATAGGAGGCTTTTTTCCTCACTGATCCCTAATAGGTTGGTTTTAGCAGGGTTTGCCCAGACCTGAATATTCAAGGGTTCCTCAGAGGCAAAAAGTTTGAGAAGGGCTGTTCTAAACCAAATTATCCTTCAAGAAGTTATTCTAGCCTATGTTAACATGATGATGAGTGATAAGCAGCCCCCAATGCACATCATTATCGAGATGTGACCTGTGTAAAGGAGAAACCCTGTGCAAGTGTCCAGTTCCAGACAACCCATCTTATTAGTGCTGAGAAATGACAGTAATCTGCAGTGCAGAATAGGAAACCATGTAGCACCTTAATGAATGTTTTTACTAGCCATTAAACCTGAATTTTACCTTTTGCTGTACACAGTTGTACTGGCTCCTCTCTTGTACTAAAATTGGCTCCACTAATTTGACTGCACACCATGACCTTCTTATTGTGTGCAGTGGAATCTTCAGCAAGTCAGGCTGTGCCTCATTTCCTAGCTGGAGGACATCCAGAATCTCTTTCTTGCCCCCGGTTTTTATTTATTTCTGTTCTTTCCAACATACACTTGAAGACAACTCATCCCTAGTTTTCTATTTATGGTTCAACAACCTAAATAGATGATGAGATCTGCAAACCACCTAATGTAAACTCATTACCAATCACAAGAGCATGGTGGAACCAAACCTAGGTATTACATTTTATTGGAACAAAGAAACATTTCCCCTCTGGTTGTTTTAGGTGGTGTACCATGGAGTATGTGGTTATTTGTATAATGTCAGGAATTTAAGCAGCTTTTACTACTGCTATTGGGTATACCGGTTTGCAAGCAGATTGTGTTGTATAATTGTGGAATGTTGTCATGCAGACTTCTAAGTTGTGATTGTAGAAGCTCACAAGAAAGACAGCATACAAAGAAGCTGTTCAGACTGAAGAATTCTGAACCTGCCTAAGTAAACAGAATCCATTCCAAAAACTCATGTGTTTCCACAATTAACTTTATTAATTTTGTGACTACGCCCTATTTACATTGCTCAATTCTCTCTCAGTCAAAGAATGGAGGTGGCAGTGCCTTATGAAATAATAGCGTGCAGACTATGTGAAAGTAACCCATGATCAATATTTAAAAATGTCTGATCCCACAGCAGTTTATACTTACCTTTCTTTGTTCTTTCTGCCCATTTTGGACCTAGGAGTGAAAATAATTACTTTGTACTTCCAGGTGGGGGGTGACTCTTTTTCAAGCCACATTATAGCATTGGTGCTTGGTAACTAGCTTCCAGTGCAGGACAACGACCACCTAGGGGCAAGAAGAGAGCCTGGAGTCTTACATAAGCTCTTGGAATTTACAAAGAACTTCTACTCTGCGTTTCTGATGGTGAACAGAGCTGTGAGGTAGTAAAAGAATGATAAGTATCATTGTCTTC
>NC_092860.1:21993326-22008733 GCF_032062135.1 Pyxicephalus adspersus
AAAGCAAAGAAGTGGAATATTCTTGAATGGCCACCTCAGTCACGTGATCTGAACCCAACTGAGCATGCATTTCACTTGTTGAAGACTAAACTTCGGACAGAAAGGCCCACATACAAACAGCAACTGAAGCCTTTCTTGCCTTCTGGACATTTTAGCCAGAAAGGACTGCCAAAACAGTCATGGTCCAACAGGAATGTTTGGGACTGGGCTTAGCAACAAGGTCTGACCCTACCACAAGGGTCAGAGCTTTGCTTATCAGAATGGCCCAAGATTCAGCAACAAATTTGTGAAATCAAGAAATCAGATCTTTATACCTAAATAGTCTATCCCCCTCCTCTCATAGCAGAGTCACTTTTTGGCACATGGCCTGCTACAGATGCCCCCCAAAAAACTTCCCCGTCTCACTGCTGCTCCTCCCTGCACTAAAATTGGGTCATTCCTGAAAAAATAATATTATTATAAATATGAGGTGTACAGTTGTGTGAAAATAAATTGGAATAATATAAAATTGATAAATATTAATATAATAAATTGGACATGCTGCTTTACTTTAAACCCAAAATGGAACAAAATAATTCTCAAAGCAATTAGCTGAATTCAGAGATGAGAGATAGTGATCTGTAGTACAGTGTGCAAGCACATTTGGCCCATAGAACAGATACTCTGTCCAACACTTTACTACTATACACTGTTTGTATTCACTTTTTAGAGCTGTTATGTGATGATCAATGGTAGCCCCATTTGTTCCTTCCCTGACAGTTACATAAGATTATGTCGAGGAAAGGAAGGGCTGGAGAAGCCAGGTCAGCATGGTCAGTAATGTATGAAACCAATTGTTTTTAGAGAGAGTGTGAAAGCAATTATATATACACTTTCTTAGTATGGTATCTGCATCCAATATGAACAAGTAGTATAAAGAGGAGTTTTAAGGAATACTTGCTGGTAAAATATATTTATTATGTATTACAATAGTTTAAAATCAATACAAAGCATTAAACACTATCAAAGACGTTTGTTGCATTACATTTCATTAAAACTTTATTTCATCTGATTCTGTTCCAATATCAAAACCTATAAGGGAATCAGATAGTGTAACGTCCCAGTCTTGTCAGGGTTTCCATATTATAGTGAATAGGGTACACTTACCTTACTTGGAACCGCACACAGTGGCTGGGTCACTGGTCCACCCCAGGATCTAAACCCTGAGGTCAAAATCGGGGTTGTGTTCCCAATGCTCCAACTGCTGAGTGGATTTACCCCTCTCTATCCTTGTGAGGGAAAATACCAAATTTTAGGTGATCACCAGAATAGAAATGTAGACACTTACTCCAGTGACAACCATCAAAGAGACAATTTACTTATTAGAAAAAAAAATCTGAGAGTCTGAAAAGCAGCAACAAAACTGTACTTCTAAACAGCCTTTTCTTATAAGCTTTAAATCCTTATGTACAACCAGGGGCCAAATGTGACCCTTTTAAGAGTTACCATATGACCATCAAGAGCCCTGTCAACTGTAGTATAAGCTTTTTTTCCCACTTCTCTTTTATAATAGATCTTTCTAATATACATAACAAAAGCTTTCTCGAAAAGTACAAATGTGAAATTAGCACCCCGACAACCACCATCGGTTAAGAGTTTGGCAAGATATCAACTTGCTGGAAGTTGGTTGCTAACATGGCAAATGCTTTGGTGTTCAGGGCTTGTAAACCCCTTTAGGAGTTTGAGAACCTGGCAAACTGTGAACATTTAGTCTGACGCAAAAAGTGGTGGTGAATTTAACAACCCCCTTTGGTGTATTTAGCCAATCAGGTGTGTTTACCTTACAAAACATAGGTTTGAAAAACAATTGGGTAAATATTGCAACAACCATGTTTTTATAGTATGTGGTCTCTGCTTTAGGAAAATAAATGTTTTTTGGGTTTTAAAGTAATTTTCTGGCCCAAAATGCCCATTTTTAGTTAAATAAAGGAAACTCTGCATGTTTTTTTGGTGGAAGTAATATGAAGCTAGGGAGCATCTTTCAGGTTAAATTTTCTGCTAAAGAGCGTCCATTGAGGGTTTGGAAATAGTCCCTCGTTGACATTGCTAGAAGAACTCCCAACTTAATAAGGATGACAATTGATATAGGTTAAGTCTTCTGCTGCTGCTAACAGGGGCTTGGATGAAGCCATTCTGACACTGCAGGAACTTCCAGCTCATTAAAGGAGAAGGAATGTCTAATGTTAGGTCTTCTTCTGCCACTGTGGCCAGAAGGGTCATGGATGTAGTTACTCTGAAACATTGCAGGAACTCCTAGCTTTTTGAAAGAAGAGAGTTGCCTTAGGTTAAATTTTCTGCTGAAGAGTGTTCAGTAGGAGTTTGGATGAAACCATTCTATCATTGGAAGAATAATTCCCATCTAATTAAACGAGAAGAATCATCTAAGGTTACATCTTCTGCCGAAGAGTGTCCAGAGGAGGCTTGGAAGTTGCCACACTATGATATTGCAAAAAGAACTCCCAGCTTGTTAAAGAAGGAAGATTGCTTTAAGATATATTTCTGCTAAAGAGTGTCTAGTTGGGTATTGGAGATTTCCAATTTGTGACATTGTAAGAGGAACTTTCAGCTTTTTGAAGGAGGTGGTTTTCCCAAGGTTAAGTCTTCTGCAGAAGAGTATCCAGTGGGGGCTTAGATATAGTCACTCTGTGACATTGCCAGTGGGACTCCCTGGTTCTTTGAAGGTATCAATCATGTCTGAGAAAAGTTAGGGGCCTGTCTTGATTGTAGATTGACTTTTTTTGTAATTGTGGATAGATTTTGATCTAATAAGATCTCATTACCTTGCAGTGTAACAGTTTCTCATAGGTCACTGTAGTTGCTGGGCTTTTACTAAAGGGCTTGGAAACCATGGTGAAGATTCTGAAAATCACCCTATTCCCTCTCTTCCAGATTTTCCATGCCAAACTCTAAAACAATGCATAGTGTACCTTGATTATAACCTGTACCACAGTGCAGTTGTTAGATTTTGTCACACCTTGTCATACCCCAATATGCACATCTACCAGCGTAAAACCACAGCAATAGCTGTACCTAGGCAACTGCCTCTTTTGCCTATAACATAGACAGCCTCTGGTATGAAGCTATCAGTGATATGATGTATGGGGTAAAAGTGAAGAGTGCACACAATGCTAGATCTTTGCAGTCCAAATTAATTAAAATCTGGCATCATTACTGGGAACCACCTTGTAAAGTTTGGTAAAAGCAAAAACCTGGCACCAGGAATAAGATACTGTTGTGTTTGGCTCAGAACATTGAGGTTACTATGCAGATACAGGCAAGGCTGGGGTTAGGCAAAGGTTATGTTTTTAAAGATTCTTATCTGGTTAAGTTGTATGGTTGTGGGCAAAGTTTCAGGGATAAACTATATTTTCATTTAGGACCACAGACGAAACCATGTGCCCAAAAAAAAGAATCAGTCGACATCTTTTACTATTTCAGATGTCTTGATCATCATTAGTTGTCCAAGGGAATAACAGTGAATCTACATTATTGAGTTGCCACCAGAAAAGGAAAATAGCGAATGTCTTGCAATGGGACACTTTTTCCTATGCAACTGTCTAAAAGGGGATTTTCCTCACATTATAAAAAAACGCCCTGGACATATTTGGTATGTGATTGGAGATGAGTAGTTACAATATTTGAACACACATTCCAGGTTGCAAATAGAATAAATTCCACAACTGTTTGTCATTGAGCATTCCTCTGTGTAGGCACCCAGGGTATTATGACAAGAATTTTAGCACGACTATTCGCTGCTGGATTTTACCTCCATAAAGGTGAAATCAGCCTCTGAACACTAGGAAACACATTTTTTTTAAATTGCAGTAGATAATTAAAAAAAAAGTTGACCTAGCACTTAATATTTCTATTGTATAAAACACGGACTAGAAAAAGTGAGCCTAGTGACCTGTAGGAGGTATTGTAGCTTTGCCTGTTCTAGTATAATTGGGATGTGTATGCTTCATTAAATTTACACAATTTAAAAATATTGCTGGAGTGATAAGGAACATAAAGCACACCAGTACACCTTTGATTTGTTACCAAGACTAATATTTTGGCACCACTGTGACTTGGTATCATAATGAGTTAAATTCCAAACTCCAATTGAATGAGTGCATACCATTGAATAAGTGCTATCAGCAGCCCTTCAGGCCAGTGTCAGAATAACCAGCTCAGGCATTAACCTTTTGTTGCTTATGAATGGAGCAACAGGTTCTAGGAGTGGATACTGGTTGGTTTAGAGTTGTGAATGTCTCTATCCAAGTCTGAGTGAAAAGAGGATCCTTTGTATTCCAATTTTCTGTACATGCCTACAGTCTGACAACAATGTGGGCAAGAGTTCATCTTACTGCCCATTATGTAACTTCTTTCACAAATATGTTATTTGCTTCCCTGTTCCTCCGTTTATCTGCTGAAAAAAAGAACATACTTCTTGAAAATGGAGAGCATATGACTTTCCTCCCACCATGCAGCACTGGACACATGGCCATCCAACTGCCTGGTCCAAGTGCTATCCTGTTGGGGTAGGGAGACAGTCCCCAGCCCCATGTAAATTCTGTTTACATCAAATTGGATCTGAAAGAAAGAGATAACCCATTATCTAAACATTATCCAAGTCTGAGTGGATTTCTGATTAGAGTTCTTATCCCCTCTATTCCAAACTTATCAAGGACTTCTTCTATTTTAGAGGTGAGAAGATGAGTGTAAAGCTACATACACACTTCCAATTATTATCGTTGGAAAACGAACGACGAACGTTCATGCACGATATATATGAACGATCGTATAGCACCGATCCTGCACATAGAGTTAACGACACGATCGTTCGTAGATATTGTACACACAATAGATACGATTGTTTGAACGATAGAGGAACTATGTGCACGACAGGAAAGTGAACGGACGTTCGTTCATCACGCATGCTCTGAACATGGACGATCAACGAACGACCGTACACACGAACGATGTTCAACGATCGTCGCCCAATCCGATCCGTCAGTCCGGTCGTTCGTTTCCAGCGACTTTCCTCGTTCGTCGGCGTCGTTGGTTACTTTTTTACGAACGATTTTTTGCCCAATCGATCGTTCGTCGTTCGATTGGAACGATAAAAATTGGAAGTGTGTACGCACCTTAAGATGTTGAGGGGGTGGACATGGTCTACCTTAATCTGGCCATACATTTTATGGCAAATTCTCAAAATCACTGTAAGTTTCCTTTTTGATGTGTAAAACCATGCAGTATACAGCTGGGTACACGTAGGCAGATATTTTACTACTAATCAACTTCCAGTCTAATTGGGTCTCAAGTAATTTAAAAGTAAAAAGGTCCAAACAAGAGATTGCTATAAACCATTTTTGGCTTCTTGAAAGATGGAGAAGATTGAATGTTTTGGTAAATCTTGATCCAATGTATACATGTTGTATTATGTACAAAGGATCTTTCACATCCAACCAATCACTTCCTGATTATTAAAAAGTGATTGGATGGGAAGGGAAGAATCTTGTATGCTTATGTGCAGTTTTTTGGGGAAAACTGGCAACTCATCCATATGTCCCCAGCCATAACCTACCACAAAAATCAATTCGATCCAATCTGGCAGGACAAAGCAACCTCATAATTTTTGGTAGATCTTATGGAGATCGCACATTCAAAGTGTAACTTTTTAGGATGTCTATTAAGATTAAAATAAGTGAAATTAAATCAAATCATCCAAACCCTAAACAAGGCAGCTGATCATTTCCGTGCGAGACTTGAATAGGGATGCTCTGCTAAATCAGTTCATATAATGAGAAATCAATGGAAAAGGACACAGGCAGCACTTCCTCTATGCTAATACACAATCTTGTCCAGATACTGTCTTCCTGCCACCTACTAGTAACCTGCCTTGTTGTGTTCTGAACTTCTGCCTCACCTGAGCCACCACACCTATTCCCTGCCCCTCCCATTCTATGTGCGCTGAAGACATACCAAAGATTCTTTCTAAATTGTGAGTTACCTGCGTGTTTTTCTTTCAGGGCCTGGAGGAAGAAGGCGGAAAGGGAGGAAGCGTGCAGGGCAGTATCTAAGCTACACACCCAGGATCAGGTAACATGGTGAAAGGATTGCTGACTCTCAAAAGCCTTTCATGTCAGTGGTGGGTGCTTCTGTGTGTTCCTGCTCTGGATTACACATGTGTTGTGCTCAGATCTGACAACTCTCACTAATACATATAACAATTTTGTCAGTTAAGGAAAATTTAGGAACTGATTTCATCTTTTGTGGCCAATAGAGAAAACCTAAGTGTCAAGCAATCTGGAAGAATCAACTGCCAAGCTGGAGTTTCCTAGAGATCAGGACAGTATATGTATACATACAGACAGTACAAGAGTGCATATATATTGAATTAAAAATAATTATTTATGATCATTTCAGTGTTCCAAATAATTTAGAACTCTGTTTATATATAACAAAGCTTTGTTATATAATCTAAAATATAAAATCTAACCGTTAATTTTGTAGTCCCTGCAGGAGGGTGCTTCCTGCTCCTCTTATCTCTTTCACTCTCTATTAAACAAAGATTGCTTGGCAGTAACTCATATTCCTATCAACCAAAGTATTCACCAATGATCGATTGAAATGACAGTTTTTACACGTCTATACAAGGATTTACACCTAGTGCATACAAGCAGATTAGCTGGAATTTATGCACTCAACTTACCAGACCAATCAGTTTTCCTTTTCAGTGAAGCTGGGTGATTCAACAAACCTGGAATGGATCTGAAATCCATTCCAGGTTTGCTGGATCACCCAGATTTTCTGAAGAAAGTGTATCCTCTTGCCTTGGGGAGCTTTAATAAATCAGGCCCAATATGCTGCTACGTAGCTTATGAACCATAGGTCCCCCTAAAATGCCAAAATTGTTCTATACTGACCAGTTGCACAGTACACTTATTCCATTGGTCTAGCCTTATTCCCTGGCCACATGGTCAATACTTTATGTCTACGCTGAAATCTTTTCAATGACTACACGCTCAGTGGGCTATCCACATGTTCAAAAATGTGGAGCTCACATCTTGAGAAGGTAGACCACACCAGCGTTCTACCAGGATGTTGTTTTGGTGCCGTCAATTGGTGTTATAGAAGTTTCAATCATGACTAAACCCCTTGCTCCAGAGGGCCTGTAGGTTATCTCATCCTGACCACTGTCTTACCACGATTGTACACAGAGCCAGAAAAAGAGATCTTTCGGCTTTTTCTTTTCAGCTTTTGCAATAAATAATGTTCTATCAGAGCTCAGCAAAAGAAAACAACATTAAAATATCTGTTCTGCCAGCTCCTTTTACAATGATTGGCCACCGAAATAAAACTAATGGGTAAGCTGTTGAGGGCCCATGGTTACAGACTTCCGAGAGACTCCTTACACAAAGGAGGTGGGGGACCCTGATGTGAAAAGGGTCCCTGATGTAAAGGGCGGCTCTGATATAAAGGAGAACACTCTAAAGTGGGGAGTTTAAATTAAAGAAGATTCTGTCTTTAAGGAGGCAGAAACTGGGAAGGAGGACATGGTGCCAGTGCCAATCTGTAAGACGTGCTCTGACTGTTGGGGCTGCCTGTGCATGTTGGAATATTAGGTGGACCAGGACGTATGTTATTTCGCAGTGCTGCAAGAACAAAATAGGTAGCAGTGCCATATTACACCTACTCGTGCTGTATGTGTCAGGCATACGTAAACTTAGAGAATGGGAATGAACCAAAATGTTTCTTCCTCAATGGCACAAACCCCAGGCTATTCTACAGCATCTGCCACTTTATGGATTCCAATGTGTGGCATTGACCAGTGTCAATGATTTTATTGGAAACAATATCTAATGTGTGCTATTATTTTAGTCTAAACACAGTATATTAGCTATGGAGAAGATACGCTATGTAAAAAAAAAAAAAATCACATCAGAATTATGTATTTATGCAAAATGTAACCCCTTCATGTCTGAATAAAACTTTTAACCTCTGTTTACCTTGAAATATTTCTAAAAGAGTATTGATAAGTAAAAAAAGGGACATTGTGCCAGGGTGGGGACAGACAGGTAGTGTCTTCTCTTCTCTGCCCTACTTAACTGGTTTAGCAAGCTATATACAGCTTTTTTTTTTTTCTTTTTGACGTTCAGGTTCCATCGCCCAGACTAAAAGTTTTGGGAGGAGTCGGCTGCCTCCTGCACTGTCCTGTCATACAAACCTCTTGTTTCCTGGCTGACGCTGTCAGACTTTCAGGTGCAACATACTGTAGGACAGAGGTTCAAATACCAAAGGAGAGCGAGGGGACAAAGCGGCACCATGTTTAAGGGGCAGAGTAAGTCACCTACAAAATCACCAACAAAATCGCCTACCAAGTCATCTTCAAAATTTGGCAAGTGAGTATGGCAAAATTTCTGTTTGTTTCTACTTAATATTTGCAAGGTAATTGTTTAAAGCTATACAGCACACATATCTGATTAGAATGAAAAACCTAATTATTGTATAGTAATATATTTTGTTTTTCCTTTTATTAAATAGGGAAAATTGCAGCAATTAATACCAATTATTGACATTCGATTAATTCTTTTGAATTGAGTGCAAAAAGCCTTACAATCTGAGTAAATGATCATCTTCAAGCTCTGCTTACAATAACGTTGTGCCGTGTTGACTGCCATGGTAATACTTTGAGTTGTAGATACAGTAGTTATAGAAGAGGTTCCTTAAAGACCTGCAAGGTCATCCATGTTAAGAAGGATGGGAATAGAGACTGCACATTCTAAGGTGTAAGTTGTATGGGCAGCTTCAATCTTAATATTTTCTATTGGTTGCTGCAGTTTCATTCTAACCATGGTAAAGATGCCTAGGAGAGTCACATGACCAATTGGTTTCCTCCCCCCATGCAAGACAATGAAAGTTCCTATTGACATAATTGCCCCTTAGGAAATCTCTTTTTAATGCTTCCATCAGAAATGACTATCTTTATAGTGAAAAACTATTAAATGAGTGTTTTTGCAGGAGGAGATGTTGGGAAAGGAATATTATTGAAATATTATTGAATAATTAGCAATAAAATAAATAATTACAACGCAGTTAGAAAGTGAGTTGACACATTAAGACAATTTAACATTTCTACCTGTTAAGTTCCTTTGTGGAAATGAAGGTGTTAAAATCTGGCCACCATGATTCAGGGCAGTATTGGGGTGTTGTCTATTCAGAGCTCAAGAGGTGACACTTTTTTTTGGGCGGTGACACTATGCCATGAAGAACCTGATGAACAAGTGGAAAATGAATCAAAGGCTGTGGGACCCACCCAGACAGCTCTTTCTGTCACAAGTCCACAGTCTGGTTCCATTTTGTTTGCTCTGTGCTTGCCCCAACAGTGAGCAGTTCCTGTCTTTATTCCCAGTATCCTTTCCGTTAACCTGGGAACTTTCTATTTTTCACAAATGCCCCTTATTTAAAAGAATTCCCCCTTTTTCAGAACCAAATCTCTCTCTGCCAAAAATGTTATGTCCTGCCAATTATATTCTTTTTGTGCTTCCCTAATCTATTGGATTACTTGAGGCCGATATATAAAGGGGCACTTATTAGCCTTAAAACATTATAAAAAAACAATAAGCTGCCCAGTACATTAAAAAAAGGGACAGTTTTCTCAGCTTCACTCTTGTAGACCAATCATACCAAGGTCTGGTGCCATTCCTTATATTAGGCTGAAGGGCATTCAGCACCATTCAACACCCTTCTTGTGAGCCCAGCCTGAGCTCACAGTACACAATAAAAAGCCCACCCATCATTGGGTGCCAGAACAGAAGAAAAGGGACATCTGACATCATGTGACTTGACATAAAATAGATAATTAAAGTATGTACACAGTTACATAGTTACATAGCAAGTCACATTTAAAAAGAGGTAGGCCAGTGAAGCTTGTTTTGGGTCACTAAGTACCAATGCCATGATCAAGCATGGAGTATACAGTGTCTTTGGCCTCACAGATACAATTTCATTTTAATGTTTTTTTTGTATGTGTTTTCTATTTGACCTTTACAGAGTTCATCTTCAGCCACAGCCAACCTAATATGCAGTAAACTAGTTGGGTGAAATGTTACCAGTTTGTCTCCTATTCACTGACTAAATATTTATCTTACAATAAAGAAGGAATGCTGGATAGAAAAGGTGTTGTACTGTAAATTCTTAAGTGAGTTTTTTGGTTTTGTTTAAGGTTGTGACACATGGTAGGACATTGTAAGGTGTGGCTGTGATACTGAGACTTGATCTTTAAGGGTTTGTCCAAGGAATCACTAGATGTGTCATCCAATTTGACGCTGTCGCTCGGCTTGTGATCACGCCTTGCTACATTGCAAGCTTGGGTAAATAGGCAGCAGCCATGCACTTTATCTGAAACTAATATCCTTCATGTATTACTCTGTATGTATGGTATGGAACTATATGTACAATGGAAAGTTTGGCAGAAACAACAGACAAGAATAACTTATCAGATGAAAGAAAACAAAATACTTTGTAAAAGCCATCTTCATGCATTGGGACAAGCATGCTACCTATCCCACGTGATTAATTGGACCATTGGTCCCCAAGCTATGATCCACGTTTTGTATACTGCCCTTTGTTTGCCTTTCACAAGGACAACATTCTTCCCACTGATGCTAACAATGGGTCACTACTTCACCCACTGACACCAACAACGAGGAACTATTTCTCCTACCAATATCCAGAATATTGCACTATTCCTACTACTGATAACAACAATGAGATTAAATTCTTCCAAATAACACCAATAAAGTGGAATTATTGCTCCCACTGATACCCAGGAAAAAAACACTATTCCTTTCACTGATACATGATGGGGCACTATTCCTCCCACTAATGCCAACAATGAGGATACCGATTATATGACACTATTTTTCCCACTAATACCAACAATACGACTCTATTCTTCCAAATAACACCAATAATGGGGTGCTATTCCTACCACTAATACCAACAATTGGGCACTATTCCTTCCACCTGTTAAAAAGCTGTTGAAGTGGAACAACTGGTTCTTATTTCACAGCTCTCGTATTCTGAGCTGCCAGAAGTTGGAGGCTATACTGTAAAGAAAGCATAGGCTTATCAATTCTGAGAAAGTAAGTTGTGACCCAATCAGCACTTACATCTAAATGAAGGTAACACTTGTTTTACAAATCCATTCATTAACAAAATTAATATTTGTAATTTTGCTTTAAGTGGTCTAAAATATTCTAAAGTCTAAATTAAAATGTGCCAGACAATACATACAAAAAAATGTACAGATTCTGAACAAGCACAAATTAAAAAAAAAAAGGTTCTAGACACTGTGAAAAATGTTTTTTAAAAGTTCTAACAATGAAATCTTCTCTTTTATTACTACTGTCTATTGTCACTGAATCTTGGCAGCCCTCTAATATTTATAACTGGCAGGTGTTTCTAAATTGTTAGAAACTGACTGAACCCAACCTTAAAGTCTTTATTGTGATCTTTGAGAATTAACTACTTCTTAGTTGTTTTGTGGTTACCTATATCTGTAACGAGTGTTAGGCATGTATTGAGTTTTTAATTAATTTTTATTATTAATATTAATTAACAGGATTTATAAAGCGCCAACATATTACGCAATGCTGTACATTAAATAGGGGTTGCAAATGACAGACAAATACAGACAGTGACACAGGAGAAGAGGACCTTGTCCCGAAGAACTTACAATCTAGTAGGTGGGGGATTTAGCACAAAATAAGAGAGGAGATATGTAGTGGTGGGAAGTAGTGATGGTTTGGATGCCAAAGGGATGGTAATGTAGCTATACCTCCAGATATTGAGATGTGGGGATATTTGTATTGTAATTGGTGATTGGTGATTTTAGGCTTTGGGAAGATTTCCCAAGATTTCCTTTAAATCTTGACTCCAACCAAATGTTTAGTTTTGTATAGAGCAAGGGGAAATGTTACAGGAAATATAGGCATGAACAGCAATGAAAACTTTTTTTTAATTTGGTAGAGAAGGAGAGTTTTGTCATTTACTTAAAGTACCAATGAAAAGATTTCCTTTAACTTCCTGACCTGTAGAAATAACAGTAATTCTCTCCAAAGTAAGGGAAAATGACCTTTTGACCTCAGTATGCAAAAACAAATGTCGGAGCACTGTCATGATGTACCTGACACCTGTAATACAGCACACCACAATGCATTGTAATGCACTACCATGTGTTGTGCTACACTGTATTTTGGTATGTTAGACAAGGAAGAGATTTGGAGCAACACTAAGCAAACATGTGCACATGCCTTTAGTGTTTGGGGTACTTTAGGTGTACATGAACTCTGGATGTCTTTTAAATAACATTTTGGAGTATGTATGAAGCAAGCTTGTATACAAATCTTTACTTTGTCACTGTGGTGTCCCAATCTTTACAAATCCTCACTTCCTACTAGTCAATTCTATCCCAGACAATTTGCAGAAGTGATCCTCTGCACCTGCCCCACTCCCTCCTATGTGTCTACAAACATTTACAATCACTCCCTTTTTGAAGCCTTTTATTAATCGTGTTCATGAACGCTAAATGAACAGATGGAGAAAAAGGATCACAGAGCATGGTTGGGATATGGGCAGGCTGACTGACATTGGCAGTAAGCTTTGTTCTCCAACTGCAGAATAAGAAGTAAAGATGGTGGCATCCACTACAGGGATCAAGCAATTTCTAAGATGCTCCTACGATGCAATAGTGAACTATATTCAGGTCCTTCTACTTTAGATGAGTATGAGGAAAAAAAACAAAGTGGATTTAGGAAAGGATTGGCACAATTCAGGTTTTCTTTAAGGAATAATTTATTTATTTCAGTTAGAAGACCTGCAGATATTTGATATATTCTTGGGAAAGGGACCCCCATGTCAAAATCTTTCAGCTTGGCATTCAAAGCCTGTATCCATCTGGATATAGAAAATAATGCCATACCTTCTGATTACCTCTTTTGTGGTTATAGATGGGTGTGAGGGTACAGTCTGCGTGTCCAAATATTGACACTGACTATTGGAGAATGTTCTGTTTTGATTGGCAGAACACACTTTCCTGAGCTGCTTGGCAAACCGATCAGACAAGTGACAATTACAGATAGACAGGAATGAGCACAGGCATGCAAATTTAGAAGAAAGAAATATTTAACACAACACATTAATATTGTCTTACAAGTGTTACAGCCCAACTCCAGATGTTTTTTTCTGTTTCGTACATAGTAGACAGGGTGAAAGAAAACATTTGGAATATTTCCCTTTAGTGCTTAATCCAAACTGAAAACACCTGTGCATTGCCACACATTGGGCCCGATTTATTAAAGTTTTCCAAGGCTGGAGAGAATACCCACATCAGTGAAGCTGGGTGATCCAGCAAACCTGGAATGGATTTCTTAAAAGTAATTTGTTAGCAAATGTTTTCAATCCTGGACCGAATCCATTCGAGATTTTTTGGATCACCTAGCTTCACTGATGAAAGTGTATCTTCTCCAGCCTTGGGGAGCGTTATTAAATCAGACTCATTTTGTTAATGCATGTGAGTTCTTTATTTTTTTGGAGGCACAATATTAACATATTACTATCAGGGGCTATACATAATGTAGCACAACTGGCTGTATTCCCAGATAATAATGTGCCAGAAACTCCATGACTAAGACACTTTAACAATAGCTTTCAGTTTGACAAAATGACAGATCTGGGGTGCATTTGACTTGCAGATCACTTCCGCATCTCTAGAACCACCCTTTAGATGACAATCTATGATTACAAAGGTGGGGTCACTGGGAAAAGCATCATATGTAATATACATGGGTATTTTAAACATTAAGAGGATATAGGTCTAATAAACAATTGAGCACAAAATTATGCATGGCAAAGGGTGCTAGGGTAATTTTTTTGCAGTCTCCTGAAGCTTATTTTGTGCATTAAAGTTTTATAGTTAAAATATTTTCTAAAACAACTAGAATTTAATTAACTAGCGTTCACATCCAAAGTATGCGAGTCAAACAGCCATAAATGGTTAAGAATAGAATGTGGATATTCAGCACATAGCATGGATGTTCACATAGCTAGAACACCTGGCTGAGCAGTGATGATGTCCTGACATGCTGGATGTGAACATGTGGCCAAATTTCCCAAAAATGTCTTTTTTTGTTGCTACTGTTTACTAAAGCTCAAACCTTGTAATAAATCTGTTTGAAAAAATAAAGCCGAGTTTAGACTTGTGGTAAACCACAATGGATTATTTCTTTCCAACTTCAACTGAACAACCAAGACTCCTAAATAAAAAATAGACGAATGAGAGAGGTTGATATTGGCCTGGTTTTGCAGGTGGTGCAGTTGCATTGTGCTTGCTTTGAGGTATTTAGGACATTACATGCCAGCGTCTGAAGGACATGAAAATTGGGGCTGCTTCCATACACTTGGACAGAAACACTTTCCAACTAATGCAGTCAAAACACTGTTCATGATTGGGCACTACTGTGGATACAATGAAAGTTAAAAACTGGAAATGTAGCTGAAAAACCAATTAATGAAACATGTTATCCTTCATATTGATTATCATTATGACCAATATGTGTTTGTATTATACACAGGAGAGCTGCACTCACCAGTTAATGAATATGACTCATGTTAATAATTGCATGCAATATATGGATCTTTATGTACTAAACAAATGCTATTTACATATTCTAAGCATTTTCTATGACTTTGATGGTTCAGTTAAAGAGTCAAATGTTATTCAACATCAACTAAGCTGTTAAAATAGATACTTTCTGTGTAAAACTTGCAGGAAAAGGGGAGATAAAAATGTCATATGTTTATTCAATCCTGTATACTCCTTCTCTTCCATAGGGCAACTGCCAATGAACTGGCCTTGCTCATTAACCGCATGCAGAAAAATGCCGACCAAGTGGAAAAGAACATCTTGGAGACACACCAGAAGCTGAAGCAGGTGACAATATGGACATTAATATTCTCCACTCACTGTTATGGTTATATAGGTTCTGTATGGAATCCAAAAAGTATGTCTTTATGGGTAGCCAAAGTCTAGAAACTGAGTTCTTATGGGTAGAGGTCATGTGTGTCGGTTCACAATATTTGAATGATTTCAGTAGCATGGCAGAGACAAATGTCAGCATTATACATTTTCAGATATCAGGTGTGTGATAAAATAGGATGTCATCAATCTGAATCATCAATTTTTGCACCAGAATATAAAATTGTCTTTTTTTCATTCAATAGACATCAGAGAAGTCATATCAGAGACATTTCGTATAGATATTAGCTTGTTATCTAAACAACTAGGGCTAGCATAAAATTTACAGAGTAATGTAAAAAAA
>NC_092860.1:22009935-22035389 GCF_032062135.1 Pyxicephalus adspersus
GAAGAAAGCATTTGAGCATCAACAAGAAAATGCCAAAAATCTAAAGGATTCTGAACTTCTGCTGAAGGATCTTTTTCTGGATGTGGACAAGGCCAAGAAATATGGACACCCTCAAGCAGAGGAGATAGATAAGGAGTAAGTGTGAAAAACAGCAACAGTAAAAAGGAGATTAAATAAAACGAATAACATAAAAAGTCATATCAGTCAACACTATGTAGGTAAGGGTAAAAAAAAACAGTAGGAGTATACAAAGGTTGGAAAAGGTTAAAATATATTTAAAACACCAAATTACATTATTGGCTGTAGAGTAAGCAGTAGTCTGAAGTATCAGAAAGTGTCAGAAAATGAAATGAAATCTCTATTGAATTAACAGACACAAGGACTTCTTTGAGATTAATGACTGTTTCCAGACCATGCAAAGATATCTCTAGTTAGGACCATCTACGGTACTCCTAATAAGTTGTTTATTTTCCATTAGGGAGATTCTCCGTTCCTCCCTGTAATGTTATCATGTGCCTGGTAAATGCTTTAGGTGATAAAGGTATGATTGCCTTTAGGAAGAGTATGAGTGCCGGTAGAAGCATGTCACATAACATGCTGGCAAATTAAGTACACAAGTGATGATTAGGAGTAGGTCAAGCAATAGGCTGACTTACTGGTAGGTGTGGTACAAAGTGGAAAGTAGAAACTAGGTTCAGGGACAAGCTGAGGTCTTGAACAGGTAATCAAATTACCAGTTCAAATTGGTTTCCAAGCAATCCAGGACACACTTCGGGTTGGTTACACACAAAGTCAGTGAGACCAGTCAGCAAAGTCAGTGAGACCAGTCAGCAAAGCAAGCCAATTAGGTTGGCACCCAGGAGCCAATTCAGATGTGCATGCATGTCCCCACTTGGATGCATGCAAACTTGTAGGGATGTGCAATTACATCTAGTTACATAAGTAGGTTGAAAAAAGGCCTATCAAGTTCATCAAGTCCATCAAGTTCAACCGCTAGGGAAATAAACATATCGCAGATAAAAACCCTATGGACATAGTTGATCCAGAGGAAGGCAAACACCCTCCCCACCCGCAGGTACAATTTGCTCCAACAGGAGAAAAAAAATCCTTCCTGATTCCATGAGGCAAAAAGATGTTTCCTGGATCAACAGTCTCTTTTATCTTTACTTTAAATGTTTAATATCCAGATTATTTTCTGTGCTTCCAGGAAAGCACCCAGCTTTTTCTTATAGCAATCTATAGTAGTTGCTGAACCTACTTCCTGAGGGAGCCGATTTCACATTTTCGCAGACCTTACAGTGCACATGGATTATGTTCATACTCCCACATTGTTCATACTCTGCACATTCTTTTCTTACAGTCACACACAGATGCATCATGCGCAATTCCTTTACCTACTACCGTATTCTAGTAACAACTGTCAACAGGAAAAATAAAGAAGGTGTATTTCCACAGGGTACATTCAAACTGGAAGAAAAACCAACATTGGTTTTAACACTTCCACACTTAGTTCCAAAGCCTTAAAAAAGTTTTGGCTAGGAAACCTTGAACAAGCAATAATCTACTTTCAAATGTACTTTTTTAAATGAAGTATCTGACATATGAACACTTTCTCTTTAATTTTCTGTCCAGCATCCGCCAGCTTCATGACCGTCTAAGTAATGAATGTGCAGAGTACAGAGAAGTGTATGAAAAATACAACATTGCACCCCCTGAACCCAAAGTGAACTGGCCACAGATCCTGGACAGCAAAAAGGTACAGTCTGACCAATAAACACTTATAAAATCTTTTGAGGAAACTTCTCCTCCTTTTTCTAACGTTCATTATAAACCTTAACTGCTCAATATGCCCATAATATGGGCCAATTGGTATCTCAGTAAACATAATTGGAAGGATTATCCTGATGGCTACCCACCCTATGGGTGGGTAATGAGGTCAGCTAACTAATGACCAGGTTTTTCATCATATTTTTTTACCTAATGTTACAGAAATTTTCTAAGACTTTACCAGGATTTATAATGCTCAAATTGTGAAAGAGAACATGAAACATAATTTTTACATATGGATCGACCACCTGGTCTGGGTGTCTAGACCTTAACCCCATTAAGAATATTTGCTGAAGACTTTATACAGCTGTCTGTCCTATCATCAATGTAAGATCTTGACAAGAACATAATGCAATATTAGTTACAAAATAAATGTTCTGACCTTGCAAAGGATTATAGAAAAGATGCCATGGCAGTCTAAAGAAATATTAGAGCTTAGGCCTTTTTTTGGCTTTAAATTCTTTTGAAGGTAACACAGTTTATGTATACATATTTACATTCTGTACTTTGAAAAATTGTACATTAGTACCAGGTGTTCAAATGCGGATTCACTGGGAATTCTAAAGGACTTTAATTTGACTTTAATTGATATTTTATATTATATTGTTCTCTCTGTAGAAACAATTAGATGAAGGTCAGTATGGACCCAGCATGGCAGATGTAGAACGTCAAGTTGCAGAACACAATATACTGCAAAGAGAGATTGATGAATATGGAACAGAAATACGTAACCTGCCACAGGTAATGTTTAAAAATGTAACATCTATTACAGAAAGAAAGATTGTAGAAATTTTTACTGAAGAATACAATTTAAAATATGAAACTAGGAAAAAAAACCATTATCCATAAATTGTTCAGCAGTGTTCTACACCTGATATAAGAATGCCTTACTCTGTCCTGACTTGCTTCATTTTTCCAAGTTGACCTCCAACAGTTTAGCATAGAAAATAATGGGGATTTCTCTCAGTCTACCACATGAGCACAGAGAAAAAAAGTGTTGTCTTATCCTTGTAAAAAAAAAAAAAAAAAAAAAAAAAAAAGTACTTTGTCCCGTGTAACAGTAATGGGTGTCTCGGTGGTCAAATGCCAAGCACCAGCACTGTGACATAGGAGGAAAAATATTATTCACTAGGTCACATGGTTTCTTTTTCTTCTTCTTCAAAGCTGAAAAATGTGGTAAAAGAATAAAGAAACATTGAGTATAAGCTACTGGTGGGGCTGCCATAAAAGAACCTGTTACTTTGCAAGAGGCATAGAAACACTACAGTGTGCCATTTGCAATCAAGTAAAACAATTGCTAGTCATTTGCAGCTTAGCAAAAAAGGGTCTTGGAGGGAAACCAATAACGACAAGTAATAATTTCATAGGAAGATAGGGATTTAGTCTGTTAAAAGGAACTACCAAATGGTGACGCTAAATGGGAAAGTCCAATAGGACAATGCTGGAATACTATGCTCAAAAAGGTGGAAAGGCAAGCAAGTGAGGGCCAGTAAAATTGAAACCTTTTTAGGTTAGGATCTCCCAAAGTTTGCCGAAACAAATCAGTAAAGTTCAGGCTAAATTCCATCATGTTGTGGGAAGCACTAATCTAAAACACCTACTTGCAATAAATTATTATGTTATATGTAAGTACCAGAAAAATACTGGTGCTTATCAATTCATAGTAACCTGTACAGAATCATACTATTACTGTACAAGAACACACTAAATGCTTCCATGATCCCACCCTAAATTTTATTTAGTTGTTACATAAATTCTATTTTTGGAGGTTTTGTTATTTCTTTGCTGATGACTATCCTCTGACATTTTTCTTTACTTACAGGAGAATGCTCCCATTAAGAACCAGTATCGCAGTTTGCAGGTGAGTTACTGTTATGTTAAGGTGACCATCTAAGACTATCTAAAGAAATGAGATGGCTGTCACTCAACCTGACTGATAACAGACCCATGTCTCTTGAGCAAGGTTGTAGTGGGTGTTCTGAGGTTTGGTCCCCAAGATTCTTGTCGTGTGGGCATGCCTTGTGTTCCTGCTTATGTTGTGGGGCCACCACACTTTACCTTTGTTACTGATTCCCACAGAACTTTTATCACTTTTAGTAACATAATCTTAAGCAGTATTACCCAAACTAATGAAGGGTACAGCTGTAGCAATTGTTTCATTTAAAAAAAGGACAGATGCAAGCTTTAATACAAGTTGGGTACCAAGATGGATACTAGTTGGGTGGATGCAGCTAAAAACTAATAACAATGGGTTACAGTAACAACCTGTCATGATTTCCAAGGTTGGTTTTTGATTACTTTACACTTGAACTAAGCCATGTAAGGTAGTAAGCTATTAAAGCCATGAAATGATTTCTTTACTTGGTGTCACTGGAGCAGGAACTAAGGAGAAACATCCTCAAAGTAATTTAAGTCTGTGGTTGGAATCATAAAAAGTTAAAAGTTCGCACTGGACCCAATTTTATTACAAAATGTAAAACCCCATGCAACGAACATTGAACACATTTGTAATAGATATAGATTTAAAGTTGTCTTGGTGCCTGGTGTCCTATAGAAAGAGGAATTCTGGATTACCAGGCAAGCCAAAGATCAGTAAAGACAGCTGCCATTATTTTCTGACAACAACCTTCCTTTGGCTTACCAAAGGTAATACACAAAGGTATTATAGATGAAAGTAAATAAGTCCTTAGTTTTCATACATCATTAATAAGCTATAAAAGTTATGAAATCCATAACTAAATGCTGTGGCCAATAAATTTCCAAACATAACTGGTGGGTCTGATCTTTTACACTTATAGGAAGATGCAGCATGGCGGGGACGCCACCTGGGCAGTTTGTATAATCACCTGCATGGGTGTACAAAGGAACTGATGTACCTGACTGAAGAACAGAACAAGATCCTTAAACAGGACTGGAGTGATCAAAATCCTGACTTTTCAAGTATTCGAAGACAGTATGAGGTACGTAGGCACCAAATAAGGCCATAGTATAGAAACTGTTATAAAGAAATATGCTCCACCTCACAAGAGCACAATTGTGTATGATATCATCGGTAATCATAGGTAATGTTAATGGATTTCCTCCCCTAAAGTGACTAAATTAGGGTCTTTCAAGTACAAACAACCAAAGCTTTAACAGATTGGTGTCATTTTAAAATCTCCAGGTTTTATTACATTTTTACCTGGTCATCTCGCCATGAATGTTGTGGAGGTGCTTTCTGTTGTTATAAGGTGACAATGCTCTGGCATTCTTGCCTCTACCCTTTGGAAGCATACATAAATATATTAGGCTTCACCCCTTCCATATGCACAATAATAATATCCATAAATAAACCTATAATCCCAAAGACCCTCAATTTTTCAAACGAGTAAGGTAGTGATTTTTCTAAAACAGCCTTTCTCAACTTTTTTTTTTACACTTGGGGAACCCTAAAACAAGTTTCTGGGTTTGGGGAACCCCTATTAAAACCGTTAACAATGGTGGCTACAATAATACCTTTAGAGATACCTGAATATTAGATCTATGCAGCTGGCTCTACCAAGGCTGGGTATGGCTGCTCTAAGAGGAGAGAGTTTCTGGAATTATTCCATAGTAGGACATAAATGTTTTGAATGAAGGTTACCTAGTTGCCCTGCAAAGTTCTGGTTTAGGTTGATAAGGGTGAAAAGAACCTTTACATGGATTGTGCAGTAATCATATGCAGAATAGGAAATCTGTTTGCCAGGATATCTACTGATTCAGCCCAACTCTCCAAGTGGCAGTAATCATTTTGGAAGTCTCTTTTCTCTTCCTGCCATATGATGAAAGAACAAATAGCCTTTACATTGCTTTTGAAGATTGCAGAGCTTAGCTATCAGCTGAGTGTCACAGAAACATCTAACTCTCTAAATGATGTTAACTTTTCACACTGAAATTTTCTGGAACAAAGAAATTCACTTTTAGTTTCCACAAGCTTAAATTTGGGAATGAACCCGGGTTTATTGGTTTTCTTTCAGTTAGATCATGGCCATTGGTGTAATGGATGCATACATCTTCTTTACAGATAATGGACCTTATTGGATAAAATCTGATGCAACCAATTAGATTTTTTATATTCAGCAAGACATTTCCAAAGTTGACAAATGAATGCTCACCTCCAGCATTATTTATATTCTGTTTTATATTATGTATTTTTCAGCGTTTTAAGGCAGAGGAATTGCTGCCCCAAGAGGAGACAGTGAATAACCTGCTGGATGATGGAGACAGGATGATTGAACTCAAACACCCAGCTTCTGCCTGCATTCAGGTAAATCGCTACAAAGATGATATAAATAGTTGCTCATATATTGGTATAGTATTTGATTTTTACACATCCAAATACAAAGCTTTTCTTACAATTGGTCTTTTGTGGTAGTTTTAGGTAAAGTTGTGTTGTGCTTTATTATTGCGAAAAGAAAAAGCTCTCTGTAGGCTGTGGTTCACACTGGTCAGAGCTTACACAGAGCAAAGAATT
Organism: Pyxicephalus adspersus; assembly: GCF_032062135.1. Classification (NCBI taxonomy): domain Eukaryota; kingdom Metazoa; phylum Chordata; class Amphibia; order Anura; family Pyxicephalidae; genus Pyxicephalus; species Pyxicephalus adspersus. Next base: position 22,016,255 of record NC_092860.1, read on the forward strand.
CTCTTTCTGACCCTATATGTGTGCATTCTAGAAGCATGGAAAGTTATTTTTATGCTTTCCATTACCCATAAGTACTGGGTATTTTCCAGGCAGACTCCAGACTTGTGTTTTTGGTACAAGGTCCTCTTTAAGCTTTAAGTTTACCCTATTTGACTAGAACACATGAATAAATTGTAATACCAGGCTAATTTTCCAGGAGTGCTCTTCTAAAGCTATAAAATAGAAGCACCCAGACAGTCTGTGCTTTTCTATCAGGTCATATGGTCTCATTACTCCTCACTAAAGTTGAGAGAAGCCATATTAATAGATGTCAATTTAACTTTACCTTCATTTCTTACCTATTAAGATATAAAGAAGAGAGATGAAAAAACAAATTCAGTATGCTGCATCTATTCAGCTGTTATTAATGTCAAAGTACTGTCTTGCCATGGATAATTACATATCCTTTTGCTAACTAATGCACATAGCGTAAGCTCATAAAATAATAAATTTAATATTTGTGTCAAAGGCTCACGACGAGGCCCTGAAGGGAGAGTGGCAGAATTTTCTAAATCTGTGCATCTGTCAAGAAAACCATCTGAAGAATGCTGAGGACTACAAGAAGGCAAGGAGCATGTTAATATAGACATATTTATAATTTAGGAACGCTTTTATCTTTGCTTTATATTTTTAATATACCTTTATTCCACACATTTGCAAATCTCATTTTTGAACAAGGTTCTCTAACTTCTTCTGGTACGATGAAGCTCTGGTCCCGTTAACATTAGTGTGTAATTTGAACTATGTTGTAAGAATCTACTAATTTCAAGTAAAATATTCTAAAGACCAATGAGTCTGGCCAAGAAAAGCATGGAACAATCAATATGATATTGGTTCTGCTTAACGAGTCACAAAAACACACACACACATATATATATATATATATATATATATATATATATATATATATATATATATATATATATATATATATATATGCCACATATAATATATATTTGAATGCAACTGAATATATCTTACTAGTTTTTTGTAACTCCCTATTTAGCAATACAAGAGATCCACCTTCAGTATCAAATCCTACAACGAAAAAAGTTCTGTTTTTTTGTCCTTTACAACAACTAAATTGTACTTTAACTTAGTTAAATTTTAATGCAATTCAACCTTTTAATTTACCAGAAACAGTGTAATTTTTTTTGTTTGATATTCATATGAAGTTTATGTTGAACATTGCTTGCACAAATAGACAACCTGCACCACAGGCTTTCACCAGGGTTGTATAAACTACAAGACACTTACAGATTTGTAATGGAATGTTGAGAATATTAAAACCCCAAGGATACCTGGTACTGCATTTACAAATGATCTACTGTCATTGTAGTTATCATCCTTTTTCTTTTTAGTTTTCCTATCAATACTAACATATCAAACTCAGAAAAATAAGTCAGCCAACAGAAAATAATTCAAAATATTTGGCATATACAAAGAGCTGATTTATGTTTCTATGTCTTTACCATCACAGTTTCATGATGATGCAGATTCTGCAGCCCAAATCATTAGTGATGTCAACAAAAACCTCAACACCAAATACAACCAACCCAACACACAGACTCCAGGAGTGGTGTCTGAGCTTCTACTCCAGCTGGACAAGGAGGACAAGCAGCTGGCCCAGGCTGAGAAGACTTTGGCTGAACTCAAACAACGAGCACCAGAAGTTGTTCCCATCAAACAGAGGAGGCTAAAGCCAAAACAGGCCATTAATGTGGAAACACTGTGTGACTGGGATTCTGGAGATGTAAGTTTTTAAAATGCTTTCATTAAAAAAGAAAGTACATATTAGATAGAAAAGAATAGCAGAGAAACTGAATATGATTAAAGCAGTAGTCCAAAAAAGCTGAGTCAGATCTATAGCACTTGCTTATATTCCTACTCATTGGAAAACATTAGCTCTAAAGCAGCTGGAGCCACTCCGGAGCTCTGCACAGAGAGAGACCACTGCTTACACACTGAGAACAAGAGACCCATTCTACATGCTGACAGGGGTCAAGAAAACAAACTTTACAAATATAAGACTGGTGGTGAGGTTGCGGTGCAGTTACCACTTAATGCCCATGAACTACATCCAGTTAAAACACTACATATAGGATCTCACTCGCACCTACCCATATGAAATAAATATGGAAGAAGTGAGTGGTTTGGTGCTGCCTGTTGTCAAATGTTGAAACTCAGGTTCATTTGGAACCAACACAGTGGTTCAAGAAGCTGAGCAGTTAGTAAGGTGCCAACAACTAGGAGCTGCCCTGGAATGCCTGTTCCTACCACCCATCTGAACTAACCCTAAAACTTTGCACACCTTTTGTTTTCATGCATCTGAAATGTATTTAGGCTGATTTAAACTAAAAGTTTACTTTAAAGTTTAAGCTTTTAAGCAACAACTTGACCTATTTTAAACTTGGCTAGACCTAAGAGAAACAGGAGGTTAAGTGTACAATCTATTCAAATATTCTATATTTGGACATTACAATTTTACATAGAAGCTAATATTAGATTTACTTTTCAAGGTTCAGATAAACAAAGGACAGGTGTTCACACTGAAAGACAACAGCCAGAGGGAAAACTGGTCGGTGCAGGCTCCTGGAGGTGAGGGAATCATAAATGCTCCATCTTCCTGTTTTGTGATACGATCCCCAGATCCAGAATCTCTGGAAAGAGTAAAAAAGTAAGTGTAACTATATCTATATTCTTTTTTTTTTCTTTATTTCATTGTGCAAGCAAAGCAAACTTAAAAAAATATTCATAATTCCTTAGACAGCAGAAGTCAGGTCAAGGCTAGCTACACACCGTAGATAACTGTTTGCTTGGGCAAGATTTTCTAGTGAACATCTAGCAAGTGTACAGACGTTCTCTGAGGTCATTCACTAAACAACCATCTTGGTATAACCACTGTAATTTTCTATGGGAAAGGATGCAGCGGGGTGCCTCCCACTCATCCACCCCTCTCTATAGAAATTAACAGTGCTATGTGTACAGCGTTCATTCTACTGTCACTGGAAACAATCATATAAGGTATTAAATGGTGACTAAAATTTGATGTGTATATGCAGCTTAGAAATAGAAGATACTGTATACCAATCAGGTGCATTTTACAATGCATAGTGTTTTTCAGGACTTAATGCTAAATGAGGAAATAATTAGCTAGCGTACAGTACGTAGGTACTACAAGGGAGACCTACAATGTCGTCATTGCTTAAGAAACAGGCAGCCGATACCAGGATGTTTTCAAATTGTGCTGATGGATGGGATTAAAAATCATTTGGCAAGCAGAATGTTTCTGCACATCTATTACATCTGCCTAAAGTGACTGCTTAGCTTTTTTTTTTTTTTTTAATACTAATGTTTTTTGATAAATATGTGATTTGATTACTTATGATTATGTATTTTTTTTAGATTGGATGCAGAACTGAGTGATGTCAAAAACAAAAAGGCAGCAGTGCAAAATGCTTTGAAGTCAAGCAACAGAGAGCCTACAAAACCCAACAAGCTGGGTGAGAATATGTGACACTTCATAGACACACATTACTTACACTGGTCTGGTATTGTCATATTAAAGACACAAGGATGGGGCAATTCCATCATAAGTACCAATCTATTGATTTGGGTTATTTTTAAGCCATTGTAATCTTTAGCATCAGATCTTGCATTTTGGACATTTTTACAGGGTATAAAACATTTATAAAGAGGGTGGAGTGTAAAGTTGCTTAAAAGTGAATTCTGACTCTAAAGTTAGAAACAACATGTGCACTAATTCATGGTTCAGTTTTTTTTTTTTTTGAAAAATTAATTAAAAACAACAGTGCCAGGATACTTTTCCAACTTGAACCTATGGTCAAGGGATCTTAAATGGTCTTCCTATATTGGTGATTGCTTTCCTTTGCACAAGTGATTGGTCACCTAAATGACTCAACGCAAGTTTGGAGTAAACAGTAAAAAAGTTTTACTTGACATCTTTCCAAAGCGCTGCTCACTGGTACACACACAGGGCCTACATTAGAGTGGTACAATATTTAAGGACAATGAAAAATAAGGTTTGGTGCCTACACCTGAAGATCCTTGTTGGGTTCAGAAATTGTTGTCTATTCCTTACCAATAGAAAAGGTTAGCATGGTGTGGGGGACGGGGCCATGCTTTACATTTACTAGCTGCCTATATCACTGCACCTACTGAGTGTTTAGATCTATGGACCTGAGGGTATCCCCATCCTTATGCATTTTGTGTCATCCTTAGTATGATAATGCTAAAAGCTTATAATAAAAATGTAAACCCCTATCACCCTTTTCACAACATCTGTTTAATATGGTTTTCCTGGTATTAGTATGGTAGTCTCTTTGCATATTGCTTGCAAAGTCTAACTTTTAGATGGAAGTTTCTGATAAGAATGCTTTGCATACAGTAATGGTATTTGGGAAAAAAAACTATTTTTATCAAAAATTGCCACCTGGTTTCTAATATTAGGAATACTCTAGTTTGTCCACGGATTTAAATCCTTAATGGGAATGCACTCATGCAAAACAGCGTACTTGTGATCCTTTTGGGGCGCAAACCCTAACAACTACCTTCTCCCATTTGATCTATTATGTATCCTATTCAAACCAATGTCCAGTGTTCTGAGCATCCTGTCTATGTTATCTAAGATGTATAATCAGCCCTCCCTCTTCCACCAACACATCCACCCTGTGTTATGGAGATGGGGAATAGGGAAGTAGTCTTGTAGTTCAGCAAAATAGGGCTAAGCAGGGCTGACAACATTTTCTGCAATTTTAGCACAGTACTATATTGTCAGCCCACAGCAAGAGATTAAAAATAATTTTCCTCACAGTCAACTGTAATCTCTGTACCTTTCAATGAAAAACATGCACTTTTTTTTGTCCAGATGTACATTTTATTGTTGTTCCTCTGTTGTGTCCCATTGAGTAATGATGCTCCATTGCAATACACTTTAATTAGTAAGGGTGATTTTCACTATGATTCTCAAAACTATATATTATTTGTACAGCTCCTGTGGGCAATGCTCCTGTTCCACCAGCCCGAACATCAAGTATTCCAAGTGAAGATCCTCAGGGAACACAGATCCTCAACAAGCTTAACAAAATCTATGGAGATTTGCAAGACACAGAACAAGAGATCCTGACAAGGGTTCGCTCTCCTGTGAACCGATCTTCACCAAGTCAAGATCTAACAGGGAGGCTGAAGAATCAGGAGGTGAGTGAATCGAAAAATATTTACATTGGAGTATATGTCTTGCCTTACTTTTTAGGGTCACTTTAAGGCAGAATAGGGGAGGATAGTAGCTCAATCAGGTTTTTTTTTTTTACTATCCATGCCCTTGCTTCCTAAGCCACAGACAATGACAAAGTTCTGGGCTAGTTGGCTTCATAGGCCTCGGAAAAGTTCACATTTTAAGACACTCAAAATGTTTTTCTAAAGATTAGCAAACAGGACAACACATTTTTTTTGTATTGGCACTTTTGTACCTTGATTACTTCACCTTTCTTTTGAGCACCCTTTAGAAGTGCCTAAAAGACTGCTAGTATTTTTATTTTTTTACTTTTTCTTTGCTTTTGTTACAATTTTTTTGTTACAATTAACACCAATCTGCTTGAATTCAGCACCACAACAGCTATTACAAGTAAGAAAAAGAGAACCAATGTTCTGATTTGGAGATTTCTTTTCTTGATTTTAGAGGAATTCAGCTTTATGTTTATTATATTTAGCTAATGGATTACAAATTTAATTTTGCAGGCAACAGCTCGGCGTATCCAAGGTATTGCAGCAGAGACGGATGCTGCAAAGAGAGAGTGTGAAAACTTCCTGGCAAAGAAACCAACGGGATCAACAGCAGCCCAACTCCCAACCACCCTAGCAAATGTTAATAACAAGTACAATGATGTCAAGGTCCTCTCAACACTCTACGGAGAGGAGTACGTAACTATACGTCAATAGAAATTGTCATGTGTAGGATGAATGAATGGGAACCTAAGTTCTAGTGTGTTTTAGTAGATAAATCTGGGACATGGGAATCACTGGTGGTATTTAGTGGATGATGGTTATTACCCGTCTGTTTTTTTACTTTTTTGCCAATGTTTCCAACTGTGCAGTGAGTTTCCTTCTCTTCCTGCCCTACAGATCAAAAAGGAAATAATAAGGGATTTCTTTAGGATGGGGGAAATTTACCTCTTATACAGTCCTTACTGAAAGAGGTATTCCCCTGAGATATAATTTCCCTCCATTCCTCCCCTGCACTTTGTGTCCAAATGGTGATAATCACCAAAAAAATGGAATTTCTGCAGTGGGGATACAGACAATAATAACTTGACTGTATAAACATAAAAGAACATCTAGATATACCGATTGTTTGCATACTCTTTATTATCTTTTTTTTTATGATTCTATTTTTTAATATATATTCTGGAAAACATTATTAGCACCAATGGGTGCCTTGTGCAATCTAGACTTGCCCAAAATTATCCAGCACATGACAGACAGTTATCAATATTAAAAAGCAAATATATAGACATAGTGACAATATTATAAGTCACTGGTGTGTGCTGCTTCCCTCACCCACTAGATTGTAAGCTCTTCTGGGGAGGGTCCTCTCTTCCTCCTGTGTCACTGTTTTTATCTCTCTGTCATTTGAAACCCCTATTTAATGTACAGCATAGTACATGTACTCCTCTTTTTGGCAGCCTTCACATAGTGTTAAATTATCTTTTAACAGAGCTAAAGCATCTCTAAATTTGGAGAGTCAGATCAACAAGACTGAAGACATGATCAAGGGGTTTGAAAGTTTCCTAGCACAAGACAGGGCTTTACCTGCCACACCCAATTGCATCACAGAGCGCACAAGTCATATTCAGGTAAGAAAACACATTCTGATTTGGAAAAGACACATATGGAAAACTGTAACTTTGGAGAACAGCATCTGGCTATAACCAGAGCAAGGTGATCTTTTGGCAAAGAGCAAAGCATGATGAGTAAATGTATTTACAAAGGAGAAAACAGTACTGCTCAACATCAGATCCCGATTTGACAGTTAGTAGGAAAGATGTATGAGTTACACAAAGGTATCATTCACTTACATATAACTAATTGTTCATTATTACTGGTCACCATCCAAAAGCATACCTTTATTCCCATAGGCATAGTGCCACAATTATCATTCTTGGCATAGTTTGGTCATTACTTATCAAAACATCCTCCCAATAAATACGAGGGCTAATAATGACACACTGAGGTCACTAAAAGCCTCTACAAAGTCATGTTACAAGAGCGGAGCCCTTGAAAACCCATCAGAAATAACATCTGATGCCCTTTATTGATTTGGCCTGGATAGGATGAGCCTTTGTTGTGCCCTAAGTTCTAATAATTTATAACTAGTTGTAGACATGCACAATTCAATATGAAGGAAGTAAAGCAACTTTACTCGTCAAGCATTGAAATTCCTGGAAATTCAAGTTTTGCCACACTACATCGCCAGGAGGGTGACTCCGTTTTTTCTATTTATTTTTAAAATGAAAAAATAGTGTCACCTCTCTGCCCCAACCTGGCGATTGGACATGGAAGCAATGGTACACTAGTGAGGTTGAGGATTGTGGATTGTGAATGTCAGTGTTGAGCAGATCTCTTTTTGGCAGCTTTCCTGGAAATGCAAAGTTTTAAATATCATATTCATTTCCTTAATCAGAAAATGAAAAGGGACCTAGTGGACAAGCAGGACAATCTTTTGAAGCTGAACCGAAGCTTGAAGGACACAGAGATGGCCTGCAGCTCTCTGCAGAGCAACACTCAGGAGCATATTCCTGACCTGCCACAGCAACGCCTCCAGGTCCAGAAACTGAATGACAGATACCATGCTGTAGCTGATCAGCTGGATCAAAGGTGAGAATTTAAATATATAACTCTAATGTTTTAATATATGCATATAGTAGGGAAGGGTTAAAACCCTTGTCAGTTTATTTTTCCCTGTTTTTATACCATGTGTACCAGGCATAAGACTGGCCTACAGATGTGCTTACTGGGATACCTAATGCACCCAAGTGCTAATGGTTCTGTTTTTTTTGTTTTTTGTTTTTTTTTTGCAGAGAAAAGATGCTCAGGGACGCCAACCTTCCATATCAGCAGTTAAAATCTTCCACTGAGAATTTTGACTCATGGCTTAAAGGTCTTCCACGTAACCAGATAACAGCATCAGATAGTCCAAGTCAAGTCAACTACAAGCTCCAAAGCCAAAAGGTAAGTTTTCCCTGGACATCATGATCGAACACAAAAGTTAAAAGATACATTTAATCCTCCTATATAGGTGAACAGAAATGAGGGCATAAATATCTAGTCCACGGTCCGAGTCCCAGTTAAGTTAACTGTCAAGTTTGATAAGATTGTTTTTGAGAGAAGTGTTCAACCCAGAATTTTTTTTTAAGGCCAGGTAGTAGAAAAATTGTAGGAGGGTGGCAGCCCCTGTATTATGACCAAACTCTTTAGTAGCCACTCAAAAATAGCCGTGTGGTCACTGAAAAATGCTGGGTGGTGCGTCCAGCTAAAAGAGCCTGGGGAGAACACTGGATGTTGTAAGCTTATCATTGGTCATAATCCAATTTAGTTTGGATGCAGCAGCAGTCAGGATCATTGCTGGTGTTCAAGCAATAGCCAACCTAGCAGCTAGGAGGATATAACAGACTAAACATAGAATGCGATGATTAGTGATATTAGTAACTAAATGAAAAACCTAAATCAAGAAATGCTCAAATACTGAACAGAGCCACCAGATATGTGCTGTAGAATCTATTTGTGAACATCCACGAAAACAAGGCAAAGATTGGACCACTCTCTCAGGAACCAAGAACCATCTAAAAAGAAATTTGTAGTTCACTCCAATCTTTGGACGATTTATAGACATTTTAGAGTGTTGAGCAGCCATATATTGCCAATTCTCTAGGTCATAATGCATGTTTAATTGTCTCTCCCAGAGTTTCATATAAAAACGTTTGTCCCTAGAAAGATAGATAGATAGCTAGACAGATTAAGGAAAATAACCATTTGGCTGAGGTGATAGATTTGCAAGGAATTCAAAAAGAGTGGCCCTGCACAGTGGGTGCCCAATTTTTTTGAATCCATAACAAGTATGCAGTGCAATGGTCCAACATTTCTAATCAGCACACTAGTTCCAGGGGAAGGTGAAACAAAATTTTAAAGCAAATAGCATGTTTAAAAGGCAATGTCACTTCTGTTAAGTCTTCACTTAGGCCTTTTTCAATTTCTGCATGCTAGTAGTTTATTTAAAAGAACACTCGACTGCCATTACTTCTGAAAAAGCCAGTTGCCTGGTTGTTCTACTGATCCAGTATGCTGATCAATATCTCTTGCCTCTTAAGTGAAAAAGAATATAATAACGTTGTTAGGATGATAGCAACCAGAATTTTCAGAAGGTCCGTAATGGTAACCCACAAATTCCGCTCAGCAAAAGTCTCTTTTAAATCACAATTACTCTACAACACCAATAAAACCCTTTACAATGTAGAAGACATTTTGATCTGAATGTATTATGTAATTTCAGAGGCTTGTAGATGAGATCCAGAGGAAGGAACCAGAGAAGAACAATATTGTGAAGCTTTCCAATGACCTGACCAATTCTCTAAATGTAAGTTCAGTCCTCTGTCCTTCTTTACCAGAGTATCTGATATGACTACAGCTGCCTATGAGTAACTAATGCACCACAATATTACACATTTTTGTTGAATTTGCAGAACAGCTAACCATATTGTTGACGCTAATTTTAAATTTGCCAGTTACATAGAAAAGTAAATTAAATATTTACTCTCTAAACCTTTATTTTCTGAAAGGATTATGAGTCTCAGGCTGAGAAGTACTGCTCTACCCTGGACAGCTCCATTGTCTCTGCTGCCAAGAGACCAAAACTCAACACTCTTCACGAAAGCATTGAAAACAAGGTAGGTCACAAAGAACTAAAAAAATATACAGTTCCTTAAATCTGGATCAGATTTTACTATTGGTCTTGCCTAATTGCACTTCTCTCCTGTACTGAAATTGCTTACTCTGATTTTACTGCACACTGTAAGCTCACTATATAAATGCAGCAGGTTATATAGAACCAACCTTATTTCCTACCTTGTATGTCTATTTAGTATCATCTTCTTCAGCCATGGCCTCCTCCTTAGATTACATTAGTACCCTGCCAGTCACTCCCACCAGCCATGAGGGTCCGGTTCTAAATTAAAGTGTGTAGTAAAGCAGAAGTTTTATTTTGAAATGTCATCAGCATATTGATAGGGAGGGGAAGGTTGAACCAACATTAGTCAAAACTATTAATTACAAATGGGCTAGGCATTTTATTAGGTTTCTTTTGCTTTCACTTTTCTGTGATACCAGAAAATTCAATGTTTGCAGAACAAGATGGTACAGACAACAAAAAAAACCTTGCATCGATTCCTGGTATACACAGGGCAATTCTGACTTCCGATTTCCAAACCTATAATATGATTACATCTGAAGGGAATCTGAAGGCAAATCAGAACATGACAGATCATAGGAGAGTGTTTTTGAGTTTCTGATGAGACATGGATATATTAGAAGTGTTGGCAAGTACTGATTGAATGTACACTTTGTCATTTGTACAAAAAAAAAAAAAACACTAAAAACTAGAAATTTGGATTACTTTCTAATACAGAAAAATGGTCAAAAAATTGGTCTCTGGCCTCCAATGTCAATTAAAATATTGAGTGGATAGTCAAGCACAAAATTGGTAGATCTGCTTGTGTATACAACAGTAAATTTCCCTTTACTTTTCCAAAAGTTTGCACAGAGCTTGAGGTCAAATTTCCAAGCTTTCCAGTTTTCAGTTTTGTCAATCTGCAGGTAATTTAAATCTGAATTTGCTTTAAACTGATTTTTTTTTTTAAATCTCTGCTTCGCTTACAGCAAAAGGATTTGGTGAAGCGCTACACCGAGGCAGCAGTGGAGAACAAGCAGCAACTGAATCAAATGGAGTTTGCTAAAAAAGTTTTAGACAAGGTAATATAACATCGGGTAAAAATATGTTTTCTAACAAAAGAGAATAATAATAACTATATATTACGTGATAGTAACAAAGGATGGCTGTTTGCAAATACTGACATAAAACAAACGGGAGGGCCAATGGCTTCAACATTAAACATATGGCAAACATTACTAAAAAGTGGATACAATTTAATGGTATACAGGAGAAATAACCTTTTGGCGTAAGAATACTTCACAAAAAGGCATGCAAATGAAATCATTGGTGGCAATACAAATTGGGGGATTTTGTATTTTGGAAATATGTGACCCCCCTCGCACCGTTGATGCAGTCATGTGGGAAAGTAAGTGCATCTTTTCCTAGCTTACCTGAAAAAAACAGAGCTTCACATGGAACTAAACCCTGCTTATACTCACCTGTCCCCATTCACTGCAGGGTGTGGCCATCTTCTTCCTTGTTTCGATCTTCAGCCGCCTTGATTGGCCGGGCTAGTATGACAAAACCTCTGCACCAAGAGTTCATTCAGTCCTGGCAAACTGCTCATGAGCAGCTCAGCTTTTTGACAGGTCCCTGGAGTGATCAGGAAGATACGAGTGCTTATTGCAGAAGGGACATTGCTTGTCTCTTTCTGTAATATTGCCCTGCCTCATCAAAACTTTGTAAAACTTCCACTTTCTTTTGAACCGTGCCTATAGACAAAGGTTGCGCCTCAAAGTGCGCTTTAAAGCCCTCAGATTACACCAACAACAACTGAATTAAAAGTGTGGGAGAAAAAGCCTTTGTTTTCCACAAATAACATCAGAACAAGACTATAGTTTGCCATTTAACATAAAGGCAAATACCAGGCCTTCTGGAACAATATGCTGTGGACTGCTGATTTGAAAAAAGAATTGTTTGTGTTAAAGACTTCAAAATTCAACGTCAGACTCTGGTGGGCAATCATAAAATATGTCTAGGAGAAGTATTTTCTGATTTAAAGGGTGGAATATGAGCTTTAACTTTTTAGCGGAGCCATTACCCAGCAGCTGGGATTAAGAACGAGATAGTTTTTTTTAGTTTAGAGCAAAGAATTTTTGGTACTAATATTTGTAATGCTAGTTTTATTCTAATATGGAATAATCCTATTCTCACCATCTATTTAACAAATCTGCATATATTGTATAATGCACTTTAAACAGTTGCAAAATAGAAAAAAATGTCAATGGCTTAAAGAGAAGTTTTATACAGTTTTATTCATATTATGTTTGTTTGTTTCTTCAGTCAGATATGGCTGATGGAGTTCAGCTATCCGTACAGCAAAATCTACGCTCAGAGAATGCCCTGAGATTAGCCAAAGAATCAGAGAACTTGTCGAGGGAACTGGAAGAGGAGAAAAGGAAAGTGGCTCAGGTACAGCAAACACTGGAAGAGAACAGGAAAAAAATCCTTCTGCTAAAGACACAGAGACCTGTGGAGAGACTGGAAGAAAAGGAAATGATACAGTACTACAGAGAACCTAAGTTGGAGAGTGAACTAGAAGTAATGAGATCACAAGCCGAAAATGCCTACAAGGAGAGACAAAACACTCAGTCTGAGATAGACATAGTGAGTAAAAAATTGGTGACTTTGGAAACCCAGAACAAGACCATGAAACCAAAACTGCTGACCAAAGAAGTTACTGAAATAGAAAAAGACTCAAGTCTAGAATCCCAGGCCCAGAACTTAAAAAAAGAAATAAAAGATCTAAAGGAAGAGAACAACTCTCTATCACTGGAATTAGAACGTTTAAGAATGGAAGTGCAAGTTCTGGAGCAGAAGCAGCCCAATGTGAAGGAAAAAGTGGTGCTAAAAGAAGTAGTCAAGGTGGAAAGAGATCCTGAGATGTTAAAAGCAACACGGTCGTTGCAACTACAAATTGATGATGAGACCTTCCGCAGAAGATCCCTGCAAGAAAACATTGTGAAACTGAGGAGCAGAACAGAAGAGTTGGAGAAACTGATAGAGAAAGTTGAGCCTAAAGTCATTGTAAAGGAAGTAAAGAAGGTAGAACAAGACCCTGAAATCTTAAAAGAGGCAGCCAGGCTGAGAACTTTAATAGAAGAAGAAAGAAACAAAAGCATAACCCTGACCCGAGAGTTATCAGAATTTCAGTCCAAGTTTGTTTTGGTGGAGAAACAAAAGCCCAAGGTGGAGATTAAAGAAATAGTCAACGAAGTGTTTGTAGTGCAGCCTGAAACCGAAAAGGAAATTGCTCGATTGAAAGTTGCTCTGCAAGAAGTCACATCCAAAAAATCCCAATATGAGACACAACTTCAAACTACACAAAATGAAACATTCATGCTGAAGTCACAAAAACCTGTGGTAGAATATAAAGAAATTGTCCAAGAAGTAGTTAAGTTAGAGAAGAGCCCAGAAGTGATGAAAGAAATAGACAGATTGAGGGGACAGCTGAAAGACCTAGAGTCCACCAATGCTAGGTACCTAGAACAAAAATCCAAGTTGTCCATCGAGAGAGATGACTGGAAAAAGGAAAGGTCAAAAATTGAGACAAAGGTAGTAAACAGAGAGGTTGTTAAATATGAAAATGACCCTGTGTTGATCAGAGAAGCAGAGCGTCTGCGTCAAGAAGTACGAGATGAATCTCAGAGAAGGAGGGAAGTGGAGAGCTTAGTATATGACTTACAAAGCAAGTATATGTTGTTAGAGAGAAGGAAACCAGAAGAGAGAGTTGTGGTACAAGAGGTTGTTCATGTACAGAAAGACCCCAAGATAGTAGAAGATCACAACCGCCTGAGTAGAACACTGGATGAGGAGGTCAGTAACAGGCGTCGCTTGGAACGTGATGTTCAACAATTGCGTACTCTTGTACAAGAAAGAGAGAGACTTCTGAATTTCCAGGAAGAAAGGGATAAGAAACTTGCAGCAGAAAAAGAACTGCGACAGATAACTATGAGAATTAAAGAGATTGAGGAAAGCCCACCACCTGTGCAGGAAAAGATTCTTATGGAGGAAGTGGTGAAAGTGGAAAGGGATCCAGTTTTGGAACAATCAGCAGCTTCCCTCCGCAATGACCTGGATAAGGAAAGAACGCAGATACTAAATATTGAAAGAGAATGTAAAAATCTTCAAATGAAGATAGACATCCTACAGAGGGAAAAATCTGTGGAAAAAACAATCTATAAAGAAGTCATCAGAATGGAGAAGGATAAGGTACTGGAAAGTGAAAGGGCCAGACTGAGAGAAATGTGCATCAAAGAGAGGAACGCCAGACAGGACTTGGAAGATGAGTCAAGAAGAATCAAAGAAAAGATTGATAGGATGGATACAATGAAAAGGACATGGTCTAAAGAAGAATCAGATCTTCAGAAAGCCAGATCTCAGGCACAGCAAGAGAAGTCAGGAATAGAAAAAGAGTTATTGGAACTAAGAAGACAACAACAACAGAAGAGTGTGTTTTTGAGCAAAGAATCTGAACTTCTAACTCAAAAGGCAGAAAATGAGCGCCAGAAAAAAATGCAGTTGGGTCAAGAACTGTCCCTTCTTGAATCCAAAATTCTTAAGGAAAAGGACAACATATACGAAAAGGAAAGGAACATAAGGGATTTGCAGTCTCGTGTCAACCGTGAAGAACGCAATCAAGAGACACAGATGAGAGAGACTAATGTATCCACCAAAATTTCTATCCTGGATCCAGATACTGGGAAAGAAATGTCACCATATGAAGCATACAAGAGAGGCATTATAGACCGCAATCAGTATATTCAGTTGCAAGAGTTAGAGTGTGACTGGGAGGAAATTTCTACAATGGGATCCAGTGGTGAAATTTCTGTTTTGTTAGACAAGAAAAGTGGAAAACAGTATTCTATTGAAGATGCCCTAAGGACCAGAAAAATCACCAAAGAGGAATTAGAAATGTACAGAGATGGCAAAATTCCAATTTCAGAATTTGCCCTTCTTGTGGCTGGAGAAAACAAGCCCCAGGCCGCCTCCATTGGATCCATAATTGGATCTAGGTCGCCAATGACTTCCCCTACATATCAAACCCAAACACGCAGTTTCTTCACCCAAAGTGCACACAAAACATTCCAAGATGATAGCTTTCCCATTGCTGGGGTCTATGACACTACTATTGACACTAAGTGCGCAGTCAGAAGTGCAGTCACAAGGAAATTATTAGATCCAGCAACAGGTCAAAAGCTTTTGGAAGCTCAAGCAGCTACTGGTGGCATAGTTGACATAATAAGCAAAGATAGGTATTCTGTTAACAAAGCCATAGACCGAGGGCTTATTGATAGCAGTAATACACAAAGTTTACTCAGCGCCCAAAAAGCCTTCACAGGTGTGGAGGACCCGGTGTCTAAGAAACGGCTGTCTGTAGGAGAAGCTGTGCAAAAGGGACTTATGACCAAGGAAGCAGCTTTGCCATACCTGGTGGTCCAACACCTTACTGGTGGCTTGATTGATACCAAAAGGACAGGAAGAATTCCACTTTCAGATGCAGTAGATCAGGGCATGATCACCAAAGAGTTGGCTAATGCGATACAAAACGAGTCAAATTATGAAAAGAATCTCATTGATCCTATTACCAAAGAGAAAATGAATTACAAAGAAGCTATGGCACGATGCCGAAGAGACCCAGGAAGTGGTCTTCTGCTTTTGCAAGGGGCATCAGAGGGCTATCAGCCTGCAGTTTACCGTCCTGTCAATGTCATACCATCTTTAACTTCTTACAAATACTAGTGGAAAAGCTTAAATGTTATGTTTTCACTCTTTTTTTCAATGTCTTTGTATCCTGTTTATAATATAATGCTATGATATTGTTCTTAGGGTAAAAGGTAATGTTATATCTGTGGTGTATATTCATTTGTCTCCTGTCTGTCAATAAACTTAAAAACTGACCTTTCTACATTTTCACTTCAAGACTTTTATATTCAGCAATCTAGACTAAACTACAGGTATCTTCTTCCATCTGTGGATTACAGACCAAAGTCCCTGGTCCTAGGCTACGTACACACGTTGTATGATTCTTGCCCGATAATCTCCTCAGGGCTGTCCCGACGGCTGTCCTAGAGGATCCACAGACAATGAACAAGGAACAACTGTATTGAAAGTGAAGGAGAGAGAGCACAGTGTAGTGCCGTTCTGATGTTCTCCCCCTCCCCTCTCCATAGAGCAGAACAGCGTTGTATGTACAATGCTCATTTGTGCATCTTTCAGTCTTTTGTCGTTGAAGAGGATCGTTTCTTTCAACAATTATTGAATATGTGTACCCAGCCCTAGTCTGCGGGAAGCAATAAAAAACATGCCAAATTTCCATGTGCCAAAACATCTGGTATTTCCAAGATGATTACTGGATCCTGATGAATTGACTGCAATAAATCAGAAGGCCAAAACCAGTAGGAAAACATTAACTTACCAGTAAACACTAAGGTGGTACGGATAGTATCAGTAGAGTTTAATACCCATGAACAACATATAATGATCCAACGAGTGAAAAAAGAGGCACACACTGTGGTAAAAAGTGACCGCGTTCTAAAAGGGATTAAGTGCAGTGTTCAACCTAGCCCCTGTGACCCAACACATCAGTAACCACCCAAAAACAGCCGGGTGGTTCCTGAAAAGTGCCAGGTGGTGTACCCAGCTAAAAGGGGCTGGGGAGAACACTGTAAGTGAATAATTTAAGCCTGTAACTTTCAATCCAATACATTCACATACACATGATATACTTTCTTTTCAAATATTGAAAATTGAGTTGTTAATATTACAAAGTAGCAAATGTGCCATTTGAACAACTGAAATTAAAGCCAAATATTAACAATTACTGCCTGGACATGTAATAACATAAGTTAGCTCATAACAGATATGCCCAAAAGATAAAAATATAAAGAAAAAACACTGCATACGACATAAAAGTACACAAAACAGGGATACATGGTAAAGAGTCAGGAGGACCAATTGAGCCCTCAGCACAGTTTTTAGGCTAGGCTAAGCAAAACAAACACCTGGGGGATTAAATGAGCTTGCCATGAAAAGATTCAGCAGAATCTGAGCCTATAGGGCATTTGTACCAATGTATCCCAGAAGTCACAATCCATAGTGGAAAGAAGTGTAAAAGAAAAACAAGAGAGAACAGGATAGGGAAGGAAAATAAAAAAATGGTTGAAGAACAGGCAGGGTACAGAAAAAACCCAAAGCAGCTATAAACCAGTGAGATCCAAATGTAAAGTTAAACTGTTGGGAAGTGGAGAAAAAGGGATATGGAAAAAAAAATAGTAATAAAATCATAACAGTAGCATTGTGAAACATCAAGAAAAAACATTACCAAAAAGAGAAGAAACAATATAGAACACGTACAATGTACCATTTTGTGTGGGTATTGACAAAGAAAAAAAAAAGATGGAAAAGGAATCAATTAAGGTAATGAGAATTAACAACAGTATTTTATAATAACCTAGAAAAGATCTTGTTCGACATACGTCATCAGCAATTTTGCACAAAAAGGGACAAAATGGAAAACATTGTACAATTGATTCTCCCTCAGCCAAAGCGTATCTCTTTGTCCAAATTGCCACTAATAAGTTTTAGTAGATTGAAACAGGGTTTGGTGGGTAACCCTCTACACCAGTGTTACTTAACCAGGGTTCCCCCAGAGGTTGCCAGGGGTTCCTTGAGCAATGGGCAGTTTGTGACTCTCAGGTCAGTTTACCCAACACCAATGATTTTTCTGGCAATCTGTAAGAGTGGCATTCTTCCCACTAGCCAGTAATGTAAGAGACATTCTTCCCACTGACCACCATGATAATGTACTGTGAGCTGTGGATAGTAACTAAGCGGGGGTTCCCTGAATGTCTGAAAGTGTTAAAAAAGTTGAGAAACACTACTTTAAACTGTTAGTTAATGAGAATGCATCTGTTTTGAGGACGTTCCCACTGCAAGATTTCCCTATACCAGGGACAGAATAACATTGTTTTAATAATTTCTCATTAGTTTCTCAATACCAGAGACATAAGTGAGCTCCCAGCAGGGAAACAGACTGCAATAAAACCTGAGAGATGTTTTAACCACTTCCCGTTTCCACCACAGATTATTTTACCTGAGATTTCACTTAAGCTTTAGCAATGTTGAAGGGTTTAAATGTGCAGAGTGCAAAAGAATACTTGACCCCTCCTGTGAATGTTGTTTAATTTTAAGTAGTAGTAAAACTGCAGAGGTAGCAGCTTCTTGCTGCTATTTCCAGTAATATATGCTGAATCTACCTTGGGTCATTTAATGCTTTTAGCTTTCAATGAAATGAAACCAGGGCTCTATGTTGGGGGTCTCGCGAAATGTTAATATCCTTTAGAGGTTAAAACCTTGTTTCAGTCATCCCAGAATGTAAAGAACAGCTCTATACAGATCATATAGACTCACCGTCTTCAGATTCCAGCTCACCCAGTGCCAAGTAATGTGATCCAAGACGGGGAGAAAATGGTTCCACAAACCTCGTGTTCACTTTAAGTTTGTGCTGAACTGTTAAGTTGCGGGCTGTGAGTTCTGCCTCAGACTTACTGTAATCATAAAAGTTAAGCCTGCACAAAAAAAAAGAGACATGTACCTGGTTACTCTATTAGTTAGACTTATCGATCCAATGTTACAGGAGCATTTTTATTCCTTAAGAGACTCTTCACATATATGCGGGAGCTTTCACTGCCCTATGCTATTGCAAATGCCTGGCTGTCCTGAAAGGCAAACCTCCAACACTTTCACTTCCTGCCTCACACACAATTGAAGTCAACAAGCAACCCATCTCTACTAAGAAGTGTTGGGGCTTTGCACTTTAAATCTGCTAGCACCTCCATTCTGTGTTCAAGTACCTCATATGGCAGTAAGCACATAGACACTTACAGTTAGGTCCATAAATATTTGAACAGAGACAACTTTTTCTAATTTTGGTTCTGTACATTACCACAATTAATTTTAAATGAAACAACTCAGATGCAGTTGAACTACAGACTTTCAGCTTAAAGCTGCGTACACACGGCAAATTTTTCTCGCCCGATAATCGGTATCGGCCAATTATCGGGCGAAAATCTGCCGTGTGTACAGTCGGTCGTC
>NC_092860.1:22037402-22041394 GCF_032062135.1 Pyxicephalus adspersus
ACATTCTTCCCAACAGCCAGCAATGCAGGAGGCATTTGTCCCATTGACCATAACATATTAATATACTGTGAGCTGGGGATGTAGTAATTATAGGAGGATTCATGAAGACCAGAATTTTATATTACCCCCCTAGTGTTATTCCCAAATGTGACTCGGGGTCACATACTCCATGCAAAAAGCGGTAATCCCGAGTCAAATTTGGGGTTGCGTAAAACATAAAAAAACACTTACATTGATCCACTGGTGTCCCCCGGCATCCTGCTGGTCCCTGTAGCTCCTGGGGACTTGTCTTCTCTCTCCGATCTCCAGCCAGTGACTGCAGACCATCTCCGGGGTTTCCTGGTGACGTCGGTGCCGCGGGAAATTCAAATAATTTTGTATTGGGTTCAATCTAAAATAGCTGTATTGAGTCCAATACAAAGAAATCTTTGAATAATAAATATATAATTTTATTATGCATGCTACTGTATAGTTATATTACAGGTTTCACAATTTTTTAACAGATTTTTGTGTTTTTTTTATTTAAAGTTTATTAAATTTATTAAATATTGGACATCATTCGGTGAGTTATGCCTAAGAATTATAGCCTACAATGTAAAATAAATTTCCATGCAAAATAATGTAACACGGTAAGGGGGGGTTAAAGGATTCCATATTAAAAAGGTTAAGAAACACTGCTCTATACCAGCTCAAAGTATTTCTTAACAAGTTTTTTTTCTGGGTAGACCCCAATCAAATCTTACCTTCCAAAAGTCCTCACAGTGGATCCAGCAGGTACTTTTCCTGAGCTAATGTCCCAAAGGTACTGATACTCTGCAGGAACAGGCAACATCCTGTTAAAAAAAAAAAAAATTTAAATCAGCCATTTATTTTATCAATAAAAAATCTTTCATCTGCACAGTGCGAGGTCGGGAGAGAGCGGAAGAAGAACCCAGAAGAAGAGAGGAGATTTCGGTGCCGGGTGGAGGGCAGATACCAGAACGACACGGGACCCGATAGAAGAAACCGCCCCCCCCCAGGATGTTTATCAAGCAGATCTGGGCCTGCAATGGGAAAGTGGCAGGTTCTGGCATCATGACATCACTATGGGGATTTCTTCCCCTTTGAGTGACACGCGGCCCCCCGCGCATGTGTGGTTTGCATTCCGGACATGGCGCATGTGCACTCGCTTCTATTACAAGCCTTTTAAAAAAAGATTCATATTAATGGTCCGCAGGATTTAAATTGATGAGTTTAGTGGTCCGTGAGGTGTGAAAGGTCGGCAACCGCTGTGTGTGAACGTAACCCCAATCTCTTCAACTTGCAGCAGAACCATTAAATGATTATTTTATAGTCACGTAGTTACTGCATGAGGTTTATGGGTATTACAAGAGCTTTGTGCAGACCAACACCACCGAGATCTTTATTTGTATTCTTCTCTCTCCCTGTCAGGACTGCGACTATAAAATGAAGGTCTGCAGTACTTTAGAAGCCAGGTAATGATTGACATACCAGGACTAAACTTTTATTACTATACCTGCAATATTGTACGCAGTATACTATATGAGACATTGCAGTGATACATAAACGTAGATATTAGCCTGACTTCTCTCTGCAGGTTACACCTGGATTCCCTGGCAGCGGCCATTTTCTTGTAGAGCGCCCCTTACCTGAGGCAACCCCACTGCGCGCCTCTCAGCAGTCTGCGCGTGGAATGAGGAGCAGAGCATGCCGGGAGTTGTAGTGGGACGGCTTGGTTCCGCCTTCTCTGGTCATGTGATGGATGGAGGGCAGGGCCAGGATTGTCACATGTAAATCAGGGCAAAGGGCACTTGCTGGCAGTTGCAGAGGTGACAGCTGAGAGATGAATCCAGACCTGAGCAGGGAGAGGGCCACAGCCTCCTTCAGCCCGGAGACCCTCACTTACATTCTAGATGGGGGCCCCGAGAGGACTCGCAGGAGGAGGGAGATTGGTAGGGCTGAGTGTATGGGATGTGGGTATGGAGTGGACAGAGGAGGAATGCACCTGTGTGTGTATATGGAGGGAGGAGGGATTCACCTGTGTGTATGGAGGGGGACCGAGAAGGGATTCACCTGTGTGTACGGAGGGGGGACAGAGGAGGAATTCACCTGTGTGTAGAGAAGGGATTCACCTGTGTGTATGGAGGGAGGAGGGATTCACCTGTATGTATAGAAAGGATTTACCTGTGTGTATAGGAAGGAGGGTGCTGGGGTGGTGTAAGGTGCCTGTGCATAGAGGGGGTGGAATGACAGCTATAATTTAATGGAGGGGTACAGTGTGCTCCTCCAAATCTTCCCCTACCATGCACACTGTGCGCTTCTATTACAGGAAGTGAGGGCCAATCAAATGTAGGGGTACAGTGTGTGCATTGAAAAGCGAGAATGGGAGGGCCAATCAAATGTAGGGGTACAGTGTGTGCATGGGGGAAGGAGAATGGGAGGACCAATCAAATGGAGGGGTACAGTGTGTGCATTGAAAAGTGAGAATGGGAGGGCCAATCAAATGGAGGGGTACAGTGTGTGCATGGGGGGAGGAGAATGGGAGGACCAATCAAATGGAGGGGTACAGTGTGTGCATGGGGGAGAGAGAATGGAAGGACCAATCAAATGTAGAGGTACAGTGTGTGCATGGGGGAGAGAGAATGGGAGGGCCAATCAAATGGAGGGGTACAGTGTGTGCATGGGGGAGAGAGAATGGAAGGACTAATCAAATAGAGGGGTACAGTGTGTGCATGGAGGAAGGAGAATGGTAGGACCAATCAAATGGAGGGGTACAGTGTGTGCATGAGGGAGAGAGAATGGGAGGGCCAATCAAATGGAGGGGTACAGTGTGTGCATGGGGGAGATAGAATGGAAGGACCAATCAAATGGAGGGGTACAGTTCAAATGGAGGGGTACAGTGTGTGCATGGAGAAAGGAGAATGGTAGGACCAATCAAATGGAGGGGTACAGTGTGTGCATGGAGAAAGGAGAATGGGAGGGCCAATCAAATGTAGCGGTACAGTGTGTGCATGGGGGAGAGAGAATGGGTGGGCCAATCAAATGGAGGGGTACAGTGTGTGCATGTGGGAGAGAGAATAGAAGGACCAATCAAATGGAGGGGTACAGTGTGTGCATGGAGGAAGGAGAATGGTAGGACCAATCAAATGTAGGGGTACAGTGTGTGCATGGGGGAGAGAGAATGGAAGGGCCAATCAAATGGAGGGGTACAGTGTGTGCATGGAGGAGGGGAAGGTGAGAGCAATCTAACAGAAGGGTACAACTTGTGTACAGGAGGAGGGAGATTTGTAGGGCTAGTCTATGGGAAACGTGTATGAAGGAGGGGGCGATCTATGCCTGTGTGTATAGGAAGAGGGAGCTCGGTAGGGCCGGTGCATAGGACAGGCATTGTGTAGTTGGCGTTGAAACACATCTTTATCTAGGGGGATTGGTATGGCTGATCTGTAGGTAGGTTGCATTGTGTGGAGCACATCTAAGGACCTGTGTGCAGGTATATTCAGATCAATTCTTACATTCCAGGTCTAGATCAGTGATTTGGAGGCTAGCCCATGTGAATGGGCTTCCAAATGCACCAATAATATGCATGTACTGGCATTATATGTCGGACAAGTGTGCTGGGTATGGCTGAATAACATGCTTTGCCACACCTTATTCATGTGAATGTAAAAAAAAAGCCAGACTGCGCGTTGAGTTTAAATCAGCTGGTTTGATGCACGCAGCATGTATTTAGCTGATTGTCACTGAAAGATAAATGCTTTAGGTAGGCTGCCTTTCCATTTTATAGTTCAGTATGAAATAATTTATTCTTTAATTCTTTTTTAGAGAGCCTCGTGATCAATGACCCCACCTTTCAAAATGAGGATCCTAATTTCTTGTCCCGCAGTGAGCGGTATGAGCTGGCCATCAAGAAGAGTTCTCAGATGGTTAGGAAGATTAGAGAACATGGCATATCCGACCCCGAGGAGATCTATTGGTTCAAGAGGTGGGTCGTC
>NC_092860.1:22043794-22052499 GCF_032062135.1 Pyxicephalus adspersus
TGGGTGGGAAAATGGTAGGTGGGTGGCAGTCCCTGTATTGTGACCCAGCTCTTCAGTAACCACCCAAAGACAGCCAGGTCGTTACTAAAGAGTGCTGGTGGTCCGCCGGGGTAAGAGGGGCATTTTTTAAAATGCACTTTTTTAAAAGTTTGTATGCCACAAAGCCCTTCTTTATCTTGTTCGTCTAAGCAGTTTCTTGCTTTTCATAGAAACTGATGTAGGTTGCAGTAATATGGTGAAAAGAAGGCGACATGGAACATTAAAAGTATATTCTAGGACCTTACTAGATTCTCTCTGTGGAGAGAGGACTGTTTGTCTCGTATTTAGATAACCAGGTTACTTTGAACATATAGGGAAACCAAGCCAACCAATCAACGGTTGTTTTTTACTTATCTGACTGTAATAAACTGAAAACTGCTTGCTATATGGGTCATTATCGCTCTTTGTACCACTCTATTGAATAAACCTATACTATCACTGTTAATAGGTGGTAGACTAAAGTAGTGGAAATTCTTGTTTATCTGTGTGGTGTTCTTAAAAAAAAAAAAAAAAAAAATGTTTGACTTATGTAAGGTGCTGTAATATTTATTGTAGTAGAATGTATAATAATGGAAGTCTTGTTTTAAAGTAGTATTGAAGCAAAGTTTCCACATGGCAGACAGATAATAAGAAGAAAAAACCAAGACGGGGGCACTAAACTTTCTACACACTATCCCAAGCCAACCAAGTTTAGTGGAAGTCTGCTTTAATTATCAATGACCTTTTAAACCGGTAGCTCCTCTAAATCAAGTATTTATTTTTCAGTTCATAAACGGGACATAGCAGTTTATCTTGAGTGCCATTTCTTATGTATTTGTGCTCAAATGTTTACATACCACTGGCAGAATTTGAAAGGTGTAAAACAATTTTAGGAAACCTGAGTGATCAGACTAAACATTTTTAATGGTTTTTAGCTGGATTCAATGATCACAGAAAAACACAACCATTGAACAAAACGTAGCAGGGGAGGAATTAATAAAATGGTCCTGTTTAAAAGTTTCTATACTCTTCTGAATATATAAAGTTAACTGCACCCTCCACACCATCGGTGAAATGGTTTATTGAGCTTTTAATTAGGTTTAATATATCCTAGGTAGGTCTTCATGCCAGGTGGGATGAACATAATTTTATTGAGTAAAATAGTGCTTTGTTCGATGTAGAACATCAATGACATCCCCATCCATTATGAAAAAGGAGACTTGCAGGGTGCAGCTATTTTTTATTGCATGTCAGCCGGAAAGGAGGGAATTCCAAGGTTGTGCCTGGCGCACACAGCTGGGCAGCACAGCCTGGTACAATGACTTCCATATGAAATTGTTCTTGTATTGTGTATTGCTTTCTTCAGTATTAATGATAGCTTACAGTTTCTATTGATAGTGGTAAAAGATTTTCTTTATTTTACAGTAAAGTTGCCTCATTCTTTTTATGGAAAAAAAAAACTTCAGGTCCTGTTAATTCTTTTTATGTCAAGCAAAAACTACATGATTATCTCTCTGAGGTCGCTCATATTGTTGGGGTTGGGATATTGTGATGGCCACTTGGGTCATTTAGTTTGTTCTTCTGCAGCCACTTAAAGCCAAACAGAATGAAACCTGGCAAACTCACTGGTTCACGGTCCAGCGCCAGACGACGCCATCTGCTTTCTGTTCTTCGGACATCCTGATTGGCTGTGCTGGGATGACATCATACTCCCCAGGTATACCTGGCAACTAAAGCTGATGCTGCACATGCGCAGCTGACCATTTTTTTTTTGGGGGGGGGTTTAAGAAACCTGGCGTGATCACGCAGGTAAGATGCATTATTGCCGAAAGGACATGGTCTATCCCTTTCTGCAATGATAACCTGCCTGATTATACAAATTGAAAAGAGGGACTTTAGTTCCCATTTTAAGAATGAGTTTTCTAACTCTGTAGCTTGACTCCACCCCTCCTTTCCCTAAATTCACCTCCAGGTTTCATAGCAATGAGGTGTGCTTCTCTTTGTAGGTCTTTCTAAATATAGCATTTGTGGTTGGGACCATTTGGTTAAATTTTGGCTGGCCTAGACTCAAATTGTTTTGTTTCAGAAGTTTTGAGGTGTTTGTTAGTTGGTAAACTTGTGAGCACAACCGTATTATATCCGGAGAGCAAAAGCCATGTTTGTGACCTATTGACTTTATGCTAGGCATGTGTAAATTTTTAATCTAGTTAGCAGATCGGCCTTGGTTCATGAGAAGTATGTGTAGTTTGGAGTTGTGCAGAATCACAATCTAATCTCTTGAACAGATAAAGTCATATGAACTAATTGAATGCTAAGGTCACATTCAGTGCACTTTACTCCTTATACCTGAATAGATAGAGAAACTCCACTGTGTTACATTGGTCTCAAACCCAAATTAGGGAACAATACAACCAGTGATAGTCCTCTCAAATTGGATTGTTTTTCTTTGTTTAAATCTTTATTGAATAGGAAAACCTTCCATGAGTGAAGTATGGATGCCGACATTACTGACCTATCATTCTGAAAATGCTAGTTTCCCTGTGCTCATGGACCTCTAACTTAAATGTGTATTGAAACCTTAACCTATGGCAAGTTTAGAAAACAGATTTAATACTGATATGCACATATTATTTACACCTAATTCCAGTTAATTCCTGAAATGCAGAGTCTGGTGCTGAGCATATGGTGTCCTTCAAAGTGTTCTCTGTGTGATGCTGCAAAAAACACTGTGGGATAGGAGAGCCCTGTCATATGAGGTGTACCC
This sequence comes from Pyxicephalus adspersus, assembly GCF_032062135.1. Classification (NCBI taxonomy): domain Eukaryota; kingdom Metazoa; phylum Chordata; class Amphibia; order Anura; family Pyxicephalidae; genus Pyxicephalus; species Pyxicephalus adspersus. The sequence goes on from NC_092860.1 coordinate 22,046,577, forward strand.
TCCTTAAAGTTTGGAACATTTTTCTTTGTTTTACTCCTCTGCTTCTCAGTGTAAAAGTTTAAATCAAAAATGAGCCTGCAGAATTGTGAAAAAAAGTCTTCCTCGTGATGGCACAGGGAAAGTGGAGAGATGAAAAGGAATTGCTCAGAATCTAAAGCGTGCCAGCTCATCTGTTAAACATGGTGGTGGGGGTTTTATGGCTTGGGCATGTATGGCAGCCACGGGTACTGGCACACTTATCTTCATTGTTAATGTAACTGCTGATTGTAGTTGCACAATGAATTCTGATGTGTATAGACACATCTGCTCACACTCCAGCAATTGACTCCAAACTCATTGGACGGCTCTTCATCCTGTAACAAGATAATGATCCCAAGCATACTGCTAAGGCAACGCAGGAGTTTCTCAAAGCAAAAAAAAATTGGAAAAAGCCATTCATTGCATGCAAGAGATGCGAAACAAGGTAGAAAACATGACCACTATATAATACCCTCAGTATTCTCCCCAGCCCCTTTTAGCTGGGCACTTCATCCAGCAAGTTTTAGTAACCACGGGTTTAGGTGCCGCACTATTTATAGTTTTAATATCCACCTAGATGTTTTCGGATGCTTACTGAAAAATTGGGTTACAATACAGTGGCCACCACTGACCTACAGCATCTTCCCACCCATCTTAAGAAAATTTCTGGGGAGAAAACGCACCTGCTATTACTTTGTCTCAAACATTATAGTGCCTTGAAATTAGCGAGGGGGTGGGCTATGTATAAAAAGTGTTAAAAATTCTACATGGTGACCTGAAATATATGCAAATTACTTTAAGCCTGAAATGTGTACTGAAGAACAGAGAGATAAATAAAAAGAAAAATGTCTCTCCCAAACATTATAGACCAAACTTTATCCCAGTACAGGTACTCCTGATATAAAAGGGCTGACTGCTGGCTTCCATTTAAAAATAAAAGTTGGTTGGTTATGTGTAACTTTAGTATTTTAGCGTCACCAACCCAAAATAAGCATGGAGCAAAGTTGGTGAAAAGTTTGTACTCGGGCTGAATCATGAATAATGAAGGCATTTTCAGAAAAATGATTGGCTTTTATATAAAAAAAAAAGGGTCACACTAACATGTCTCTCTTAAGATAATACATTTTTGGTCAAAGCAATTACTCGCTTTTCACGCATACTGGTAATGTATTGTTCTCCTCCCCCTTCCTTTATGCTGTCACGTATCCTCATTGTTGGTTGATTGCACCACTTGAACTATGAACACATTGCCCTTCTGTGCTCTATTTATAATAGATACCTTGAGCTTCACCTATGGTCTATTTACTAGTTCCAGGCTGGTTTGTCACCGGTATACATGTTATGAACTAGACACGCTGCCAGCACAAAGTTCTGCAGAGCTCCACCCAGCACTAAAGGGCAATGATTGGCTTGGTTTATGTTTACAAGCATATTGATTTATTAACAGTACAGCTTGGCTGCATAGTACTGCGAGCCAGAACAAGAATTGGTAGCTCTGACCATTCAAAGTCATCCAATAAAATTTAGTTTACCATTTTAAATGTCAGAAATAAACAATATAACATAAAATCATAAAATTGTGCAATGTTAGAGTAAGAATGTAGAATCACCCAGCATCCAATAATCAATGTATAACTGTTTACACGTATTGACACTTTGTATTTTCTTTATGACTTTAATATTGGTATTTAAATAATCTTTAGAGAGTAAATGATTGTGGAATAGTTGATGTTATAGATATAATGTTTTTGTGGTTTTTTTTTTGTTTTGTTTTTTATAGTCGTAGTGTTTGATCCATCTGTCTTTTCTCTAGAACATGTCTAGGCTCCAAGGTGGATCCCCTCACCTTACATTTCAGCATGTTCACTGACATGCTGGCAAAGCAGTGCGATGACACACAGCGAAAGAAGTGGGTGCCTCTTGCCCGTAGCATGCAAGCTATTGGCACTTATGCCCAAACAGAGCTTGGCCATGGTTAGTGTTTGTGGTGGGTATCGTGCGAGTACCAGGGAGACCTGCAACTCTGTTAGCTATATAACTAGCATTCAGTACAGTATATAGGAGGCCAGTGGTATCTGCAGACATATAAAAGGTGCCAGCATGCAGCCAGTATCAAAGCATGGATTTACTGGCGTTCCAAAGCAGAAAAACATAACATTTTGGAAAAATAAAAATATTTATGTGATTTTTAGGGCTTTCACAATCCTTTCCAAGGACTGGAACGCTGCATGAACGAGCTCTGTACATACAGCACTGTTCTGCTCTATGGGGAGAGCAACTGAGCAGCACCCCGCTGCGCTCTCTCCCACTTTGCTTCCATTACGAACGTTCGTCATCCGTGGATCCACCAGGACGGTCGTTCAGACGACGAGCCCTGTACACACACGAGATTCCCATCTGATATAAGCCCTGAGACGAAATTCGGACGAGAACAATTGCACCTGTGTACCTAGCCTAAGAGTCATTCTATCCAAAACAAGCAATTTTTGTAGTAGTTAAACGGTGTCTCCTTCTGTCACAGAGGGGCAATGAACAACATTTGCTTTCCCTGAAATACAGTCCAAAAAGACAGGCACAATTTAAAATGGCACATCCAGTGGTCAGACTGCCAATTATTATCTACGCGTATAATGATCCATTCGTCTCAGTCAAGTTTTCTTCTCCCGATTTAGGGTTATTTGGCTGAACTTAGAATTGCTTCCCAAGAACCCTAATAAAACTTGTAAAAAGGGAGAGATAATTCTAACAGTTTTCTGGTAAAAAATAAGTGATAAAGGTTTAGTTTTACTTTATTTGCTCAGCTAAAGGAAGATGCTTATAGCATGCTGTCAAGAGATACAGAATTACCTGGTGGTGTTTTAGTATAGCTCCACTGTTGTTGAGTCCCGGCAGTGCCTATGATCTCCATCTGCTATTGCCACCTTTCCTTTTGCATGCTTCTACCTAACATTAGAACCTGTTGCCTTTCTGCTGCTACCTACAATGTTGGGATTCTCTTTTTGTTTTCTGTATATTGTTTTATGCCCAACTTCAAAACTTTGGGTGGGTTGTCTGCTGCGGTTTACATCTCTGGGCTCCTATTCAAATTTATTTTTTTTCATACCTCGGGCCAAACAAGCATCAGTCAGTGTTGCAGTAGAGTCCTAGGTGTGCAGGAGAAAATCCTAAGCATGTTACTGTATATTATAAGTTTTGGTGACTGGATCGTTAGAAAGGAATCTCCCTGTAACAAATAACTTGCACCTATAATGTCAGATTGGCTTTTTGGTTTTCTTTCTTCTTTTTGGCTATTGAGATGTTATGCTTTAATCGCTGCCTGATTGTGTCAGATACTGTTTACCTGATTGTATTCGATGTGATTATGATTTCAGTGATTTGACTCTGTAGCTGAATATCACTTTGTAACTCATGAACATGGACGTTTAGGTCATCTGCTTTTGTATCTCGGTATACTAAAAAACAGGTTCTTGTTCACCATGATGGTAAGGCATTTGTACAGATTATCGTTCTCTGTAGAGTGTAATAAAACAGGCTTTTAGACAAAAATGTAAGGACCATTTCAGACCCGCAATGAGCCACAGCATTTTGCTACTGGTTCAACTGTGGTCTTAACCTTTCCCATTGAGGTGAATGATAAGAGGTTGCAAATTGTTTTTTGCACATATCTGTAGTAGTTCACAATGCAGCCAGGCTGTGCTTGGGACCTTCCAGCCGTGTGGTTTTAGATTGTGGGTATGAAAGGATGCTAGTTGGTCCGGGACAGATATATATTATAATTTACCTCCAAATTTGCATTTGGATACTCGTTGCAGCAAATGGAAACATTCTTGCAAAGCCAAGTCAAAAGGTTTTCACCTAAATTTACATAGAAGGTTTCATAGATTGCTTGATTTTTTTTTTTTTTTTAATTTTTACAATCCTGTCATAAATCCATGACATTGTTTTATCTGGTTAAATGACCATTTTCAATTCTGTAACACATTGTACCACTGCACACGTAACAATGGCCATATTGACATCAAACTTCCCTGCCTTGGGAAATTTACAGTATTCACTTTTTATTATCAGCTTTGAGTTTGGTTTGCCAAGGACAATTTCAGTGATTTATAAACAATATATTCATGCATTGTTTGTGTGTATGGCATTTAACCAGAAGTCAAGATAAAACAGATAAAACTTTTGTATTATACCTGTGCTTTTCAAGACTGTACTTTGTTCTCCTTTACTGATGATATCTGACTTGTCAACCCTTTGATGGACAATGTCAGGTCAGCATTACTTTCTAGTACGCATGGTGCTAGGTGATTGTAGTTTGCTTTACTGATGATATCTGACTTGTCAACCCTTTGATGGACAATGTCAGGTCAGCATTACTTTCTAGTACGCATGGTGCTAGGTGATTGTAGTTTGCATGTAAAATCAATCTATTTGCTCATAAATTATTTCACTTACCATAATATTGTCTTTTTCTTCCTTTTTCCACCTTGCCTTCCTTATGTAATCACTTTTCCCTTCACCACCCGATTTTATCTTCTCTCCAAACACTTGTCACTACTAATTCCTGTGATGAATACATCACCCTCCAATCTTTTTTGCTTTCTTTGCTCCATCCTCCTCCTCCTCCCACAGCTTTGTGCATCGGGGCCGACCTGAGCCCCTTGATCTTCACTTGGGCATGTTCTTGCCTACTCTGATGAGCCAGGCCACCCCAGAACAGCAGGACCGTTTCTTCATGCGTGCCTGGAACTTGGAGATCATTGGGACATACGCGCAGACTGAAATGGGACATGGTAACTGCCTTTTTTTTTGCCAAGGGCTAGGCTAATATGGTATATGATAAATGTTACTTCAAAGTATAGAAATAGGTGATCTGCAGGTCTCTCTGGGAAGGGTCTTTACATTGCCATTTGCCCTTTTTTGGGGTGTGTTGGGATGTTGTTTAATATATTTACTTCAAGGTTTTTTTCTTTTCTTAAGGAACTCACCTTCGAGGACTGGAGACAACAGCCACCTATGACCCATCTACTCAGGAGTTTGTACTGAACAGCCCCACCGTGTCCTCTATCAAGTGGTGGCCTGGAGGGTGTAAGCAACTGATGGGAGTTTAACACAGGATTGGGAACAAATTCAAGTAGAATGCTTAAGAATTGAGAAAACAACATAAGGATGCTTGAAACACAATATTCTTAGTCAGTCAGTGGCGTACAAAAAACTACATTTATAATATTTACCAGGCCTGTCATTGGGGACTTCAATAAGGATAAATTACTAAACTTTTCCTTCTAAAAATGCCAATGATAATGTTGATCCCATAAATTTATATAACTTTACTGATCAGTCTACTTTTTACTGACTCAGAAAGTATTGGAGTCAGTGGGCTAGCACTTTGTTTTCAGTAAAATGTTATTAAAGTTTCACAAAGAAAGGTGTACATAGCAAACATTCACATTCAACGTTACAACATAACAAACCAACATTTACAGTGGGCTAACATTACAGAAAGAAGAGCCATTTCAGAAGGAACCATTTCAGGCAGGAGTAAAATTATGTATTGTACTTTAAATTATTTTTATTAATTGGTAATTTGAGCCAATTGGGCTTTTGAAGTATAGAACAACAATAAAACAAAAAAAAAAGATTATATTATAAACAGATTGGTCTAAGATAGCTATATCTGTACAATAAATAAGCCCATCGACTTAGTCTTTATTTTATTCTGTATGACTTGTTGAATTAGTTTGTATCACTGACATGTTATATCCTCACAGTGGGAAAGACATCAAACCATGCGGTAGTGTTGGCACAGCTGTATACCCAGGGAGAGTGTAAAGGGCTTCATGCCTTCATAGTTCCCATTCGCCAGATGGGCACTCATGAACCATTGCCAGGTGAGGTCTGAAAAATT
>NC_092860.1:22053869-22112329 GCF_032062135.1 Pyxicephalus adspersus
AGATGCATAAATGCATTGCATTGTACTCTGATGTCCACAGAGATCCAGAGCCACAGATCCTGAATTTCCAGACCCAGCAATACAAACTGTTCCCTCTGCTGGCTACAGCTTATGCCTTCAACTTTGTGGGATCATACATGAGCCAAACGTATCACAGGATAACTGGAGATATTCAGCAGGGAAATTTGAGTGAACTACCAGAGGTGAGGCTTGCTTTATCCAATTATTACATACTATTTTTTTAGTGGAAACACTTACTTTAAATTCTTAAATTACAATAATGGATATAATAATGGTTTGTTTATAAATGTAGTCACCAAAGCAAGCTTTTGAATATATTTTCATTACATAAATGTTGAACAATGGGATCATTGGATCAGCGCACTCCTGAGATTTGTTACTTGTTGATTTTTTTTTTTTTTTTTTTTAAGAGGAGTTTCAAGCTAAAGGTAAAGTTAAAGCAAAACCGTAGGTACCAGTGCTTAACTACTAAAACCGTGTATTCAGCTATTTGTGTGGAGTGGAGAAACAATGTTTAGAAATCTAATGTAGTGGTTTAAACTTTCAATCTTTTGTATTGTCTTTATAGCTTCATGCCTTGTCTGCGGGACTGAAAGCATTTACTACATGGGCAGCGAGTACGGGTATTGAGGAATGCAGGATGGCATGTGGAGGGCATGGATATTCTCGCTGCAGTGGAATCCCTGACATCTATGTCACATTTACCCCAGCCTGCACCTATGAGGGGGAGAACACTGTGATGATGCTGCAGACAGCAAGGTATGTGCAAAGCAGAATATTTTTGTCCTAAAGGAATTTTATTAGGAGTAGAAGTTTCAGGAGCTTTTATTTCTACACGAGGGCAAATGTGGGCACTTTAAAGTGAGAAAATAACTTAGTGGAGCAGATCAGCTTAAATATAGGAGAATATTTAAGGCTGTCTTATCTGACTTTGCTTCTGAAAATTCTATTAGCCTGGTAGTCTCCAAACTTTCAGACTCATCTGGAACCCACCTCAAAGTTATTGTATAGGAAAATATATGTGGAGGCTTCGCTTGGCATGCCTAGAAACATCCATTACACCACAATGACATCTACTCCTCAAGGCATTTTGGTATTTGCATAATTTCTCCTAGGAGTTTTCATCAGGGCTTTTAAAGAGGTACTGAGACGGGGGTTCCTGTGATAATTTTAGGAAAATAAATACAGCACCTTTTTATCACCTCCCAACAGACATTATTTGCCTGCATAGAGAAGCATGGAGTATAATATATTATCCAGGCAAAGGGAGGTCAGTAATTGCTAAACATGAAAAAAGCAACATCAGCACTACAGACAGAATTTCTAACATCACAGAGTAAACAAGTGAACCTGAGGCCTGTCACCAGATAGGAAAAATTATTTCATGTAAAATCTAGATTAGGTACAGGGTGAAGTTGAAAAGTGGATTGTAAAAGTGGATTATATATATAATTTTTTTTTCTCTAGCATAATATTGTATATGCGGCATATTTAGATTCTTTTTCATTACCTATGTTGTCTCCTGCAAATATTAGACTTTTTTGTTCCTATTTTTCATTTTACTTTACCCATTATGTGTTAACGTTCTGCTTTCCTGGCCAGGTTCCTGTTTAAGAGTTACAATGCAGCCCTTGCTGGAGAACGTCTTGATGGGATGGTTTCGTACCTGAACGATGTATCCTCTCAGCGTGTACAGCCTCAGCCTCTGGCTGGTCGGTCACAAATTTCGGATATCAATGATGTGCTCAGTCTGGTGGAGGCCTATAAACAGCGGGCTGCTTGGTAAGGAAAAAAAAAAATGAAAAGATGGTTATCTATAGGGCCGGTGCTGATTGGGTTTTGTTTACATTACAACTGTTAGGTAATTTTAAATCTGATTCATCATCACAACTTTTATATTACCATACATGAGTCTTTGTGCTATATCCTTTGAATCGGAGGTCTCCAACCCTCGGTCCGGAGCCCACTAGTGGTGGTCTGACTGGTGGGCCGCGGCTCTGGCGGCTTTGGGGGGGCGCCCCCGCCAGAGCTGTGAACCATGTCCCCCTGAGACATCGCAGGCTCAGGGCAGTGGGCAGGTTGTGTCTCTGGAGTGGGCGGGGGTCGGTATCATGACATCACTCTGGGAGAAGGTTCTTCCCCTTTGAGTGACACACAGCTCCCCGGGCATGCGCCGTCCGGAGTTTGTGCATTTAGTGGTCTGTGACATGCAAAAGGTTGGGGACCACTGCTTTAGCTTTTATAATTTGATTACAACGTTTGGTGAGCTTTTTGTCATGCCTGCATAAATCTACACCACAATGCATAATGTACATTGCATCAGTGCCTCATCATTCAGCTGGATGAGTTACTGTAAATGGGGGGAAAAAACTGCCTGAAGGTATATGTACCACATTTCCTTGGCAAATTTAATTGCTTTTACACCTCAATGCATTTTGAACAGGCAACTCTTTGATATTTAGTGGCGTCAGATGTTGCTCACTCCTTTCTTTATTCTATATTCCTATGGGCCAATTGCTTTGACTGAGTGCCTCACTGCCAGAAATAATGTTTGCGAGGTAGGAAAAGATATACAAGCTCGATCACTTTTAGGAAATATTCAGTTCCATCAGTTCAGCCCATGTTTTGAGTATATAGGGAAGTCGTAAATTTGCCACCAAGATTAGCCTGCTTTTTACCCCTGCTTGCAGTTTTTATATACCATACAGGAAAGTGACAGATTTTCCCTTTAAAGCTAAATGTCTATTTTTTCCTTTTCAGTAGAAATTCCATAATATTTTTTAAAGCATTTTCACTATATTCTCAGCCAGGATGGTGAAAAGAGAAAACAATCTATATAATAGGGGTTCTCCTAAACGAGGGCTGTAGATAAACAGTAGCTGTTGTGTGCCATCAGGCTGCAGTGAAACTATTCCGGCCATGCTTCAGCCTATAACTGTTTCTTGTCCTGCATATCAGCCAGCATGCATCAATTCTATTTTAACATGCAGTAATAAAACCTTTTCTATTTAAAGCTTACATTCATTTTTCCTACCTCTAGGCTTGTAGTGGGAGCTGCTAGGAATGTTCATGCTGATTTGAAACGTGGAAAGCGTAAGGAGGATGCTTGGAATAAGAATTCTGTTGATCTGGTGCGGGCATCTCAGGTAAGACCTAAAGCCTAAACACTGAAAACTCTTTCATGGCTTTATGTTAGACACTATCCAATATTCATTTTTAATCAAAAGTAGGAAGATGGGTAAATTACCTTGCCTGTTATTTATAAGCAGATTTGTCTTTAGTTATATTGTATGTAGCTGGGAACTTTGGTGAAATATAGAAGGACTGTATTGTGAAAAGTTGAGCTGCATACTAGAGCTAAAGCTCAGTGCAAGTCTGATCATAAGCCGATACAATTATGAGGGAAGCAACTCTCCCTTCTGGAATTTCCATGTATTTGTTTTTATTATTATGGAGGAGTTGAAACATTCCTTCATAAAAGATGACACTTAAAGGTGGCAGGATAACCAGAACAACAATGGGGTGATCTTGCTGTTGGAGCCACAAGATGTGTATTAAACCAGCAGTAATGTTGCCTACCATACCTCATCCATTACTAAAATATTTTAAATGGCAATGAAACAATCACATACCCTGTTATTCAGAGTTGTTGATGCCAGTTCACTTTCATCTTTTAGGCTCACTGTCATTACGTGGTTGTCAAACTTTTTGTGGACAAGCTGTCTGAGGTTCTGGATGCTGCTTCCAATCGCATACTGAGCTCCCTCTGCCTCCTTTATGCTCTGCACGGGATAAGCAAAAACACAGGAGACTTCCTTCAGGTGTGTTATTGACATCTTTATTAAAAGCTGTTATTATTGTTAAAAGGGTGCTGTCCAATTCCTATTTGTATCTGTTTCCTGTTTATAAATTAGAGAACACAATATTATTATTATTAGTATATATATTATTATTATTAGTATTTCATATTGACCTGACATATGGAAGATAATTTTTTAAAAATGCCACTTATTTTAGGACCTGACTATATTATTATATATGAAACAATTGTTTAGTCTGATGGAATGGCTCTTGATAACATTACTATGTCACTGGCCTATTGATGTGTCAACCAGAAAAAGGAAATGTTTTCTGGGTTTTTATAGACAATTTGTTCTAATATAACATCATTATGTCCTCTCCACAGGCCGGTCTTCTGACTTCCTCACAAATAGAACAAGTAGAGCAGAGGGTTAAGGATTTGCTTGCTGTAATCCGTCCTAATGCAGTGGCTCTGGTTGATGCATTTGATTATAGTGATACCCAGCTGAGCTCTGTCCTGGGGAGATATGATGGGAATGTGTATGAGAATATGTTTGAATGGGCCAAAAAATCTCCTCTCAACAAGACACAGGTAAGGAATTCTGAATGGAAATCTACTACATTATAAGATCCACTTGAGAAGTAAAGAAAAGTTGCAAAATTTAAGACAAGAATATTTTTTTTTATTATACCATTGAATACGTTTCCCTACATTGCTATCTCTGTGGGGAAAAAAATGTTGATCATGCTAGGAACCTTGTTAAAGACTTTATTAGTTACATTATTCAATGGCTTCTCCATGAACAACAGAACCCCCCCACTCACATTTGAGTCACTCCTAAACAAGTGGTCCGTAGTGTCTGCATTCCTAGTCCCTATACTTGTTGCTGTTCAGCTGCTGAAAGCAAGTGCATGCCAACCACGGAACTTAACCTTTCTAGGAAAAAAAAGCAATGGCAGCCCCAATACTTTTCTCATGGTAGTCTTTTTAAATTGTTCTAATTGTGAACATTTTCTGTTCTTCATCTGATATCACTCCTGATATTGTTACCTGTATTGTGTAAGCTACCCTTGTTTCTGTATTTAAGGTAATAACCTGATTCTTTTGTCTTGCAAAGGTTCATGAATCCTTCCACAAGTATCTCAAGCCTCTTCAGTCCAAGCTGTGATTCACCACCAAACAAGAACACCGGACCAGCGTCACTTGTTTCACTAGTATTCTTAGCAAATATTATTTTGTAATTCATCTCTACAAATTTATGTTAATTTAATCTGTTGGACAGAAAGACTAAAGAACAAACAGTTTTTATGTGTGCGACCTCCTCCTACAACTTCTCTAATGTCGGTGAGATTTTTTTTTTAGTGGCCCCATAGACCAACGTTACTGCAAAGGTCTCTCTCTTTCATCTGCAACTCAAGATCTCCCCTGTAAATGATAACATCATCTGCAAATATGTCAGACAGCTACACATGTTGTCTGAAAGGGGATTACGGTTATCTCTAACATTCCAAGAATTATTTTTAAATGTTTTTGTGTCACCCAAGAATAATCCAAGTGCTGCTTTTGCATTAAATGGAATGTACTAAATTCTAGAATTTTTTTCAATGTTCTCTTTAAATAATAATTGTAATGTTTGTTCTGCTCCTACTCACTCATAGAACACTGTGCTAATGGATGCAGAACACAAAAGAGATTTTAAAGTCACTATCTAGAGGACTGTCATATAAAAAAAAGTGCAATTAATGCAATAATTGTATATGTACTTAACAATACATGAGAGTAATTTCGTATTTTGGTTCCTGTGTGTTTATTTGCTGTGTGTTATACAGATTAGAGGTTTTACTGTCCTTCCTGTTCTGTGATAGTATGTACCAAATCTATCTGCCCCGTGCACTCTGCCTGCCTTTCAAGCTGTAGGAAATTGGCAAACTACAGGTTGCAGGGTTTACAGGTTGTTACAGGTACTCCAGAGAGAGAGAGTAGGCACACATACTGATACTGGCAACTACTTCACCGCTAGTAACTGCCTGCTTTGCATTCCACCCACTGCCTCTGCAATGCTATTACTCCCTCCAAGTGGAACTTATTGCAGCAGGCTTTAATTTGCTTCACATGTTAGTTTTTATTTCACATAAAAGTCCATCAACTCAAATTTATTTTTGTTTCTCCATTACCATTAGTAGTAATATTTCTACTACTGGTTCTGGAGAAACCAAAATTATTAGGTTTTTTACTTTTGTATATTTTGACTAGTAGGTAGTTTGACGAGGTAGGTAGTTCACCAACAGAATAACGTCTTTGTCCCAGAAAATAGACGCCATGACTTTTTATTTCTGGGTTCTGAATTTTTTCGGCTGCTGGGGCATGGGACTCTTTGCTGTCCTTGATCACAAGTGCAGCATACAATTATACGAGGGGGTGCTGAGATGTTCCTGGCTTTGCCCAGAAAGAAGAGAGCCAGAGTTATGAAATAAAACATTTATTCAACATATTCCCCCCTGAGACTGATGCACTTGGTACAGTGTAGTTGCAGCTTTTCTAGATCGTTCAAATAAAAGTCCTTTGGTTGGCCTGCAAACCAGCTCTCTTTGACGTCAGAAATGTCCTCAAAACGTTGCCCCTTCAGGTGTTTCTTCAAATTCGGTTACAGATAATCAACCGAAGGGCCAGGTTAGGTGAGTAGGGGGATGGTGGACCAATTGGAAACCCAGGGTGTTCAATTTGGCAGCCACAACTTTGGACGTGTGCGCAGGTGCATGGTCCTGTAAAAAAAAGGATCTCTTTGGTCAACTTTCCACGGCGTTTTGTCTTAATTGCCTCCTTCAGCTGGTCCAGGAGGTTAGCATAATACTGTCCCGTGATACTAGAGCCCTGAGGTAGGTAGTTCACCAACAGAATAACCTCTTTGTCCCAGACAAAGGTTCTGAACTTTTTCGGCCGCTGTGGCGCCGTTCCTTTGACTGTTCCTTGGTTTCAGGATCATGGATGTGGAGCAAAAGGAGCCAATTGAGTGTGATGCAGATTTCTTAACAAAGGACACGCTGATTTGAACGAGCGATGCTCATAACCCTGGTGCTAGCCTTTTACAGTTCAGTCACAATGTGTAAAAGAAGTCTCTATCTGAGATATGGATAACGGTAAACCCTGTCAGCATTGCATGCTATCCAAAACAAAAGCAAAGAAAAGTGCGTTTTTTTGACTTGATATACGTCATGAGATTTCTGTTAATACTAGCAACAAGTTGAGACTTGTGTAAAGTTGTAAAGGTGATGCGTTTAAAAGGAGACTATTGGGCAAATATAGGAATCTGAGATACTTTAACAAAGTGTTATGACTGGGTCAGAACATCCCAAAACAAGATATTTTTGGGTGTTCTTGGTATGCAGTGGTTAGTCCAAAAAATGTTTCCTGGCAAGCTGTGGCAGGGTCATAGGTGACCAATATGTGTGGCAAACGTCAGCTTGTATGGGCTGATTTATTTAAGTTCTCCAAGGCTGGAGGGGATATAATTTCATCATTGAAGCTGAGTGATCCAGTAAACCTGTATTAAATCTTGTCTGGGATTGAAAACATTTGCTAACAATTTAAGAAATCCATTCGGGGTTTGCTGTGTCACCCAGCTTCACTAATGAAAGTACCCTCTCTAGCCTGGGAGAGCGTTAATAAATCAGGCCCATTGTATCTCAAATTTCAGATAAACTAGTCCAAGCCTCGATGTGTCAGAGCTGTTTGGGCAGCACAAGGGGGACATACACAATATGAGGTTGGTGGTTTAAATGTTTTGACAGAGCAGTGTGTGGTGTAAGAGTCTGTATTATTTACATTCGGTAACAGAGAACGGGTCACACCAAGCCTTAAAGATTAGTACCAATTTTCTGATAGACCCACTGCGCAGGCGCAGAATTCAAATTTCCCTCCTGCACTTTAGGACCCAATTTCTGGAAACCTACTGACCACCGTGTCTGCATAGTAGGGCCCAACATTCTGAAAGCTCTACTTTTCCAAATAGGACTGTCCACTTGTCATGGAAAAATAAAGTATTGATGTCAGTGAACAAGCATTTTGAGAAGGAAAGGGAATGAGGAGTGGGGATAAAGAATGTACAGTGCAGTATACAGAATGAGGAGTGGAACAGGGAATGTGCAGTACATAATACAGCACGAGGAGTGGAAGAAAGCATGTATGGGCACAGTATACAAAATGAGGGGTGAAATAGGGAATGTACAACATGATATACAAAATGAGGGGTGGAATAAGAAATGTACAGTGTAGTATGCAGAATGAAGAGTGGGATAAATAATGTACAGCATAGTATACAGATAGAGGGGTGAAATAGGGAATGTAAAGCACGGTATACAGATAGAGGAGTGGAACAGGGTATGCACAGCATGGTATACAGAATGTACAGCACAGTATACAAAATAGGGAGTGGAATAGGGAATGTACAGCATGGTATACAGAATGATGTTTTGGGCACCAGTTCACAAAAAGGACATTGTGGAATTAGAGAGAGTGAAGAGAAGAGCAACTAAACTAATAAAAGGAATGGAGGAGCTCAGCGTCTCTATTTGTCCGTGAAAAGAGACGTATGGGGGGGGGGATATGATCACCCTGTATAAATATATAAATTGTCCATATGGAGAACTCTCTTCCTAATTATTCACGTTGATATCATTACAAGAACCAAGGTTGTTCTATATGTCTTATAGGGTTTTATAACTGGGATATGTTTATTTCCCTAGTGGTTGAACGTGATGGACTTATGTCTTTTTCAACCTGACCTACTACTTTGTGTGAAATAGGAGATTGTATATGGAATAAGGAGTGGAATAAGAAATGTATAACACAGTATACAGAATAAATGGTAGAATAAGGAATATAGATCAGTTTACAGAATGAGGTGTGAAATAGGGAAAGTAAAGCACTGTGTACAGAATGAAGTGTGAAATGGGGAATGCAAAGTATATGGAATGGGTGGGAGAATAAGGAGTATACATCACAGTATATAGAGTAAGGCATGGACTAGGGAATGTATAGTGCAGTATACAAAAAGGTTTGAAACTGGGAATGTAGATCACAGTAAACAGAAGCAGACATGAATAGGGAATGTACAGCACAGTATATGGAATGACAGTGTGAATCAGAAAACAATGTGGAACATGCAAATATTCTTTGTATGTTTTAAAGTCATAACTAACTGCACTGTTATGTACCTGCTCTTTATTTAAGCAATACACCACAATAAAATCATATTCACATAGTTGGGTTGGGGTGGAGTGAAATGCACGTTATCTTAATATACAACTCTCTGTAACATGCACAGGAGTACATTTCAGTGCCCTGCAGTAACACATTACCGTGCATGCTGAATGTCTCTACTGTACAGCACATCAGAGAGAAGCCCATATATAATATATTTATTAACATGGAATTGCACAGGAGGTCAGTAACACATAATTAAACGTTTGCCAGCTAAGAGGGCCCCAAGCTCCTATTCAGAATTTATAAATGAACAGCGAGAAGTAGGTCAGCCAGTAAGCACACAGCACCGCACAGCTCTGTACTTGGAACTACAATTGCCATAATGCATCGCTCTCAGCCGGAAGCGCGGGCTCTGGAGGAAGTAGGCGGCATTCCTGTTGGTTGGAAAGTGTTCGGGGCACATTCAAAGTACGCGGAGTCACGTGACCATGTCAAGCCTGGAAGCCCAGCAGTATCTATAGTGACGGGGAGACGCTTTCCGGAGTAATGGAAGCTTCAGTGACTGTTGTGATTCATTAGAGGTCTATGTGGTGCAGTGTTCCCTGCTGGTGTGTGAAGAGGAGACATCAGGAGCATGGTGTGTTACCCCTCATTACTCTATATATACAAGACACAGGGCAGTTATAATAATGTGACATTCCTATCCAGGTCCTGTCACGTGGCTGATTTTTTTATAATAATTTTTGTGCAACTTAGCTACAAATGTCTTATTTTGCTGCAATTTCTGCTACTGACAAGCATGCCAGGGACATTTGTGCTGGAGATCACCGGTAATCGCTGACAAGTTGTAGCAATCATCGTGATCTAGCAAGACCCCAACGTGTCCCATGCACAGAAATTTCTCTGGCCATTGTTAGGGTTCCCCAGGCAAACTATATTCCAATTCTAGTCCTATGGCGGCTATATTGCTAGGTGATTCGCAATCTAAAGCTGGTTGATGACTAAACTGCTGGCATATAGGAGAGATTTTGTAGCAGTCACTAATTCTATCATTTTTCCTGCTTGGAATAAATAAGTCAGGCAGTGAAAAAAGATGCGATTGATGTCAGAGAGTCACCGCTGGCCTTATTGGATTGTAAAAGGGACTTTGTGGTTTTATTTATCGTTGGGGTACTTACCGGTTGGGGTTATAGCATTGCTTTAAAGGGTACCTAAACTCAGAATTTTCACTTTACATTAAAGGGTAGAGAACCCCTTTACTTAAAGTAAAAATTTTGTTTGTGTTTTTTGCGAGTGCAAGACCCTCCTTTTTAAAAAAAAAAAAAAAATGGGTACAGCACGGCCCTCTAATTCTCCTAGATGATCAAGAATGAATAGGAGTGCAGAGCCTCCTGGGATACCTACGTCATGCATCCTGGGAGGCTCTTGGCATACGTAGTAGTGCTTTCATCAAAAGGGAAATTGCCGATCTCACGCATGCGCAGTATAATCAGGAGGCTTTTTTCCCAATCTACGTCACCCGATTTCCCACCTGCGTCGGTGAGGTAGGAAGAAGAACGCAGAAGAGTGGAGAAGATGGCAGCGCCTGGCACTCCCTCTGCGCCGGACCGAAGATGGATATTAGGGCAATGCAGGACCCGATGGAAGAAGCCTCCCAACGGATCGACTGTTCTGCGGGATTGAAGGTAAGTGTGATTTTTTTGTATTAGGTAGTTTTGGGTTTACTTCTTCTTTAAATCGGAACTAAACTTTAAATCAGAACTAAAATAAAGATACAAAAAGTCACCGGGGGGTTGCAGAAGAGACCTGCAGAGAGTTTTTTTTGCAGTATAGGTGCCATGCATTGCAGTGCCAAGATCTGTTCCTGGCACTACTGAAAATAGATCTAGATCATAAGAGGGTGCCCAATGGCCAAAGAGGATTGTAGCAGATGGGAATCGTTGGCAGTGAAGATGGCAGCTTTGGGGGATGCAGTGGTCACAGGTTCCTGGACCTGTCATTGCTGAAGGGTGCTAAGAACATGGTAGATGTGTGCTGTAATCAGTAGTGAATATTGCAACAAACTTCCCCTACAGCGAGTTAAAGAGGAAGTAAACTGAAAAATGCCCAAAACAAAAAAAAAATATTACACTTACCTTCAATCCCGCAGCGCAGTTGATCGGTCCAGAGGTTTTCTTTCATTGGGTCATGCGTCCTTCCAGGACACGCCTGCGAGCTGGGGCGCCGCCATTTTCTCTTCTTCTTCCATGTTTTTCTTCCTACGTCACTCAACCCAGGCGCAAGATTGGGTGACGTAGGTTGCAAAAAAACTTGCCGATCCCACTGTGCATGTGCAACTTTTTTTTCTCTTTTCACGAAAGGGCTCCTTCTGTGCATGCCTGAGATCCCCAAGAGCCTCCCGGGATGCGTGACGTAGGTATCCCGGGAGGCTCTGCATTCCCAATCATTCTTCATTGCCTAGGCGATTGAGAATTAGGGGGTGGTGCGGCAGCACAAAAACAATAAAAATTTGTGCAGTGGGGCTGTCCTAGCATTGCAAGGGTTAAATGACTGTGTAGGTCAGGGTAACATAATAAACACTTCTTCCATAGGCTCCTGCTGTGTGGTGTAAAAGCCCCTGCATGCTGGGGTTGCAGCACTGACATCATCCCTACAATGCAGGACCAAAAGCCCTGCATTGTAGATGAGGATGTCAAGGACTTACCCATGTCTTGGAGCAGTCACCCAGACAAATAGGGTAAGGTAAATAAAGTGTTTCCTATATTTGCCTTAAACCTAACCAAGCATACAGCTGTTATATGCCCTATTGCATGGATTTTTTGTATCCCCAATTCCTAATATTTCTTGTTCACTTTATTCATACAATGTATATGTTTCATTATTTTTATATATTTTAAGGTTCATATATGTTCTATAAAAATAACTGCATGTAGTTATTTCTTGTTCTAGGCTTCCAAAAACAGAAGAGGATTGAAAGGTTAGTTTCTGGTGCAATACCTGTTCTGTTTTACTATTTTCAACTGTTAAAATGATGCAAAACAAGCAAACAGTTTGGCCAGGCAGTGGGGAAATTAAATACATTTTTGGTATGGATCGATAAACGGATCACTAGCAGAAAGAAGGAAGTCCTGGCTCCCCTGTGTAGATTTTTAGTTAATTTTCATTTAAACACTGCCTGACACCTTCAACTTGCTTGCACTACATAGGTAGAAAAATTCCCATGTAGTGCATGCAAGTGCATTGGGTGGACTTCTCTTGGGGACTCAACAACTATTTGGGAGACTACAAGGAAAAACTGCAATTGCAGGTGGATTTGTATGTGCTGCATCATATATTCTTCAGTGGGAAGCCACAGCTTTACTTTAATATGTAGTCTTGAGAAAGAGCAAAAAATGGGGACATGAACCTTACTCTCACCCTTATTGCATTTGATGGTTTTATTCAAGAGGGCAGTATCTACATTATTAAGCTTGAGGAATAGTCAAAATTATTCCTAGCCCATAATATTTTGCTGAAAGATTAGCTGATGCTTCGAACACACTTCCAGCAGAGGTTAATCCATCAGCAGTAAGTAATTTGAACATGTTTTGGACAAATGTAGATCAATATGTATACGAGAAGGTTGAAAGTGTTGGTTTATTTACTCTCCCTCCCCCATGGCTCTCATTCTCTATTCCTTATATTGGATCTAAACATTTAGAGTGGGCGGCAGCAGGCGATACTAAACATCTGTCTACCACCCCTATTCATCCCATATATGTAGCCAGGGGTGAAGTGCTACATGGATGTACAGGGTGTAAGGAAGTGGTAAATATGAACTATTCCCTAAAGTTTCATTTAAACTCATTTCTTCATATTAAAGTAAATAAAAGTGGAGAGTTTACTTGGTCTGACAAAAAGGCCGTTATGTGCAAAGGGTAAGTAAGGATTTGTTTCATGATTTTGGTCACGCTACTTTGGAACTTCTCCATATCCTATAGTCCTTTTGTATGTTTTTCTATTGGGGACGTTTGTGAGGGTAATAGCTGTCTAAGAGGAGGGAAGAAGTGGGGGGGGGGACCTTCTTTCCTACCTCACTTTCCTACCTCACTTTCTGCTTTATCCCTGGGACAGGGTGAAGGTAAACCTCCTTGCCAGGACATAACAAGGAAAAAAAATGAAGTTAAAGTTTTTATTTTTCCCAAATCAATCCAGAATTAAAGTTAATGTCATCTAGTTAAACTTGATGAACAAAAAATAATTATTTTAATACGTGCCATTTTTGTTTTTCTTATAAAGATTCTATTGATGATGTTCTTGGTGATCTTCTTGGTGATAATGGTAAGCAATTCTTCTTCTTCTACCTGCAGTGTATTAGAACAGAGATAAAATGATATGTATGTAAAATGCTCCATGAAAAATATACTGTACTATCGATTTTTATGATTTGATACAAAGTATATGTATTTTGCGAATAGCATTATCGCATTAATATCTTATGGGTAAAAAAGCAGGTAAAGCCCAGCCAAACCTTTATTAATTATTTATTGCAGTCAGGCTGCATAAGCAGTAACAAATACACTTATGTCTGACAACTGCTCAGTACTTACATTTCATATAATATTTGTATGGTGTACACAGATCCATCACCATCAAAGCCACAGAAGACATCACCATGGACCTCATCTTCTGCTAGCAAAACCCGGCCAGCACTTTCAACTGCCTACACTAAAAAGTAAGAAATTAAAAAGTTTTCAATTTTGCTTGGAAACATAAATGTTCTTTTTTTTTTTATTATTCATTCAATTTTATTTTATGTTACTTTAGGTCAGCACTTGATGATGACTTTTTCAGGGAAATAGCAAAAGAAGCAGCCGAGGTAAAGCAATGATTGTCTTTAATCTGTTATCTGATCACTTAAACCAAAACTAAATGTAAAAATGAAAACATTGCTAGCAGACGGATTCTTTAATAAAGAAGAGAAAGGCAATGACTTGTCTGCAAATTAACATCCCTGCCTGATCACAATTTGTAAACACGCTCGCCTGTCCTGGTTCTTTTGCGGGCGCCTCCATCTTCTTCTTCTCTTTGGCAGTCTTGATTGGCGGGGTGAGGGTGATGTAACTTCCAAGCATGTGTGAGGGAGTTTATTTAATCTCGGCAGTTCCAAGGATGCCAGGTGTATCTCTGCATCATACGCTGAGCTACACATGAACAACCAAGTTGGAACTCCCTGTGTACATTTCTTTGGAGAGCACAGTGGAGTGCTGCTCGATCATCCTCTCCATTCTCACCTCCCTTAAAAAGAAATGCACTGTGTGTACAGTGATCATTCATTCCTCTTTCACTAAACTTTCATGAAAGACAGAAATCTATTTTGTGTACATAGCCTTTGGGGAGTTCTAGAAGGTTTACTTGCTATGTCTATTAAAGACAGAGGAGGGTGGAGGACGAATGGGAGATGTCCCGATTTATCCCTTTCATTGGAAATAATGGCAGATGTTGATGCAGGTTGGGACACAGCTGTACAGATGCTAGAATTTCTGTGCATTAATAAAAGTCCAGGGTCGATACCCAACTTAATACTGTCTTGTTTCCATGGTATACTAAACAAATTCCAAGAAAAATCTACATTAGCCTTCAGTTTTTCTTGGGTGCCCATTTTCTGATTCTTTTCTGTTAGTCATTGACGCATTGGTTTCTTGGTTACCTAATGAACCATACCCACAGGCACTTCCTAGCAGCACCTGGGGCCACTCGAGTCTCACAATGATAAGCGCTTTCATGTAAATTTATCCTCCAGAGATACCATCTTCCTGGTGAATATAGTGTGACCTAAAAGCTTGCATAAAAAGTCAGAGGTACTTTCAGTTCTGAAATGAATGTCACGGAGTACGAACCCTTATGTGCTCCGAAAACATCTATTATCTTAGAAAGACGTGCTTGACAAAAGCCTTGAAGTACAGACTTCTACAATACTTGATGGATATTGGACAGAGTTAACTGATTTATGAGTTATAATTTAAAATCTGTTCTTCCTAGTGGTAAATTACTTATTCTTAAGGGGGTCAGACTACCAACAAGGTATATTTCAATTTTTTTAAATATACTACATTTTCATTTAACTCATTTTTTAGGGGTTTTTCATTAATTTTTTATAATAAGTATAGTATATAAGGTAGTACAAAGGCATACGTGTCCATACACCCCAAACTCCCAGATGAGCGGGGACAGAGTTGGGAAATGTGGCAGGGAGCTTGGAGTGTCCATGATCTAGAGAAATCCAGGTGCTAATAATGGCTATATATATGCTACGCCCTTGTATTTACTGACTGTTTTAGATATTCTATATAGGACTGTTCTGGTAAAATATTCTTGTTACTGCCATAGTTGGCAGATCAGCACCCTGTTTAGCACATATAGCGGTGCTTTTGTCTTTTTTGTTTTTGTATTACAAACCAGAATCAATAAATAGGAATAATTTCTTGGTATGCAAATTCTTGCATGGAAGGTAAGGTAATAAACATCAGTTTAACACTAGAGAAGATGTCCAAAGTGAATTAGTTTTACTGATTGTAACATTACAAATGTGTTTTGGGGGTAAAAATTGTACCCCTTCTTACCTATAATAACAAGATAACCAAAATGCAAAAAATTAACTTTTATCTAAAGAGTTATCCTACTTCTTTCTACCTATAAATCTTTTAAGCTACGTACACACTTCCAATTATTATCGTTGGAAAACCAACGACGAACGATCCTGCACGATATCTACGAACGATCGTATAGCACCGATCCTGCACATAGAGATAACAACATGATCGTTCGTAGATATTGCACACACAATAGATACGATCGTTTGAGCGATAGAGGAACTATGTGCACGACAGGAAAGTGAATGAACGTTCGTTCATTACGCATGCTCAGACCATGGACGATCATCGAACGATCGTACACACGAACGATGTTCAACGATCGTCGTCCAATCCGATCCGCCGGTCCGGTCGTTCGTTTCCAACGACTTTCCTCGTTCGTCGGCGTCGTTGGTTACTTTTTTTACGAACGATTTTTGCCCAATCGATCGTTCGTCGTTCGTTCGTCGTTCATTTTGAACGATAAAAATTGGAAGTGTGTACGCACCTTAAAGGTGTTCATTAGTCTAATGAACAGTATCATTTAAAGTGGAACATAAGTAACATCTGCTTCAGCATATTACATCAGTAAAATATGATTTGTACATTATTTGTGCTGCATTTGTATTCTGCCATTTACCTCTTAGTGAATTACTGCTTTGTGCTGGAGGAAATGAGAATTTAGTAGGTAAGGATTAGGTGAATGGAGCAAGGAAATAGAGTGAGGACTGAGGGTGGAGAGGAAGGCCAGAAGTTGATGGCATACATCTACAGTGCCAGACATATTATTACACCTTATGCACATAGAGTGGCCAAGGTCATGTCGTACATGCACAGTAAAAAAACTATTGCTGCTAGGGGAGAATAATGCACACAGTAAGAATCAAAGTAAAAAGTTATACCTTATTCTTCATATATTTTTTACATTTTATCTGAGCCCATCTTAAAACTTTTCTATATATACACATACAGGTAGTCATCTGGGTTACATATGAGATAGAAACTGTGGGTTTGTTCTTAAGTTGAATTTGTATGTAAGTTGAAACCGGTACATTATTTTAATAAATGCAATTAAGACAGATATTAACATATCAACATATTATAAGACAGTGTGGTGTCAGTTACTGTATAAAATTCTCACTGTAAGTTAATCACAGACAAAGCAAAAAAAAAAACTTGCAGCCCAGACATTTATTAACTTCTGGAGCAAGCTGTATTTTGATATGCAAAAAAAAAAAACAACTGCATTTTGTCTTGGTCATTAAAGTTACAAGAGGCTGCAGAAAGAGTTCCTAGGATCACCCACAATATCAGCTTTATTTAGCAAAAGATTTATTTTGCAAGTCATGCAAATCGCCCCCTCCAAGCCTCTGTTCTGTACAGGAGCGAGCATGGCAGCCCCGTTTGTATCTAGGGTGTGTCCGTATGTCGGATGTCTTTCCCGAGGGACTACCTGTATATATAATGTGTTAAAAGTGACTTTTACCAGACACTCACTGCAGATGAATCTGCCAAATAATGAAAAAAATGCCTTTGTTAATAACATTTTATTTCAAAATGTTGATGTAATTTTCCTGGTAAATCTTGTTTTTCAGTTCAGCACTTAATGCAAATAGAGGAGCTTTGTCCTCATGCAATACCAGCAGAAACATTATTTGTCCACGTTTCTTGCTTTTATATATCAAGTACAAGAAGCTACTAAAAACATTTTCTAAGTACCACCATCTTTTTAATTCTGTGCAATATTTTAGGCACATGATGGTTAGCGCTTTGTGTTCAAGTAATACATGTTGGAAACAAATGTACATTTACATGAAAATAATGTGTTTTCTTTTTTGAGCAGGATTCTGATGTTTCAGATGCTGATCCACAAGCTCTTTTGGAGAGCCTAAAGGTAAACCTACTGTTATGTTAATAAATAAATTATCTGAATACGAGACAATAAAGAAATCAAAGCCAAACTGCATACATTTTTTTTTAAATTTCAGTGACTGCATAGCAAACCAAGTGATAGTGTATGTGAAGTCCAACTCCTTGGTCACTTTATAGTTCAGTGTTTAACCCAGAATATTTTTTAAGCTGGGTGGTAAGAAATTGTAGGCGGGTGGCAGGGTGGGTATTGTGACCCAGCTCTTCAGTAACCAGCCAAAAACAGCCGGGTGGTCACCGAAAAGTGCCGGGTGGTCCGCCCAGCTAAAAGGGGCTGGGGAGAACACTGTAGTTACCTCTTCAGTGCTGTGCCACCACTCCTGACTCTGTGGCTACCACTACAATGTAGTCAGTGTTTTCAAGTTTAGGGGAGCATGAAGCCTCCTCCATATATGTAAAACTCAGATTTAGTGACCAGTTGCTTATCTTAAGCCCTTCTGTATGATAGCGGGGATGAGGGCATTGAGCTCTGACAACAGCCACCATTAGGTATTTTAATGATGGTTTCAATGGAGAGTTTAGAAGAAAAGGAGTTTTATACAGCGATGGGGGGTGGTAAGGAGTCGTTGCTTTATGAAGACTTTGTCACTTGCTCTGAATAGAGAATGACATTTATAGAAGAATATACTGTATGTGTATGTGTGTGTGTGTGTGTGTGTATATCAAACTTGCCATACATATGACGGAGTGTGCACCAGTCTTCTCTGTACAGCGCTGTGCTATATGTCAGAGCTAAATTTGGATGAATGTGTGTATGTCATCACTAGGAAACGCATCAAGACATTTCAACTAAACTTGCTAGACATATGACTCAGACTCATGTGAGTGCAACGCTGATCTTTGTACAGCGCTGTGCTATATGTCAGAGGTGTACTCGGATGTATGTGTTTATGTGTGTGTATATATATATATATATATATATATATATATATATGTGTGTGTATGTATTGTTTGGTGACTGTGCCTTTTGCTTATATTTTTACATACTTTTTGTTTTTTGCTTTTTACGAATTTCTGGCCTGTAATAATGTCTTTGAGAAAACCTAGGGCAATTAGCCAAGTGCATTCAAAGGCAAAAAAAATGAAACCACACTGTAAACAAGAAAATCACATAGCTTTGGTAAATTTCTTTTCCTGTATAATATAAGATTGCAATAAATAAATGCCCGGGCAACGCCGTGTTATCAGCTAGTATATACACACACACACACACACAACCCCCCCCCCACACACACACACACTACTACTACTACTACTAAGTTTGCAAGGCATGCTGAGTTCTCAGTGTGATAATCCACTGCTGTTTTGTTTGAAAGTCATTGTTAAAATAGTTAGCCAGAACTTTAATTCTTTAACTTAATTAAGGTTCCCCACCCCCTCTTTCACTGGTTTAAAGGTCGATTTTGTAAACTGTTTCTATAGATAAAAAAAAAGAAAATACAAAAAAAGAGGTGGATAGGTCTTATGGTTGCATATATTGCACTAAGAAACTGTTTTGTACTATTGCTATGTGATGTTGTGTCAAATTTACGCTTCTTTTGTGTATTATTTATATATTAAAAAAAAATTAGCCAGAGTGTTCTAACTCATTAAGGAAAGAGATAGAGAGAGGGATTCCCTCATGTGTAGCAGCAATATTGAATGTAATGACTCTGCAATTCAGGTCTATTTCACAACTGTATTTGGAGAATAAAGAGCATGTTGGAACTCCCTGTTTTTCTTGGAGCTCACCACCTACGAACAGTAAGTGGTACATATAAAACATTAATGTGAAATGCTTCAAAATTGCTTATTTTTTACCACTTACTATAGTAAATATATACATTATAAAAATCCATAAGTCAAATAGAGTTAAACATTCCCATTATAAATGTACTCACACTAGTGAAAAAGCATACTGTACTATTGTCTTTTTTTATAGGACTTAGATGATATGGATGCAGAAATTTTTGGCTCTAGGAAGCCCAAGTCAGCTCCTGCAAAGGATTCTGAGATGGCCCGAAGTACTGCCAATAAATCAAAAGGTCAAGGCAAGAATGGGACTAAAAATGGTAAAACACAGAAGAATATATCTTTCCCATTCTCTCTACATTTCTTTAAAGTAAACTGGTTATTACCAAATCTGCTCCCTACAACAAAATTTTTTTAATGCAAGGTGCAAGATTCATGTGTAGCTTAAACTGGCATCACAATCTGCACTTCTCATTAGTTTCTGGGGATCTGAATCAGAGGAAATATCACTCGATAATTGTATGCAGTATCAACTGCTGCCGCTGATGGCCACATTCTATATTATAGACAGCAGAAAATTGGGCATTTCCCATATTACCTATTGTTTAACTATTTAGCAGTGATCATTGGTTTAGCTTAATGTTTTTTTTTTTATATTGGTTTGGTTTTTCTGGTTAGAATGTAACAGAAGTAATTTCACTAAAGTAAATGTAAGTAAAGATGCTTCATATCCCAGTTAGGTGAATTTGCCTTGGTTGTATCTGGGTAGCTGTTATTGCTTTAGCAGAATAATACAGCACATTGCAATGTTTTCCCAGCCTCTTTTAGCCGGGCACACGACTCTGCACTTTTTAATAACCCCTTGGCTGTTTTTGGGTGGTTACTGAATTGTTTGGTCACAATACAGGGGCATAGAGTTGGCCATAATAAAAAGATGATCGACATACTAAGGGGGCAGGCAGAAATCTATTTTTGTGCCTTGCCTGCCCACATTTTGACCATCTGATTACAGCTGCCACACAATCACCTGAAAAAAATTAACTGCATTATATATTAGCTTTTATATTTCACATGATGAGGTTGACATTATATTTAGCAATTCTTAGTATTAGCAATTTCTATACTGTGTTTTTTTTTTCTGTATTGCAGAGAACTTAACTCCTGAGAAGAAGCCACAATCCGCCCCTGCAGGTCCATCCAGAACATATAAGAAATTTTCCTTTGATGGTAAGTAAATGCATTTGAATATGTGTGTGCTAAATATAAGAATGAGATAATGGGTTCTTGACGTGACTTTCCTCTCTACTTTTATTGCTGGTCAGAGGATGATCAGGACGATAATGTTTCATTACGTAAGACATTTTATTTTGTTTTGGTTGTAGCTTTACTTTAAACTTATTTTTTGTGTGAAAAGTGAGGGGCTAATTTACTGCCATTCGTATACAGGCAAAGCAATACGAGTCAATCTAGTAAAACATATTCAACCTCCTGAAATCCACGTTCCAAGTTACGTTGATTTTAGACTGGGTTGTTAAGTCTATAGAATATTTTTCGTTAAATAAATGCAACCACCTAGTTGTTACTAGAAAAAGCTCAAGTCGAATTGCAAGCTATCAATGCAGACATTTGTTAATCGGTTACACTCCATGTACACAAGATGTCATGGGAAATCTTTCAGCAGTAAATTGTAAAAAAATAAGCCAAGGGTAGGCTGGAAATATCTAGGATTGATTATGATGTGGATCCAATCACTGTTTTTTTTTATTGTAATTTTGTTTTTGAAAATATCTGTTTTTTTTTTGTTTTTTTTTATCATGTTAATTAAAGACGACCCACTTGAAGATCTTTTGGCTGATGACAGTACTGGACTACCTAAAAAGTCAAAACCTACGAGTGCCAAATCTGAATCTGCTCTAGCAGAGCCTGTTTCAACAAAAGCAAATGGTAAGGAATATGCAGGATTACCAATATACAATCCAACTGAACCCTACTCAGGAAATCTATAGGTATTTTTTTTTTCATATCATTTTCTTGGGGAAAAATGTCTTCTTTATCTGCCTCTGTGATGACAGACTAGGGTAAGGCACCCCCAGAAGAGCTATGATGTGTAAGGAGGAGAGGTCTGTTCTCTGGGAAAATTGACTTTTTCTGTGGTAGTCAACTATTTTTTTAGGTACATTGGAGTTGGTTTACCTGCAAACAAAAAAACTTTTTTGCCCATCCAGTGATTAGATTTATATAGCAAGGCATGAGATCCTTTTATTTCTTTTCTGTACTTAAGTCTTTTCCCTTCCCCAGCCTGTAAATAGACAGTGAGGGGAGATGCTGCAGACTGATTAGCTCATCCTACCAATAATACATGAAATTTGTGTTGCTTTTCCCTTTCCTACCATTTGCTGTGTGGTAGATAGCAAGAGGCCAAGGCCAGGTGCTTACATTGCTTGCCTGGAGTTTAGCTGTAACACACACACACACTAATTGTCTGACATATACAGATTTGTATTGATTGACCGTTAACTTGTCTTGTGTGGAAATGAAGAAATATTTATTGATCCACATTTCCAAATTTACTAAAATACACATTGATTGGAGGAACGTATATCTTTCTTTCTTCTTCTCTACATCTAAACTATGTTAGTATGCAAGACCAAGAAGGAGTGATCACAGCTGGCAATGCAGCATACAACAGATGGACATCAGATAATACCTGTATTTTTCAGCAGGCATCTGATCACAAGAAAAAATACATGTTGTAATAAAATATTTACCTTCTTGGACTTAATGCACTTTGACTGTCAGGGGTATTATCAATAAAATAAAATGCAAAAGTTTGAAATTAGACTCCAAAAAAACAGGACCAGGTAGACTTTTATAGTTGTCATTTGCCAAGTGGCTCTTTAAAAACATTTTCTATTACTCTCTGCTGAAAGTAAGAGGCCCTCTATGCTTGAATAATATACTAAAAATGGGTTGGATCCAATATATCCTTTAATTCCCACAAAAGTTTTAAAATTTGTTACTCTGATTTTTAAATTTGTTACTTTGTTTGCTTTTTTCCACATCAGTATACACATTATTTGGTTCTGTTATTTCATTATCATTTTTATGTTTGAATAATCCTTTGCAGAACCATCAGTTGTCAGCCCAACAAGAACCCAACCCAGATCCCACCCAGGGACTGGGACTCGGCGGAAGGATGACTTGAACTTTGAAGAGGATGGAGATGATATCATGGATGCTTTAGGATTTGGTGATGGAATACAAAGTTCTCAGAAACTAGAGAGGTAAAAATGAGGGATGGATTATTTTAAAGATAGCCATACAGTAATGATGGAACTAAGTAGAAAATGGGGCCAAGTCCTAATAAAGCAGGGGCCAGCACTGTAAACAATACTCTGGTCCGGGAAAACCAGGAAGTCATAAAAATCTTAAAATTGTCCTTTGAGGTTCGTAAGTGATGCCTGCTGAGGGGCCAGTATTATATTTGAAAGCACAGCACATGAATGTTTTATATATTACATATTTTCTATGTTATGACTCTTTCACTTCAAGAAACATATGTTGTGGTTTGGAAAGGGTTTAAATAAGCCCACGGCTACATTCCCTGATGTCCTTTAAAAAGCGTGAACCTGAAAGTTCACAGGGAGACACACCTGTTATAAACATGCTCATATATATAAATGATGTGCCACACATAAGAATTCTCACCCCACGCACTGGAAAAAGACAAAACATTCCAGGTCATTTATGTACTGTTAACTGATGAACTGTAAAGGCATTTAAAGCTTTGTAAATAATAATTGAGTGCCACTGTTTTGGCTATATTGCTGATGCACACAGGTTGGACATACTGGGCTCACACTGTTCATAAATATTTCCAGCCTAAAAATGGAAACCGAATGCAGCTACTACATTTAGTAATCAGCAATATTTTAATTTTTTTTTTTTGGGTTTAGTCACCCTGGGTTTAGTCTTTCTTTAAAACAGAACTTAAACTTTTTGCCTTCCTCTTTTTCTGGGTAAATGATGCCCAGCATAATTCAATTTACTTCCTGTGAGCCCATGCTGTAAATAAAACACTCCCAGGCTCATTTTGTGAGTACTGCCCAGTCAATTACTGCTGATGTTTGAGAGAAGGATTGTAACCTCCGCAGTCCAACCAAAAGCCCTTAGGAATTAAAGGATTCATAAAACTGTTTAAAAAATAAAACTGTCAGGTAGGAGTCATAGAGGAGAGTAATAGGAAAGTATTTTGTGGTAAACTGTATTAATTCTGCAATTTAGTCTTTGTCATTTGAGAGTGTTTTAGAAAACTGAAGCTCTGGACAAATAGTAAAGTAGGGTCCCAAATGTACCGGGGGGGGCCTTGCCCAATTACAAATTTTCCCCCAATGGCACCCTCTCTGTGTTATTGGGTGAAATAGGAATTACTTTTTTTCCAGCTCTGCTACAAAGCCTGCAAGATCCAAACTGGATGAATTATTAGGAAGAGGAACATCACCCAAGCTGTTGGAAAGGCCTGCAACTGGTGAAAAGAAAGAATTCAAACTGGATCCCAAGTATCAGAAAATGTCAGGTGAGCCAAGCTTTTTTTTATTGTCTGGTGGCTTTAGTATTGTGATCTAGCAAAGAATGTAACTGGGACATTCTATTTAACAGAAAAAGATGATCCACTGCCAGATGAAGACTTTGGTTTTGGTGCCTACCAACCCACCATAGTGATGAGTCCTGAAGGACGTCCATCCCGCCGCTCTTCAGTCAGGTACTTAAAATACTCATCTTAATTGCATAGATTTTATTAATATCTGCTTGTCACTCGTTTTCTTTCTCCTGCTCATTAAGTTTAAAGGGAATCTGAAATATAGAAGCTGCCATGCTTTCAAAAGAAAAAGCTACATAGCTTTTGTGTTGATCCTGGCCTTAATACTTGAAAAGTCACTGACCTGGATCATTTATACAGACAGAAAAGTCCTAATGTCCTAAAGTCTAACTCCAATCAAAATATTTTTAAATAGAATGGGAAATGGGATGCGCCCTATTTGGGAGGTTTCCCTCAATTTTCATTACCCTCTGCCTTCCCAATAGAAATGCATATAGCAGAAAAAAAAACATCAGAAGCTATTTCCCTCTCCACTTTATCAAA
The DNA here is from genome assembly GCF_032062135.1 of Pyxicephalus adspersus. Lineage (NCBI taxonomy): Eukaryota > Metazoa > Chordata > Amphibia > Anura > Pyxicephalidae > Pyxicephalus > Pyxicephalus adspersus. The sequence goes on from NC_092860.1 coordinate 22,078,309, forward strand.
ATCTAAATTGAAAGTTTTGTCGTAGATGGGCTTTAAAAGTCTTTTACCCAGGATTGGGAAAATGAGAATCTGCACCTTTAATACCAAATTGCCATAATTTTGACATAAGATGTATAATAATTTTTTAAACAGTTTGCCATGGACACGTATTGATCAAATAGAAATAATTATTTTTTTTTTCATTTATTATTCATTATACATATTTGATGTTGTTTTGATTTGCACCACCATAGTTATTTATTCTGTTAATGCTTATACCACATTGTTTATCTTTTGAAATACAAACAGATTTTCTGCAGATGGTAATGAAAACTTGAAGTCTGATGCAAGGTCTGTCACTACCACTCCACTAGCTCCAAGTCCAACTCATGGTGCAAGGAGTGGGGCTGATTGGTTGGGACTTAAAGATGATGATGTACCAGATCTGTCCCCTTCAATTCCTTTAAAAGAGCCATTCCCAGCACCTGTTGCAACTCCACATTCTGCTGGACGCCCTCCATCTGGAACCAAACCAGAAAACAGAACCACTCCGCAGCCAAGAACCAGTCAAACTACACCCCAGTCAAAAGCCAATCAGGCAACACCCACAACGAAAGTTGGAGAGACTACGACTGTGCCAAGTGCCAGTGAGACTACACCTGTGCCAAAAGCTGGTGAACCCATACCTCAGCCAAAAGTTCGCAGTGCTGACACCTCTTCTCTGCCACAGGAAGATGATGAATGGCTGATTTCAGCCTTGGCTCGTAAGAAAGCCCAGAAGCATGAGAAGACAGACGAACAAACGGGACGGAATCAAAATGAACCAAAAGAGGTTTCTGAAAAGGGGTCAGTATTTGCAAAAGTAATGTTTAAATCCTTTTCAGCTTTATGGTTTTCCACCTGTGTTTCATGGTAGACATGGTAGACTGTAGACAGGAGATTGAGAAGTGAGGGGAATATCTCTTGCACAGTTGACCCTAAAAGATTCCCGGTCCATTTCTGTTGAGGTGAACCGTTTTGGTTTCTCATTAATTTCAGACCCATGACTATGATCAGCATGACGAGCAAAGGTTTTAATCTGGCACACAGATGGCAACAAACCACTCATTAAAAACCACTGATAACACATTTATCCTATTTCTGCATGGTGGAAAAATACAGTATCTATAGCAGTGTTTCTCAACTATATTTCCTCCAGCTGTTGCTAGGGGTTCCTTGAGCAAGCAGCAATTTCTTCCTCACATAAGTTACCTCTGATGCCAGTGATCTTTTTAACTATCTTTAAGTGGGCATTGTTCCCACTGATCACCAATGTAATGTGTACATTTTACCGGCCACTAATGTGAAGGAGCACTGCAGTTTTCACAGCCATTTGTTTAATGTCATTATTTCTAATAATACTCTAATTGTATAGAGTAGACCTGGATGGTGAAATGCACTAGTATAGCACATTTCTTTTATTCATCCTTATATCTACAACCATTCACACTACTTATTTTTAGATTTAAATATTGGCAGGAGTTCCCTAAAGCCTAAAGATATTTCAAGGGACTAAAATTGTGAACATGACTACTAAAACATACACAAACATATTATAAAACATATTGCTTTTTTCAAGCCTTCAGTGGAGCCCACTTGCAAGCCCTGCAGCTTCTAATGAGAACATTGCACTTTCTATACCGTTAGTACTACTGTCATCTCTACTGTTCTAACCTTGTGCATTCTTTTATCTACATTTTGATGCCACATAGATTAGTACAGAAAAAGTGATGCCTCCTACAAACCAATTTTACTGTACATCACCAAGTCACCCATACTTGACACTTTTATCACCAATTTACAACCTGATCTTGTTAAGGTAGTCATGCCAATCACAGCACCAAAAACTAAGATGCCCCTTTCCTCCTGATGGCACATGCATACCCATTAAAGCAGTCTATATTTGCAAGCATGCAGCTAATGCCTTTAGCAGCCCCTCCACTCCAGGTACCCCCCTGCCTCTATTACTGACACCTGTAACTTCCATATTTGCTTCCTGCATGGTAATGGCTGGGATAATACTGGTATAGGCGTCTGCCTAATTCTTTCCATGTTGGTGATACTTATATTTCCCACAGCCTGCTCTTCTGCCAGGCTCCCAGCAACCTGGTCTGTGTTTCTATTTTTTTCTGTCAACTCCCTATTTGAATGACACACCACTGCTGAACTTTTTCTTGGGTTGTTCAGCCAGGCATATTGTGGCAGATGCATTATTGTGCATCTATATATGCTACAATGCTGGTATTTTAGGGTGACTTTCAAACATTACTTTGCTGGCAGAAATTACTATTTATGTATTTTTAGGATGATTATGTGAAATATGTTAAAATGTATGTTTTCAGAACCCCAGCTCCTCAGCAATCCTATATTGGCAGCTCAGATAGTAAGGCCATACCAGCTGCAGCAGAAATATCTTGGTGTGCATTACAGAGTAAGTTTGTTATTACCAAGCATTCAACCTACACCATGTAAACTAACTATATCATTCTCATCTCTTTTTGTAGGACCCCTCAACCTTGGGAAAGTTCTAAAAAACTAATGCCATCAGTTAATTCTTCCAGTACTCCTACAGCTTTAAGACAAAAGGGGAGCCTTGAGTCAGGTACATTACTTTATCCTCCGGAAGCTAAAGGGACAAAATATTTAAATTGTATTTAGATAATAAAAGAGTTTTAATGCTTTGCGATCAGCATCTAGAAAAGTCACTCTGCTGCTCTTACATACTTGGCTACCCCTGTGACCTGACATGCTCCAATTTTTTTGGCAGAAGAGACATGATAAGTCTATTGGCCCGAAAATGTCCTCATTTCCTGGTGGCTTTTTGTTTTTGTTCTTGTTTACACTGCACATTACATGTACTGTTACCCCTAAAATAGACCAGTGGCCAGTGCCAGTGGCCACCCAATGACCGAAGAGGATTGCAGAGGAACAGTAGGAGCTGGCAGCTAAGATGTATTCTGGGTTTGCAGCCCAACTGCATTACAGTAAAGCTAATGAGAATTCAATTGAGCTTTAAGTATTTCAGCTGTTTAAAAGTGTAGGATTTTACATACAATTATGAGAATTATAGTATAAATTGAGATTTCAGTTTCTGATGAGAAAATAACTTGTAGTTTAGTCTGACTGACCCACAGTTCTATTATATAAAATAGGCATAATTTCAAGCAAGCACTGATGCTAGTAATAGTTCTGGTTATTCTGTAATATAAATATATTTATTCTTATAATTGATATATATATATATATATATACATACATACATACATACATACATACATAATATGTACTTTTTTTTTTTTTATAGTTACTTTAGCTGGACCTTCAGATTCTCACAGAAGCCAAATTCAGGTTTGTCTGCATGATACTTATTCCTAAAACACCCTTACCCACAATTCTTGTGTTTGAACACTTCAACTTTTTAAATTCTACCCTATAGAGCAGGAAATATTTAGAAAGCTTCCAGCCAGCTTTAAGGCAGAGGAACCCAACTTTTCAGAGGCCTCTAGATGAGGCAGTACAGCAACAGCTTGTTTTTAACCTAAAATGTGACTTTTTCTGCAGCCGTTAGGAGTTGCTGTAGATAAAAGTAAAAGATGTTACAAGCACAAAAAAAAACTTTGAATAATATGTTTTCCTATTTAACTCCTTTATCTGCAGTAATTCTGAATTTTTGTTGTCCATGGCACATTTCTCATTACAGTTTGTCCCTGCCACGTCCATGATATTAGAACATAACAAAGAGTCCCAAAAGGAGATGCTCCAGTTACAGAGCAGATTATTGGATCTGGAGGCACAGGTATTATTCTAGTTGTACCCAAATAAAATTAATAATTTTTTCTACAATAAAAGGGGCCACCATAATATTTTGTTCTATATATTACAGATTAGAAAGCTTCAGCTAGAGAAGGAACAGCAAAACATGTTATTGGAAACACTCCAACAAAGACATAAAGAGGATCTTGAGCTCATAGAAAACGCACAGAGGTATGGTACAAGAAACAAATGGGCTTATCCAGTAACTCATGCATGCAATAAATTGCATGCAGCAGGCAACCAGAACTTGCATTGCTAAAATCGCTCACCTACACAATTTTCTTTTAAAAATTTATTGTTTTTTTTTTTTTTTTTACAGAAAGGGAATTCATTTTTTACACAAAATCCTGCTGTCCCTGCCTGATTGCGAATTTTCATAGTGGAACTAAAATTTGGCTAAAAATTTTTTTACGAAAAAGTAGTTGTACTGTAAATAAAAGTGTACAGTTTATTCTATAATTTTTTTTTCATTTAAACAGACAGTAAAATCAAGTTCTAGTACAAAGCATTGTTCCCATTTTGTTTATTTTAATTTTTTTTGCTATTAGCAAAAAATTGCTATAGGCAGAAGGGGAGAAAGAAGTTAAACGGGTGATTGGGGTTAACAAGTGGTTTCATAGGAATCTTTTTTTTTTATTTATTTTTAACTATTGCAGCTCCTGTCAGCTGCTGAAAGTGAAACTTGGTAAATATATACAAATTTTTGTATTTATGCAATTGGTTGTAGCTGTGATGGTTCCACCAAAAGGCACTTCTTAGTACCATGCACAGACGAGGGATGCTTTTACATGGGCACTGTGCACATATAAACCCTTTTTATCATATTCACGTCTTTGAGACCTAAGTGAAGTCTCAGGTGATGTGAGATAAAAATGCTAGAAACCCTATTTGCCCCCTTTATTATGTGTATGGAGTTGATTATTGGTATTTCCATGTTTCTTCGACTTTTCCTTCATTACTGCACCCTTTATTAACAGAAATCGTTTGAAGCTTGTGGAGGATTCCGCCCGCCAAAGGGAGGAACGTCTGCAGAAAGAGAACCAGGAGCTTTCTTTACAATACCTTGCCCGTTGCCAGAGTGCAGAAAGTGAGAAAGCTGAATTGCTAGCTCAGTATCAGCGTAGGCTGACAGATTTCCAGCAGGAGAAGGACAAGGAGATTGAACGTATCCGGGAGCTTCAGAGGTGAGTGGTCAGGCTTGGAAATATCGGTATTCTCTTTGGTGTAAGATTTGCAAGCATTGTCTGATATGTCCTCCTTCTTGTAGGTTGTCCGTCCAAGAGATGTGCAAAGACCATGAAGAGCAGCTGCAGAGACTAAAGAGGCTGAAGGATCAGGAAATTGATGCTGTGACCAGTGCTTCATCACAGACTAGGTTAATTAGTGCTTCTTCTTGTGCAGGATTACATATCCCCTCGTAATACTGGTTGTGTTGCTCTTCAGATAAGAGGGGGAGTCAGTTTTTTCAGGACCCTAATGTGAAATGATTGGTAGGGCAATGATGGGGCTTTTACATTAAAAACTACATTCCAAAACCAAATTCTAAAGTAGATGTGGTTTTGCTTTGACATTTTTAATGTCAAACATAGCTCTGCCCACTGTTTTACTTTGATGGAATCTGAAAGTTGATGGAACCAAGCTTGACTTTTAAAGTGTACTCAAGCTTTGCATAAAACTTAGTTGCTGTCATTACATTTAGGAGCACTTTGTGGTGTTTTAATTTCAACATTTTTATTTCTGTGTTTCTTTAAAAGATCCAGTCATTTTAGGTCTTATTCCCTAAATCCACTTTTTTTTTTCTCTTTAGTAGTGTCATTAGCCAATGGTTTCCTTTACAGTGACAAATACTGTAGGTGTTCCAGTAGTCCTGGTTGCTGTTTAGGCGAGCATTGAAGGGAGCAACTATGTGGAATTTCAAGCCATTGTGCAGTTCTTGACCTGACCTTGACACCACAACCTAGATACATAAGTCACTTGGCTTTGAAAGGCTCATTGATGTTTTATTATTATTTCCTAATATTGGACACCTGGCCTCTGCGACTCAAAAATAAAAGGCTATGACCTGGTCACTGGTGCACACAGTTTCTACTGTTTATGGATAATTTAGTGTGAAGGTCTTGCAGTTGGGCTTTTATGGTCTTTCTCCGCCCCAGATTAGTCACTTACTGTGAGGATTTGTAACTACTTTAGAGCATCTCTCTTCTGTTGTTTCCTGTTCCAGACTCAACAGAAAAAAAGTTCCTGTGACAACTCAAAATTTTAGACTTTCCATCACTTCCTGTACAATGGTTGCCAGGACAAATAGAGAAGGTTACTCTATCCAGCACAGGAAACTGACATCGACATAATATATTTTAGTAAATATATAAGGAGAACCTTGCTTTACCTCAGTTTTTATATTAATGTTGTAAGCTGTAACAACCTCCAGTTTTGTTTTCTATGTTGTATTTTTGATGGGCTCTATCATGTGGTCTTTCTCAGGTCATTAAATGGAGTTATTGAACAAATGGAGGCTTTCTCCTATAAGTTAAGTGATCTATCTGTTCGAGTGGAGAACACCCAGATAAACACTTCCCAGGAGATAGAACTTGGAGCACGACAAAGGGAGGGACAGCTCCGAGGTATCAAATAATTTATAACCAATATTTATTATACACTGTTATCCACTGTTATGTAAAAGCATAATTTCTTTGAAGCATCTCTGTTTCTTTTCATGTGTTTCCTAATTTAGCATTACAAGAACGTTTAACAAGACAGCAGAAAGACATGGAAGAGGAAAGGAACAACTTGCGTATGATCATCACTAACATGGAGACTCGACTGAGTGAGCAGAGCCGCCTGCTGGAACAGGTAGGAATGAAGATTTTTGTGATTGGACACTCTTGTTCTATGCACTGCTATATGTGGGTTTAACAAAATTGTACTTTAACAGGAACGTTGGAGGGTGTCTGCAGAACAGGCTAAAATGGACTCTTTACAGCGCTCATTAGAAGAACAAAAAAGAATAATGACTCTACAGATAGCTCAGGAGAGGGAAGAGCTGGAGAGGGCAAAGGTCAGAAATTGTTTTATCATCTGCGTGACTTCAATAACTGTTAATATACAGTTTCATAAATTGTTCATTTATTGTATCTTATGCATGGTATTTGCCTGTAATTGTTTCCATTGTGTAGATTTCCAAACAGCTTAAGACTTCTGCTAGGTGCCATCATCCTGGATATGATGTCAGTATCCATTCTATAGTGTTACCCTGCACTCCTCTGTAGGGAGCCACATAAAAGGTTATGTAGGAAGGTGAGAGATAGAGGAGCTGTGCCAGTACAGAGTTGGATAGAGTCTTGGGGAAGAGGAGAGGGCTAAGATCTGCAAGGAGGAATGTGGTGCCTGGGAATAGAGTCTTCTGGAGAAGCCAAATTTTAGTTATGTTACATTACAAATGAATCAAATAATTATTGGAAAGGAGAAACACTGCACGAATGTATGTATGCAGTCATTATTTTGTTTCCTGTGCTTTCAGGATTGTGTATTCTCAGGTTAGTTTTCCTTAATAGTTTGTGGCCATGAATTTATCTTCATCATCCTTGCTTCATATTGAAAGTAATGCCCTCCTGAACCTTCTTCACACCCTTACAATATACAAAGGTTTAAATCACATCCACCCTTTCTTGTATTTCTTTAAGAATGTGTACATCCTAAATTCTTGTAGTTTCTCCTGATACGCTTCATCCCTTAGACATTTTACCATTTGCTTTGCCCTTTTGTAGACTCGGTCTGTCTATCAATGCCTTTTTGTAAGGAGGTGTCTAGAGTTAAAAAACTAACTAAGGATCTATAAAGTGGACTCAACTTATACATAAAATAATTTAAAGCAGACAACCATCACATTTTCTACTTGTATAAATGGGTAGATTATTTGTTTGTTTGTTTTTTTACAATTTTAAAGGTAGACCCCTCTCCTTAAAAGCCCACAAGCCCCCTTGAAGCCTCTCAGCCTGCAGCTTCTCAGGAGGCTGCAGGCTGCTTTCTCTGCATGTGCCAAATATCACGCATGCACAGAAAGGGCTTTATTCCACTGGAAAAAAAGTGCTTATCTCACACATGCTCACTGAGATCGGGTTATGTTAGCAGAAGAACCAGGAAGAAGATGGCCATGCCCGGTGTCCAGCCCGTGCTGGGACTAAGAAGGAAGATGGGACAGCGTGGGACCAATTTGACTAGGATCGCAAAGGGATCGATGACTTTCCACCTGTAAAGGTAGCTAGAATTTTTTGTTAAGTGGCAGTTCTGCTTTCAGAGTTGAAGGCTTTGTTCTGAGCTGTCTTCTCCAAACCATTTCTATTTTTTAACAGTAAAATCTTCCCATTGTTCACAAATAATGAGTGTTGCAATATTGAAATATGCCTTCACTGATCAAATAGATCAGTCATTCTGGAATCTATAGATATATCAACACATTCCAAAAGGTTCCTGGCAGGATTTTTTATGAGACTGCACACTCCAGTCTTTACTGTGAAGGTTAAGTATATAGTAAATCCCTCTGTCTGCTAATAAATCCCAGCAAATGTTACTCCATACCACACTTTAATGACCTGAAATGTTTAAACTTGTTTTTCCATTAACATTATTCTAGGCTGTGCTCCATAAACCATTTACCGTTTAAGCACTTGAAGAATGCATTAATTTATTTTTCATCTCTATTGAAGGGTTTTTATGCCCTATAAAATGTGCCAGTCTGTTTACATTCCCTCTTCTGACAATGTATACCAAATTTAACCTATATATCAGCTGGCAGGTACACATACAATGTAACCATAACACAACTGCAAATATGTGGCATGACCTTCTGTGTCCATTAGTTTTATATAGTGGCAGAAGGAACTTAATCTATGTGGAATGTGTTTGTGTAAAGGTGTATGGGCGAAGAGATTTTATAGCCGTTTCGGTATTTCTGTAAAAAGTGTCACATGACATGGCTGTGTTTCTGTATTGAAAAAAAATCATTTCATTTATTCATTATTTTATTAGTATTCTTACTGCTTTTATTAACAAGTTTTTCTTCACTGCCTATTTATTTAATTTATTATTTTTTAATGATACTGTAGGGACAAAATCTAAACCTATGCAGAACATTTCTGCCAAATATACATTTACCCATGTTTTGTCCTTTAAAATCACCTGCAAGTACAGAAAATGTCAGATGATTTGCCACAAATCTAGTGTGCACCTAACATGTGTTAGGCAACAAATTCACAGTGGGTCTGATTTACTAAAGCTCTCCGAGACTGGAGAAGATAGACTATCATGGAATAACCTGAGTGTTATAGCCAACCTGGAATGGATCTGTTGCAGGATAAAAACATTTGTTAACTAATGGCAAATATTATGATAAAATATCTCTTCACCAGTCTTAGAGTTTTATAAAAATCGGCCTCAATGCCTTTGCTTTGAATTTACTGTGTGTGTGTTGCATGGTTGCACAAAATCATTTTGTTACCACATATTTCCTAAATTAACCTTTATTATTAACAGATTTGTGAATTTTGTGTTAATGATTAATGTACAAGTCTGATTGTAGTTAAAAACAGATGTGCTCATAAAACCTGAAGTTTTACTGTCCCTATTACCTCTTTTCCAGAGTGCTTTATTGGAGGAACAGCAGTCCGTTATGACTCGGTGTGCAGATGAGCGCAGAAAGCTTGCTGCTGAGTGGTCAGAACTTCAGGCCCAACAAAAACTGAGCAAGGAGCGGACAGAAAATGACATCACCAGAGCCAAAGTGGCAGAGTCCCAGAGAGAAGGAGCTCTTCTCAGCCTTGCTAAGGTACTGGTGTAACCATATTTAAGGTCCGTCCTTGTAACCTTCTAGGTGTCCTGTGTTCTTACCAAACAATTAGGATTCCATAAATTGTGAGGTGATTAGGAAAGATTATTAAAAAATGTTATCCTGAGAAGTGATACAACTTATAATTACTATTTTTAATTCCATAACCAAGTTAGGTGTCATTTTACTTTTGGTTTTTCAGTGTAAGTGGCATTGGTATACACCTTGCTTCAGTCTGTCCAATATCCCACACTGTACTGAGCTTCTGTTGTACAATATTCTATAAAGAGACCACACATTTGTGCTCAAACCACTCAGGTAAAATCTTACTTTTCTCTTATTAAAGTGAACAGATATGTAAAGGGAATCTGTTATAAAGCAGTGCTTGTTACCCACTCAGATTTCACAACATTCACCCAATGAAGGATTCCATGTAATCACCTCTTGGGACACTTGTTTATTCCTAGTGCAATACTCTCCTGTCAGCATTAATGGTGCAGCAAAGTGAAAAATGCAGGGTGCGGACTGCCCGATTATAAGAAACCTAGAAGTTAAGTGGAAAAAAGACATAATTCCACAAAGTTCAACCATTAGGGAAATAAACATATCCCAGATAAAAAAAAACCCTATAGACATAGTTGATCCAGAGGAAGGAAAAATACAATTTGCTCCAACAGGGGGAAAAAATTATTTCCTGATCGCATGAGGCAATTGGATTTTCCTTCGATCAACAGTCTCTCTTGTCTTTACTTTAAAACTTTAATGCCCAGTTATATTCTGTGCTTAAAAAAAAAGATTAAAATGATGCAGAGACCTATGAATTGGACATGTAGATGCTATGCTGTGAGGAATGCAAAGATCTGATACATTTCTAAAGTTTGGCTGTCTGAACCATCCTTGTTACCATTTGCCATTACCACTGACAAAAAAGTATCACAGGAGGTGGAGCGGACTTTAAAGCTTGAGTGATTGCAATATTACACTGAAGAGTAGTGTATAATTATTTCATTTTTATCGCTATAGATATTATTATAGCTAAAAATTCCCATAGGGTTCTGTAATAAATGTTGGCTAGATAATATACTTCAGTGCCAGGCAATAGTGTGTATACCAACACCCTTATGGTCTTACTTTAACATAATGTACCTTATTTCATCTTCTTATGAAGCAAATCAAATCTGGGAATGTGTTGAGAGATGTCACATTATAAAAGCGTCTATAGACAAACTGAATAGAAAGGTGCAAAATTATTAACCACATTTTATGGATGTGTTACTTATACGGTAAGTAACAAGGAGATCTACCGTAACTATGTGTTTATCAGGGTTTTTTTTTGTTTTGTTTTTTTTTATTATTGTTTGTGTGGCATACACGCCTAGGTATTGTTTTACACATAGTTAGGGATGTGCTGTATTGGAAAACACTATTGGTCTATTACCAATTGGTTGAAACATCTGTAATAGAAAACAACATGTATGTATCTGTGTAATTTCAGGAACAGGCAGACCTGAAGGTACAGGCCGCTGAACTGCGCAACAAAGAAGAGCAACTGGCTGCAGCCAGGGAGGCCCTAGAGAAAGAGAAGCATGAGCTGCGACTTGAGAAGGATCGAGTGTTAGCCACTGCCATGCATGTTCGCCAGCGAGCTGAGGAAGTTGACAGCATGAGCAAGGTATGTAGATTCACATAACTTTTCAGTGCTAGTACCCTAGCAATATCTCCTTCGGAACTGAATTGTGTACTGACTATCAAATTCATTTTGAACTGTCCTCCACTAGGAAGAGGTACCAGGAAGTATAGATGGCAAAAAAACATTAACAGAATTTCTAATCTTTAACCCTACTTTACTAAATTTCTGTGTGTGTTTTGATAATGTTGTCATTGCAACTAAAAAGGAAGTTATGATAAATACCTCCCCTGACAGGTTTAAACATCATACTGAAAAATATTGTATTTATCAATGCAGACTATGGTATCAGTGGTGAAAGTTGCACATACAGTTTATTTTTTTTGCACATACAAATAAAGATAAAGGAAGAAAGGCACTATTTTGTTGTTTTGTGGCTAGAATTATCACTTTGTGGACCTTTATATTATTTTTTCTAATTTTGTATACACTTAAACTAGTTTTAGTGTTGGAGCTCCAATTGTAGGTGAGATAATATTGTTATAAGTGCTGCCAAATTATGAGTTTGTATTGCATTGAAACTAGTGTCATTCTGCCACCTTGTGCTAGAAATATGTAAGACATATGTATCCCTTGTCTCTTTTTGAAGCTGGCCTTACAACGTCATGAAGAAGGGGAAAAGGCCTTGGTTGAGGCAAAGAAAATAGAATCTGGACACCAAGACCGTCTGAGGGTCATTCAGCAACAACTGGAGAGGTTGAGACAGGCGGAGGAACATTTGATGGAGGTGAGCAAATGTTTTGAAAGTCGGAGCTTTATTGCTTTATTTGAAAAAAAAATATGTCATGAAAACATTGTATGTGTAACCTTTTTTTTTTTTACATTTCTTAGGAACGCAAGAATATTGCCCACCAGAGAAGACAGTTAAACCAGCTACGCCAGGGGCTGCCTACTATGCAAATGGAGGCTCAACAGGCACCAGTGACCGATATGCACCATCATGGTAGGCTTGTCTGTACCAATGACAAAGATTGTATAACTACTTCTTCTGAGTTGTCTGAAGCATTGTACAAAATCAGTCAATGTACCATGACAATATATCACAACCTCCCATCCCAGACCATTATGCCCACAACATGAAGTTAAAACGCATGTACGTATTTGTTTAAAGTATGGCTTCACTAATGTTTCTTCAGATGTGTGTGTTGATGCTGTACTGGAAATATTTACCTGACTCTGCATGTTAAATGTAAGTCTGTTTTTTTCAATAAGAATGTTGTCTTAGAAAAGGTTTCTCATTTTTTTTAGAGAATACAAAAAGACTGGGTTTGTGCTGGCAAAAGTCAAATTTATATTTGGCATAATATTGAACATGTCATTTGATAAGGGAAAACAGTACCTCTCTTGATTTGTTGTATGCTCAATGAAACAATCTTTTTAGAAGTCTTTTAGAATATCCTCTTTCAAGTAGTCTTTGTTGGAGTGCCTTCGCTTCTTTCTTGAACTCTAAGTCTGTGGAGCAGTTTCTGCGCATTCTCAGGTACTGGCTATAAGGGATACTGTTTTCCAAAGGTTGAAGATGACTGCGGGAAGCATGTAGAATTGTATTACGGACCGTGGCCTTTCTGAAGAGAGTTGTGGAGATGCTATTGTCGGTATTAATGCAAAGTAAAAGATCAAGAAACATAAAATCGTAAACCTGAGGTACAATGGTAAAAAGGTATTGAGAGGGTTACCACCTTTACCTCCTTATCATCCAATTAGGCGGCTATTGTCTAGTACAAACAGGCATCTCCCCATGTTGGATTCCATGGGATAGCCTGATCTATTATTTGTACATAGATTGAACTATGTTTATACTGTTTTTACTTATCAAATGTCAAATATAAATTTGAATTTTGCCAGCACAAACCCAGTCTTTTTGTATTCTCTAATTTGTGTATTTATATCTCTGGGGCAGGCAAGTTTTGATTGAACTAAGAAGGGCGATACTCCCATTGTGTACATTTGCTTATTCCCATTTTTTTACTTCTGCAGATATTTCTGCAGTGCCAACATATATAAGGGGATGCTGGAGCTGCATTTTGTAAAAAAAAGTGACTAGGAAAAAAGCACAGTTAACAAAAAAACTAAATAAAAAGTAACAATTACTCACCATACACCCTGCTTTCTGTCGGCTCCCTGTAGACAATAATGATATCTCTGGGTCTTTTCTTGGGAACACAAGGATTCCTAGAAGAAGGCCCAGTGTATCACCTTTACCTAGGCAAGCTCACTGGGCGTCAGGTGTAGGGAAGGTTTAGTTTCTTGTCTATTGAGGGACACAAAAAGTAATCTTAGGTTTTACTGCTGCCTACAGTTGGATTGACAAAAGCAAACAAATAAACTGATGCTAGCCCTGGCATAATCCCTCCTACTACCAGTATCCTTCCTAGGAAAATGAACATCTTTTATCTCCTGTTAAGATTTGCCTCTGTGTACTTTGTATAGATGTGCCTCAGATTTTGGTCTTACTGTGACAGAAACCCTCTAGAACATATATTTTGGGTGAGCTCCGCTTAAGCGCTTTCTAGATTTTGTTTCTAGTTTTATATCACACACATATATACAGTGCACAACCCAGAAATGTTTTTAAGCTGGGTGGCAAGAAATTGTAGGCAGGTGGCATCCCCTGTATTGTGACCCAACTCCTCAGTAACCACCCAAAAACAGCTGGGTGGTTACTGAAAAGTATCAGGTGGTGTGCCCAGCTAAAAGGGGCTGGGGGGAAAACTCATGTGCCCTGAGTAGGCCACTCAGGCTGGGCACCCATCTTGAATCCTATCTTGAAGAAGTTGGTGCTGGGGACTGCTGATGTAATTCAGGTTGGGCACTGACTCTTCTGCCAGAGAGCATTGAAGGAAATATTTTACCACTGCTGTTATCAGAGCCAGATGGAACAATGATCCCTGATGTGTTCCTACTACTTGCAGCGATGTTTGTTGCCTTGTCCATGATGCAACAGAATAAAGACCCATTTGCCTTTATGGCAGTAATGAAAGGCATTTGAGAAAACATCTAATCTTGGATGTCTAATCCTCTATGACTGTAGACTTCTGTATCTCATTGCTGCAATAATCTTCTCTCATCATTGTTAAAACTATGATCTGTGTTTCAGGTGTAACATTTGCACTACCCAGAAAACATGCTATTCCAGGAATTCATCAGGAAAACACTGAACAAACATCCGATATCTATGCCAAACTTGCTCTTCTGAAGCTTTCTGCACAGCGGGTATGAACCGCCATTTTTAATGTAATTAAGGCTGGTAAATGTGTAACAGTTATCACTTCCACTACTTATTTCCAATGAATAATCTAGGTAGTGTTACTTTTAGGAAATAAGGCACTAATAATAATTTAAAAATATGTTGGGCTTCTTAGTTTTTTGGTAAAGAGTAGTCACCCCTTGAGAGTAACCTACAGCCTGTCACCCACAGCCTTTATTTGCTAACCTCCACACCACTTATGTGTCCTGTAATAATGTGCAGAGATATTAGTAAGCTTTCTAAGGGACTATGTAAACCCTAAAAGGGGTGATCAGCGGTGTAAAAGCTGTGTATCTAGGCTTTTCTACTACAGTGACCTAGCCAATATTAGTAATGTCTGCTCTAAAGTAGCTGCTAAAAGCAAACTGTGACATCAAATAGAAAGTGCCTTCCATTGTGATTTTTAGTCTTTTACAGCACTTTAGGATCCCTGAATTCCAAGGCATTCTGTTTAGCAAATACCATGCAAGACAGCATGCAGTATTTCATTTGTATATTTTGTCCTTTTCCCAATGAAAACCCTGATTCCTATTTAAAATAGTGACTACTTTAAAACAAAACAATTAACTATTTACTGTGTGTCTGCAGTATCCTCTACGTAAAGACTTCACAGCATATTTACTGGCAGGTAGATCATTTTACTGCTAATTGATTGGTTACCTTTACCATTTTCATTTAGGACCGAGACTTCCTTGAAGATGAGCAACTTTTCCTTGAAGCACTGAAGAAATCAAACAGTTCCTACTCTCAGCCAGTCTAAATCCAAGCAATGTGTCTGTTTAGTTCCTATTTAAAAAAAAAAAATAAAAATTTCAATATATTTAATTTTGTATTTTTTTTATACCTGCACAATAAAAAAAATGTTATTATGCTAATGTAGTCTTTATTATTTCTCAAATGATATACAAGTATTGTCTTTTCTGAAATATGCTCAAGCTGAAGTTTACAATCATATGGGAAAATACCAACACTACACAGAATTCCATGCCTGCCAAAAAGGAGGTAGCTCACCATTAACTGGTATTGAACTTAAAGTTTTGTGTTCCACTTGAATATTGCAAGATATGTGAAATGTAGAGGTATTATCTGACTAGTTAATGTTAATAGGAGAACCGGTATTAGTCCATAATACCACATTAAAATGAGTGACCAATAGGCAAGTCCCAGGCATTGTAATGCCAGGAGGGGACATGCGAATGCAGCTTTTTAAAAGTCGCAATCTGCGACATCCAAAAGATGAACGCAGGAGGTGAAGCAACACATTTACAAGCCTAATAACTGCCACCCGAAGAAGGATGTGACCTTCAGGTTTAGAAGTGTGCCAGAAGTGTATTGGGTCCTCTCCTCTTTTTGTATCTGTCTGTCATTTGCAAACCCTATTTAATGTACAGCCCTGCGTAATATGTTGACGCTATATAAATCTTGCTTAGTAATAAAAATACAAAGTGTAGTAAGGTAGATATGAGGTAGAATTCACACACCAGAACAATGAACAGTAGAGATACTTAATGGGATTAAAAGCAACTTTTCTATGCAAATAGCACTGAACGTGATCAAACTTAATCTGTATCTGCAAAGCTGGATTGCCCTATCTTCAGGTCTTTACAATCTACATACTATTCGCATATAAAGCTGATTTAATGAAACATCTAGTGGTGTTTTCCCCAGCTTTACCCTTATGTCAGATAGTAAACACTGGTGACTACATTGTCGGGAGAGATGATTGGGCTCTTTGACACAGCTCTAAACCTACTCCCTTGCTAACAGGACAGAGTCCCCACCCAATGATTTGTTTTGATCCTTGACCAATCATCCCCTCTGTAACCTGGCCATACAAACCGGTCCACAATGAGAGATCTCTATGAAGCAGAGTATTCCTGGATAGTAGCCTTATGAGTTGTATCCACCTAGGAATCCAGGTGTTAAAGTGTTGCAGAAGGGAAATTTGATGACCTCTCTGCAATAAAGCACTCTTAACTGTTTGCTATCTTTTATCTAAAGTACACTAAACCTCAAATGTACAACTCAGTGTATGACTGGGCACACCCGTGCAATGGTTCTCGTCTCAGGCTTAGGGCTGATATCGCCCGAAAATCTGGCGTGTGCAGCGCAATTATCCGAACGACTGTTCTGGCGGATCCACGGACAACGAACAAACCTACCGTAATGAACGTGAAGGGGGAGAGAGTGCAGCGGGGTGCCGCTCTGTCGTTGTCCCCCTCCCCTCTGCATAGAGCAGAACGGTGCTGTATGTACAGCACTCATTCATGCATCGTGCAGTCGTTTGTCCTTGGAAAGGATTGTGAGAGATCCTTTCCAATGACAAATATTGCACGTGTGTACATAGCCCATGATGCCGCCTATCCTGGAATCTCCCCAGCCTGGCCAATCAAGATTACCTAAGACTGAATACTTGTAGAGGACCGGGTGAAGATCAAGGTGGCTGCGATGGGGAGAAGACAGGTAAGTTTATTAAATTGCAGACATCATCTGTCCCTTTCACAATGAAGAACCTGTTGTTATTTAACACAATGTACAGCAATGCACACATCATGGTTCTTTCATAATGGCATCCTAAATGCACCTTGCCAAGGTATTTCTGTGCATTTTAGTTTTAAAATATCAGCATGCAGGATTTTTTTTGCACCTTTTGTGAATTCGGTAAGCTATTAAAATGAAGGGGCTGCCAAAGCCAATAAACCAACGGTATAGTAATGTTTTGGATTTTTTAACATGGGGGACGGGCCCTGACATATCATCACTCTAGTACACGAGATATATACATTGTGGAAATCTACTCTGCTTCTGAAGTGGGGGGAATGGTCTTAACTTTTCAGAGTTTTCATGACTTCCTGTCAGGACTGTTATACAGGAAGTGCAGTGAATTCTCTCCAACTACATGCCAGCAGGAAAAATATTAGTATAGGGCAGGGGTCTGCAACCTGCGGCTCCGGAGCCACATGCGGCTCTTCAGCCTCCTTGTTATGGCTCCCTTCGGCTCCCCTGACGGTAACACCCGGGCACCATGCTGCCCCACTGACAGCAACAATGGAGCCTTATTCCACCGACTGATGGCAACACTGGGGTTCTGTTCCACTCTTCCACCCACTGACACCAATGCTGGGACTCTTGTCCACTCTCAGACATCAACACTGGGGTATTAATCTACCCACTGACACTAATGATGTTGCACTATTCGTCTGATTGATACTAATAATGGGGTATTCTTCCACCCACTGACACCAATGTTGGAGCACCATTCTGCCCCCTGACACCAGGAATGGGGCACTATTTCTCACACTTATACAAAAGAGAGATCATCAAGCTGTCATTTAGGAGCCCTATGAATACATTGAAGTATATGAATATTAACCATATGGATAATGGTGAGCATAAAACTTATTGGGAGCCCAGTTGAAGCCATAGCTGGGGCGGTATGAAGGGAGTTACAGGTTTGCTCAGCTCAGCATTTAAAATTTGTATTATCTGCATTCATTCTTTATATGAACTTCCTTTGTATTCACAGCTGCTCTTTGCCGCCGAGCTGCTTCGCTGGGGCCTCTTCCCAATGAACAGTTTGAAGGTAAAGATTTGGAATCCCTCAAGAAATACCGTAGCTTTACCAGATATAGGCGAGTTGCTGAGGCAGAAAGCAAGAAACCGGTCTGGTGGAGGACATACAGGCAGCTACTGCAGTACAAAACCGGTAATGTACCAAACCAGATTCTCATTCACTGTCAAACTGCAGAAGTGCTTAATGCTGCATCCAGTATTAATAAAAATTTCAAAATTATTATTCCTCTAGATTTCACTAGTTCTGTCTACATATCATGCAAATGTTAATGTTTTTATTATTACATTTCTGTATGTATCATATGCAAAAATTAATGTGCATAGGGGCAGCCATATTTTCCAATTACATATGCAAGTTTTCTTTCCTTTGTAATGTTACTCCATGATTGTGCTTCACTGTTTCTCACTGTGCAAACGTATAACTCAATAACGCACTCCCCTGTGGCAGAGAGACGTTAAGTAGTTAACCTGAGCCACCAAGTTCTTCCTCTATTGACCACTCAATAACAAAGATGTGGACAAAGAATAAAAAATGTAAAAAGATGTGCAGTAACATTGTTTATCAAAGGCTTACAATTATTAGATAAACACTGCGGTAATAATTGTGTATGATGTACTGATTGCAGACACACAAAACTTTCTATTTAATAGCCGATGAAAGCTGCAATGGCAAATTAACCTGTGATTATCTTGGGGGGTATAAGCTGCAATATGACACCCCAATCAGTTAGCTAATTAAAGCAGATCAGTTTTATACTGTATTACCATTGATTGTACTTGTTTGTGTTTTTCACTAGATGCAGAGTCTGAGAAGGTGGACATTGGGCTCCCATATTTTCCACCCTCCTCAACAGAAATAAAGAAGGCTCGGAAGAAGATACAGAGAGACAACCACAAAAACCCAGAGCTAGAAAAAGCTGCACGTCTTCATACATGTATGTTATCAGCTTAGCACAGTTTATGCTCTTATCTATGTAGATTTGTTATACCAAACCGCACTAACGTGATTCCATCATATTTGTTCCATCATAGTGAAGATACCACTAGATGAAGTAAGAGCAGAATGGGAACAAACATGTGGTCCATATCATATCCAGAGAGTGGCCGAGCATTATGGAGTATACAAAGATCTCTTTGGAGAAGGCACATTTGTTCCTAGAACCGCTCTTCGCGTCCTTTACAATACAGGAAATGACACAGCTATGCCCGTCCATTATGGAAATGTGGTGGCTCCTTCAGAAGTTAGTGGCACTATTTGTTTCTAGTTCTGGTGGCTTCTCTAATACTTGTACTGATACACTTTATTTGTTGCTTCAGGCTGCAGTGGCTCCAGAGGTGACATTTGATGCACAGGAAGGCACTTTGTGGACACTTCTGCTTACAAATCCAGGTCTGATTGTTTGTCTGTCTATTTCCAAGACTTTTTGATGGGTGACACCAATAATGAAAATCTCCAGTGTCACCTGTGTCTGTCTCATCCACTTTAGCCTGTTCTGGTTGAGTGAAAACTGTGTAGTTGTTGTTGTTGTACCCCCTTTTAACACATATAGGTTCCATAGAGCCTGTTTTATCTAAATGAAAAAGAGGTACTGCATACCCACCTCCCTGTGCTACCCAGGACTTTTTATTATTAGCTAGTTTCTATTTTGTTGTTTTCTAAGTGAATCCAGCGTTTCCTACCAAGTGGAACTGATTTAAGGAGAATACCATGATCAGTTAGCAAACTAATCTAATTCCTGTTTTCATTTTTTTCATGGAGTTCCTAAAGGGTTAAATTTAGTTCAGTAAAAGCCTGTTGTGGGTGGTATTCATCAGATATGCAAATATACAATATACAAAATAAATCTGTCTTCTGTTTTTAGATGGCCACCTAAGGGATACAGGCTCAGAATATGTGCACTGGCTGGTGTAAGTACCCCTGCCATATAGAGTAAGATGATCCTCTTATTCTGTGCTTTTGGTTCTTATCTTATTTGTTAACATATGACTATTTCTTTCAGGGGAAACATTCCTGGGAACCAGGTCCTTTTTGGAGATGAGATATGTCACTATTTCCCTCCATTCCCTGCTAACGGCACTGGCTACCATAGACATGTATTCATCTTGTTTAAGCAAGAGGAACGCATTGATTATACAGAGGAGATGCGACCAAATCCATGGTAACTATTTATGTTATTGATCAGTGCTTCTGGGCCCTGGAGAAGGAAACACTTGCCCTTTTTCCCTTATTTTAGGGTCTTATTCTTGCAGCTGCTGTGTATTAAGAGTAAAGAGGTGAGAGGTGAGTTTTCTCTTAGTATTTGTGGAATTTAAGGGTCATTGTTTTAAATATTGTGTAAGAAATTGATCATTGTAATGCACCATAAACTGTAGGTATACGATTATAATAAGCAGTGGTTACCTAGAACCTGTAATGTAATTTGATGATTTCACCAGGGTAGAAAGGTTGCAATAATCCTTCAAGGCTAAACAGTAAAAGAAAAGATCTATTACAATACATTCATTTTTCTCCAACAACAAAAAATAATAGATAAAAGAAAGGTAATAGAGAAAGAGTGACAGAGGAAAGAGAAAATGATTCACATCCCTGTGGGACGTTACATAACATGCATGTAACTTTTCAACTACAGTTGGGTAATCCCGGTCCTGTACAATGCAACATCCCTAAGAGTCACAAAGTCGTAAAGTGAGACCCCTGTAAGCTAATGGTGGAAACCTGTAGTTACAGTATATGGTAATGTAGTTACAGTATATGGTAATGTGTCACGTTTAACATTAATCAGATCAATGTACAAGTGTTTGCTTGAAGTTAATCTCTGTATGTCAAGCTTGTTAGAAGTCTAATTCTGAATTCTTTTCCTAGTCACAGTCTGAAGATGAGGACTTTTAGGACATTGGATTTTTATAGGAAGTATGAAGATAAGATAACTCCTGGAGGTCTGGCTTTCTTCCAGTGCAAGTGGGAAGATAGTGTCACCCAAGTGTTCCATCAATTACTAAGTAAGTAGAGTGTATAAAGCATCAGATGGCCATGATGATCATTCTTCCTTCTAGTAACATCAATAAAGCTGAATTCCAGCTTGACACTCCGTCTTGAACAATTGTACAGGCTCCTCTCCGGTACTGAAATGTATTACTATGGTTTCACCAGACATACATTCCATTCCGTAGAGAAGAACAAAAATCTACTGATGATGTCACTGGGTCCAAAGTAAAGTATGTAATGATAATGGCATGTTGTTGGGAGGGAAAAGAAGGAACCAGGAATAGCAAGTCGTAGAATAATATCAGTATTAGCCAGTAATAGTACACGTGTTCTTTCTCTGATCATAATCTGCGCCTTTGGATTTAAGTCCTGAGTCTTTAGGTTCTCAAATCTAACACACCAAAATGAGGATACTGCTTTTTCCAAAATGAGAAAATTATTTTCACTGTACAAAAGGATTTGACAATTAAAGAACAGATTTCTATATAGCGTAGGACAGCCATTGTTTCAATGCCATAAATCTATGATTATTGTCTTCTTAGATTACAACTTTCAAATGATATCCACAGTCACTTTGCTATTATTCTTGTTCAATAACAATAACATGGTCACAGCAAAAATATATTGTATATGCAGGTGTGCATTCTCTTTCCTATGATCACCTGCATGTCCAGCAAACACATAGCATGGCAACCTGGAGCTAAAGATACAGGAAATTAGAACAGCAGCATCACCTGTTCAGGGATGACTGCCTATAGTTTCCTCCCTTTGGAAAGATTTCACTTTCCCTTGTTTCCGTGTAAGATTTTGAGTAACGGGAAATGACAACACGGCCCAAAGAACCAAACAACTTAAGAAATGCGTTTCTAACCTCCCTGCTCTATCCGGCTAGGGCACATAAATCAAAACCTGAATTACTAGGAAGTATAGAGTGTTCAAAGGGAGAAATAAAGTATTAGTAAGTAATTTAGAGGTGCTCACCCCAATCATTCATTGAGTTAAGCTGCGTACACACTTCCAATTTTTGTTGTTGGAAAGGATCTTTCACGATCCTTTCCAACGACAAGGGATAGCACGATGCATGAACGGTGCTGTACATACAGCACCGTTCATGCTCTATGGAGAGGGGAGGGGGAGAGCGACGGAGCGGCACCCTGCTGCGCGCTCTCCCCTTCCCTTTCATTAGGATCGGCTGTCGTCCATCGTCCGTGGATCCGGCAGGTCAGTCGTCCGGACGATGGATGACACCGACTGTACACACGGCAGATTTTCGCCCGATAATTGGCCGATGCCGATTATCGGGCGATAAAAATCTGACGTGTGTACGTAGCTTTAGTGTCAGATGGGTTCCTTATCTCTTTCCTATTTCTTATCCTTATCTGTGGCCAAAACACTTTTCGACCAAATTTATTTGTGCTTTGTGTGTTGTTAGAACAGTTGTTGGTCTCCTGTACAGGAATGCTTCTGTGATGCAGTGGTAATAAACGTTTATGATATACAACTAACAGAACCTAGTGAGGCATTTTCATTCTCAATTTCACTGAACTTTACAATGAAGTGTATCGCGCCTTATAATTTTCTTTTCTCCTCCTTTTAGATATGAAAGAACCCATCTTTGAACACCAGTTCCCACCAATCTATCATCCACCACAGAAGAAATTTCCTCACGGTCAGCCCCTTAGATATTTGGACAGATACCGGGACTCTGATGAACCCACCTACGGGATTTATTAAAACGTTTATGTTTCTCTGAGAATAACTTTTTTTTTTTGTAATATCATGCATAATAATCAATAAAACAATGGCTGTCCTGCTGTATCTTCTATGATTCATGTATATTAAATTACATCTAAAGCTGCTGTTTGCCAGTCTAAACAAGTCCAGTTAATATGTGATGCTCAAGTCTAAAAAATTATTACCTGTCTGTAGTCACCCCAATCTTACTTCATTTGTGTGTCTCGCTACAACTCCAGGACACTGCAGCGCACAGTGGGAGGGTTTCGGCTACTGCTGCTGCAGGCCAAAGCAGTGGGCAGGACTAGGTGTGAATAGATGATGATTGACAAGATAAAAGCCTATGAATTAGCAGTTACAGTGTTGAAAGCTGCACTTCAACATCTGAAATACAGCAACATTAAGTAAAATGTAAATACAGCAGTACAAATCAATAAATATTATTGTAAAGGGATTCAAATAACAATGAAATGTACATTGTACGTGAAACAAAAATATTGAACTGTAAAAAAGCTTATGTTATTCATCAGATCCAGGCTTCAAATTGTGCACTGCTATATATTTGATGGTCAAACACCACAAACTGCACTCCACCAACCGGTGTTATTCCAGATCACAGAGTAAATTTATCTCCCTGTCTGTAAAACCTTACTACGTTATATATGTTAAGTAAATGTTGTGCTGTGTGTACAAAAGGATAAATAACATGCAACTGGCATCCCAGATTCCTTTCAGAGAAAATCAAGTGGTATGTCAGATGTGTTTAGTGCCCATGGATGTTAGATCAGCTATAGTCTATTTGTCTGACTGCTAACTAATCAGTAATAAGAGATTTTAAAACTGCTTGTATAGCCTATTCCTATAGGCCTAACTAAACCAGTCTGTGCTTGTTTGTTATACCTCACCCAATAACCCTACCTGGCACTCCCTGCAAGCCCCACTCCAACCTCCGTTTCCTCATGATGATGAGATCAAGCTAGGGATAGAGTAGTACTTGCAGGAGGTAAGAGCTAGAGTTAATGGGCCTGATTTATTAAAGCTCTCCAAAGCTGGAGAGGATACACTTTCATCAGTGAGGCTGGGTGATTCACAAAACCTGAATGGATTTATTCAAAGTAATTTGCTATTAGCAAATATTTGGATCAGAGACCAGATCCATTCCAGATTTGCTGGATCACCCAGCTTCACTGATGAAAGTGTATACTCTCCACCCTCAGAGCTTTAATAAATCAGGCCCAATGTGTATATAATGCAGTGGAAGACATAAATGCATTTTCTTGCCTGTCACTATTCTTTATAAGCCTCGGTAGGTACAAGAGAAAGGCTCAGCTATACATGAGATAGTAATTTCTTGTTGGTAGCTACCTAAAGCTTAGCTCCAGCCATGTCTGTCTCTCTTTCACAGTTACACCTGTATTCAAAAAGAATAAATATTTTTTTCCTACTAAGCAACTCAATAAACATTTTTTTTTTTATAGTGTGTAATTCCTAATAATAAAATTATTTAGGATCATTAAGGCACTGATGATTTTTAAAAAAGTATTAGTTACAAAAGACATTTACAGAAAGTCTTCCTGCACAGGAAATGGATTTCTACTTACCGCTCTCAATATCCATGCCGCCAAAGTCTGCTCTTCTCTGTCTGGAAATTCTGTTTAATACAATTTTTGCCCGGCTTGCTTCTGTGCACTTTTGTTCCTTTTTACTGGTTGCTACATCAGTATTGTGTCCTATACACCAGAAGATGGAAGCACTGCATGCAGATTGGGAACAGACATTGAACATTTCCAGAAATCTAGAAAATTTTCATATAACATATCTCGAGACAGTGGAGGCAGCAGGAGTTTTTAAGTAGTTATCATGTTTTTTATAAATAATATTTTTAATGTATATTTGCCAAAATGGCAAGAAAACACATTTAGTATCTTGGGTCTGCTTTATGCAACTACTACACTATGCGGAAGGAGCTTCATGTAACAGAGGGGACACAATTACCCCTCTGTGGTTGGAGGGCCCTCTAGTTTACAAGGTTAGAATTGAATGTACACGAGTATTTGTCATACAAAGCAGATTTATATCATTTGTCACTATGGGGAGAATCCACTTTGCTAATAATCACATACAAAATACATGATTTGTTGTTTATACACAATTAGATGACTATAATCAGCAGAGCTTTGTGAAGTAAAATATTATGAAGTGAAATGTTCCTTGCAGGTGATAATTCACTTTGCAAATGACAAACAGATACAGACAGTAACACAGGAGAAAGAGAGGACCATGCCCAGAAGAGCTTACAATCTAAGAGGTGGGGAAATCATCACACAATAGGATCACACAATGCTACATGAACAGCCCATGTTATAGCCCCTGTACAGATGCCAAACATCAGAGTTTGATCTCTGGAAACAGTCTTTTGTGATCATTTCCAATGACAGGAAAATGGATAAGTGATATACACACATCACTGTTCTGTTCCATGGAGAGGGGAGGAAGGAGTAACAGAAAGCAGCTGTGCTCCCTTCCTTTGAAAATTACAGTGGTTGTACCGACTCAGAAGCTCATCAATCTACCAAGACAGATTGATTAATGATGGGGGAATGCTGTACACATGCTAGATTTTCACCTGGAATGATCACAACCAGTTGTCTCAGTCAACAGGAGTGTGCATAGCTTTACAAAAAAAAAAAAAACAGGATTTTTCCTGTACATGATTAAACATCAGAGCAATACATGCAGACATATATCAAACATCTGGGACACTAAAGCTACAAACACACATCAGATAATAGTCCTGCAGGATCTAATATGTGTACAGCACCCCTGACATTGTTCCCATAAAAAAGACTGCTGAGCATTTCTATGGAGGTGAGCACAGTGGGGTGTTACTCACTTGTCCTCACTATTCCCCTGTTCATTAATCAGAATTACACTGAGTGTACAGCACAAGAGATCATTTCCAGTGAGAATCATCCTGTCAATTAATAATCTGTATGAGTCTACACAGATATCTGACATATTGAGTTTGATTTAGTAAATCAATTAAGGACTGTCCACTTTGTTAATGACATGATGCTCTGCTGATTTAAGCCATCCAATCACGTGCAAGTAAAAATCATATCGATTGTAAGCTCTTCTGGGCAGGGTCCTCTCCTCCTTCTGTGTCACTGTCTGTATCTGTCTGTCATTTGCAACCCCTATTTAATGTACAGCACTGCATAATATATTGGCGCTATATAGATACTGTATAATAATAATGTTTTTTTACATTTCCTTGCATGTGATTGGGTATTAAGTTTTCACCGCATTCGCTAAATGAAGTGAATAATCTCTGGCAGGGTAATAATTTACTTCCCAATATTTTTCTCCTTTTCTGATTGATATGATTGTTTTTGTGACTCTGTAAATATTACAGTCAGGGAATTAGGATTCCTTGTAATATGAATCCTGCCTATGCCTTGCTCTGAGTTTGGTTCCCTTTAAATAGTCAGCTGACTGCTCCACGTGATCTCTGCCAGCACCACCCTCTTCCAGGAACAACTTTCAGTTTTGTTTCTGTATTTGTGTCCTCTGCACTACCCTGCTGTCACAATATTCCTTCCTCTGTCCAATCTCCCTACAATGTCAGAAACTCTGAAGTTTTTCGATGCCCTCAAGAACAGTCTATGCTGCAGCATCTGCCTTGATCTATTCACCAACCCATTAAGTCTTCCTTGTGGGCACACCTTCTGCCAGACATGTATTCATGGCCACTGGGACTCCCAAAATCCCCAACGTGATACTTTCAGCTGTCCTGATTGCAGGTTAGTCTTCACGCAGAGGCCAGAACCCCAAAAAAACGTAAGCATTCAAGGGGTGCTGGACCTTCTCAAAAAACAGAACCTCAGGACAATACTGGGGGCATCAAAAGATAGTGGACCTAAAGATGCCAAGATCATCTGTCCAGAGCACAATCAAGAATTAACTTTCTATTGCCGCACAGAGAAACGCTGTCTATGCTACAAGTGCATGCTGAAAAGCTGCCGGAACCATAACATTGAGGATATCGAGGAGCAAAGTGAGAAAGAAAGGGTAAGAAAGAAATGTCTTAAAGCGTACCTAAACTCCTTTTCCTTTACCCTTATATGTAAAGGAAAAATGTTAATTATTTTTTATATTTTAAGTGCAACACCCAACACAAAAAAGGGTGCACCTGTTCTTTCAGTCTGAATGGGAGCGCAGAACCTCCCGGGATACCTACGTTGCGCATCCCAGGAGGCTCTGGGTGCTCCTTCTGAGCATGCCCCAATCTCAGCCATGCGCAGAAGGGGCAATTTTTCTATTAAGGGAAAAAGATGCCGATCTCCAACATGCACAGTAAGATTGTTCTTTTTTTACCTTTTACAATGGCTACGTGTCCAGATGGCGCATATTGATAGATTAACGCAACATTGGTACCAATAATAAATACTGTGATACTACGTTGTAAATGGGGGTGGTAATATAGCATTCAATTCTGTCCGCTGTGAAATATTTTAAAGCTGGTACATTAAGATTGGTCAGGGCACCCAAGTGGTTGCCAAGACCCACGTATACCTCTTTCCTGTGTACACAAAACATTTCACACTGCCAGAATTATTATTATTATTATAATAATAATAATCATTATTATTATTATTAATAAACAGGACTTATATAGCAACATGTTACGCATCGCTGTACATTAAATAAGAGTCGCAGCAAATGACAGACAGATGCAGACAGTGACACAGGAGGAGGAGAGGACCCTGCCCTGAAGAGCTTACAATCTAAAAGGTGGGGGAAGTAACACACAATAGGAGGGGATAATTTCTTTGTTAGACCTTTGTTCACTTTTCCTTTGATAATGGTTGGATGCAGAGATTAGAAATGTATGTGTTGGACTCAGAAGAAGCGATAAAAACAAATACAGGGTTTAACCCACCGGATGATTGGGCATGGCACCACTGACCGCCCTCAATTTTCATGTATTTCCGCACAATGCAGTAATAAAGGTAAAATGAGTTTTGAGTAACTTTAATGCACAGATCTCAAAAGGGCTTTATGAATATACATAACATGACTTATATTTATTTTTTTTTACAGGAGAAGCTCTCAAGCGATGTTGAGGCCAATAAGCAGCAGAAAGAGGACATTGAAAAACAGATTGAGGACTGGAAGCAGAAAAGTCAGAGTATTGAGGTATGGAATGGAGGAATGATGTTGGCCTGGTTGCCCAAGACCCAAGAAATAAAAATGTCATGAATTCCAGCCTGCCAGACCTTAGATGTGGCTGTTGCATTTGGTTTTTTTTTTCAGTTTAGGTTGATCCTGCTAGAAATCCCAAATCTTCTAAAGTCTGTGTACTGAATTTCGATGAAGTAGGAAATCTAATGCAGACACCACATCTAAGGACTGGTTAACTGCAATTTTTGTTTGGGTTTAGGTTCTAGGTTTAGGTATTTGTTTTTGAACTATTTACCTTTTGTTGAACTATTTACCAACAACCCAATCATGAAGTTATATAGGCATGTATTTTATGCATAGCATTTACCTGTAAACATTCAAATGGTTTGAGACTATTGCTGGGTACCATCAAGGCCAGTTTAAGGTTGGACAACCTGGGCTATTACCCAGGCCCCCGAATGTCAGTGTAGAAGTTTGCATGCATGCTGTACATTTGGGAACTTCTCATGGGATTCCCCAGGCACCCATTTTGTTTAAGGTTGTCCCTTGGTGCCAGCATCTTGGACATTATGTTAGCATCCCCAACAGACCCTTGTGCCGCGGCAGCTACATAAAAGATTTTGTAGGGAGGTGAGAGATGGGAAAGAGGAGCTTGGCTAGCACAGACAGTAATTAGATACTACCGGAAGA
Organism: Pyxicephalus adspersus; assembly: GCF_032062135.1. Classification (NCBI taxonomy): domain Eukaryota; kingdom Metazoa; phylum Chordata; class Amphibia; order Anura; family Pyxicephalidae; genus Pyxicephalus; species Pyxicephalus adspersus. The sequence continues at coordinate 22,107,062 of NC_092860.1, forward strand.
GGAGAGGGCTATGATGGTAAGGAGAAGAAACTCTATAGATTCAAAGACACATTGCAAGGGAATACTCATTTTTTCAAATGGAAAAAGATGCAATGAAATCTTTAAAATACTTGATGCTTTATTATGCTTTTCTGATTATACCTGCATCATTTTAAGTTGGTGACAGTGTCTCTTTTTGTTTGGCCAACCAAAAACTGACACATTTACATCACCATCTCATTTTGATTCATACTGGTTTTAGGAATTCCACAATACCTTGGTGTCCAGAGTGATGACCAAGTTTGACCAAGTGCAGAATACTTTGGAGAAATGTCAGGCACTGGTTGTTGAGTCTGTGAGGTGTGAAGAGAAAGCAGCCTTGGCCAAAGTTTCCGACCATCTTCAGCATTTGCAGAAACATCTTCAGGACCTGAACAAATATCATTCAGATGCAGAGCAGCTACTGGATACCAAGACTAGCGATGCTGAATTTCTACAGGTAAAACTGAGCTTTCAATTGGGACCACACCATTTCACTTTACTACGCAGGCAAAACCCAATCTACCCAATCAGCAATCTCATCCTAATAACGTGGCTAGAAATTAAATGTAACAAATAAAACACCAAGCACCAAGAGAAATCCTCCTCCAGGGAACATAGAATATTGGATCCCCCTTATCCTTCTAGTGGTTTCCCCCTCAAACCAGTTCATCATTGTAGGACACAATAGTGACATGGAGCTTGACAGAAGGAACCAGTGAATGTCACAGGGACTGAGGTATGAGCAGAGGAATAAATAGGTGTTTACATCATTCTTTCACAACCTTTATGCTTCTAATGAACCCTTAAAATATTTTTCAAGTGTTAGGACACCCCTGCTGTATTCAATCAATGGGATAAAAATTCTGTTTGCCAATGGAAAGAATTTTCTTCATACATTAGTGGTCAGAATGTCACCTTTACAGACAGCTAAGAAGATCCTTGCTTTCATTCAACTGGCTTTGCCAAATGATGTTGACCCCAGAATTATTTAGGCTTCATCTTATGGGAGGTCAAATAACACAGCTTAACCTCCCTATAGGTAACCCCGAGTGTGACTCGGGGTAGAAAAAAGTTGCTACAAGTGGTAACCCCGAGTCACACTCGGGGTATGTAAACCTATAGGAAGGTAATAGTAAATAGAGCCTTACCTGATCCGCCGGCGTCCAGCACCGCGATATCCGTCTTCTTTCTTCTTCCTGCTTCTGCATCCAATGAGTCACCAGGGAGTTTCCGGTGACGTCAGTGCGTGTACGTTGCAGGCGGGGCGGGGTGGGAAATTCAAAATCCATTTGTATTGCATTCAATACAAAATAACTGTATTGAATGCAATACATTGGATTTTTATGTGTAAAAGCAGTACATTGTTTGCAGAAACATTTATTTTACAGTATATATAATAGTATGAGTATGTGTATTTGTTTTTTATTTAATTTTTTTTTTTTAAATATATAGATTTTTTAATTTATTCACTTTATTGTTTTTACATGATTTTGTGTTTTTAACTTTATTATACTCATACTATTATATTATACTGTAAAATAAATTTTCATGAAAAACAATGTACCGCTTTTAGACATATAAAACGAGAAAGAAATGAACTGCTAGGGAGGTTAAGGAATCCCCTGCCAACTTCTGGAGAAACCCTAGCAGTTTTACATCATCAAAGACACTTCCTGAACACTTCTTCATGGCACTGATGATGTCTATGAGCAGGAACATATGTTGTTTATTTTCCCCTTTACCAATATGGCACCTTTCTTACAGTCACAAAGAACTATCTTCCAACTTTTGGAGATACAGAAGCAGGACACTTTTTAGCTCAAGTGGCAGACCACACTGCAAGGATGATGATGGTATATGCAAACGATGCAAAAATCCAGACCAGTTTCCTCTGTATTTCAAGTTAACATCAGAAAAGCTGTGTTATAAGTAAAAGCAAACAGAGGGCAAAATATTAGTCACCAGTATTATATGTGGTCTCCTTGCTGCCTAATATTTAGATCTCCAGCACTGTGTATGTATGTATGTATGTATGTATATAGAGGCAGCCATATTTTTAGAGGCAGAGTTTCATTTCTTAATTGTTTTGTGTCAGCGGCCACCATGTCTTGGATATCATACTACAGATCTAGGCCATGGAATACCTAGGCACATTTATATACCAAGATGTGCACTGTTATTTTAAGGAAGAGATCACATTCTTCTTCTTGCTTCTTAGGCATAATAGAACTTGTAGACAGGAAGTGACCAGAGGAGATCAGCGGCACAAAATTGCCAACAAGTTTAAACAATATTTTTTTAAAACACGATTATAAGAAAAAAAAATGGTGATTGTTTTTGATATACTGTAAATGCTGGTCTTTTAGAGTGTAGATCTACATGAGGTCATCATGTTGGTGTTGCAGGGTCTTCTGCTCCTCACTTCAGTTGGTGATGTTCCTGTAGCACCAGATGTTGAAGTATGTGGAACAGTACAGATGGAGGCAGTCACTAAGGTTCTGCCAGAGGTCACAAGACTTCTTCAAGAGGAGCTGCCAAATGCATTACATCCTGAGAAAATCCAACTAGGAACTGGAGGTGAGTGTGAATTCTATCAATAATCAAAATGTAAAGCATTCCACTAGGTTGGATGTATACCACAATGTTCTCTTTTACAGGAATCTCGGTAAAGTTGTCCAACTTTGGAATATCAGGTGCATGTTGTCTACCACAAGCCTCAAGTTCATTTCCTGATCAACTGAAAACCGAGCTAAATACAAATCCCACAACCATGAGCTTCATCAGAACCAAACTTTATGAAGGTACATTGTCTGACTTGGTCCAAAGCTGAGCATAAGGTCATATTAAGCACATATGTTATTTTATTTGGTAATGTAACTAGTAAATTCATAAAATACCATGTGCCTAATATGGCTCTGAGTGCTACATTTCTACAATTTAGGCTACGTAGACACACCTTCAATAATTGTCGTTGGAAAGGACCTTTCATGATGAATAAACAAGCATTTTACATACAGCGCTAATCAGCTCTATGGAGAGGGGAGGGTGGAGAACGACAGATCAGCATCCCACTGTGCTCTCTCCCCTTCACTTGTATTTTGATCTTTTGTCGTTCATAAATCCGCCAGGACAGATCCAGAAACAAAGTCGGACGAGCACTGTACACACGCCAGATTTTTGGCCGATATTGGCCCTGAGGTGATTATCAGATGAGAATCATCTGACCTGTGTACGTAGCCTTGGACCAGTGATGTACAATTACAATTAAATCTTGGACTAAACTGGAGCAATTGTTGCATTCGACACTTTATTTGTATTTGGAATTATTCCCTATATCTTATTGTTGATGGAAATGCTAGATGTATGCATGGTAGGTGCCTTGTTGTGCCTGTGTTGTGGTGTATTGTCATTGACTACAAAGAGAGGTTGCAATTCCAAAATTTGCAACATACAGGTAGGACCTCATTACAGATAAGCTCAGTCAACCATATATGAGGAGTTAATGTTTTTAGTAAGCTAACCTTTCTGCTTTCATCTACAGATTACAGAAACCTAACGTTTGACCCAGAAACGGCCAACAGATATATTGAAATATCACATCAGGACTGTAAAGCTACACACAAGACAAGCTTAAGACATAATAATGTTCCAGAATCCCCCATGAGATTTAAAACTTGGCAAGTGATGTGCAAGGAAGGATTCTTGGATGGAAGCCATTACTGGGAGGTGGAGATATCAATTTTTTTTGTGCGGATAGGGGTAGCGTATGGTTCCTTAAAACGTACTAATGAGTCTGAAAACAATATTGGAAGAAACAACTGTTCATGGAGTCTGGAGTTACGGAGCATGGGCCAATCTGTTTGGCACGGTAACCAAGAAGTTGCATTAATTGCACAAAAGTACAGAAAGATTGGTGTACATTTAGACTGTGTGGCTGGCAGCGTTACCTTCTATGGCATCAAAAATGGAGATCTGGAATGTCTACATATATTCCACAGTGTTTTTTCAGAAAGACTGTACCCTGTATTTTGGATTGGGGAAGATGTGAGTGTCAAACTCCACCAAGTGAAGAAAACTCCAGGGGATGATGTAGCAGTGTGACTAAATAATCTGTGAAAAATGAAAACATGCATAATAACAAGCAACATGGGTGCACAGTTGTGGGGTTGCTTCACACTCCTGTGTGAATGACATGGTGAGCATCCAAAATGTGTGGTACATATTTAAAGGCCAACTCTTTGCTCCCCACACTCTATATTGTGATATCTCCAGTCAAATCACACCATGGATATTCTGTAATGGTGGGTGGCTTTCAGAGGTGCTAGGACTATGTGTACATTTTTTCTAGGCTTCAGTCTTGTCACATTTACATGTTTTGGAAGATGCCACCCCCTGTGCCTATCCTCCTCCCCCCAGCCATGTGTATTTTGCTTACCTGTCTATCCTGGGTGCCTGAACCCTGGCCAAGGATGCCAGCATGAGAGTGGCTGGAGAATAGTAAACGGACTTTTGTTGATCCCCCTGGGTAATATAAACTCAAAGTGTGCAGCAATGATCACTTCCATGTTCAGAGATATTACTGCTTGGATGCTATGGATGATAAAAGAAACTAATAAAGCACTCATGTATACACATACACGCACAATGCATGAGTCAGGTATGCATATATATGAACATTAAAAATTGAGCCATGCATATTAGGAAAAGCAATACTTCCAGGGTCATTATTCATGGTACCTTGAAACTGATGAGTTGAAAAGACTAATCTGTGGACAGTTTTGGGTGTCAAAAATGTTTTGGTGTAGGCCTGCACAATTTAGGGGGTATATATATTTTACACCTATATACCATACAACCACAAGCAGAACCTCTCATTTTATATTTTACCCAAACATTTTTGATTATAAATTTGGATTTGATAAACAGTTGCATTATAATTGCGTGAAATAAAAAAAATTGCAGCTGACATTATTTAATTCTCCAATTTCATATAGTATAAAATGTTTTTGGATTGTGCATTTTATATACATAGTGAAATGAAAAAATGGCTCTGAATGTAAAAGGGGGTAAGAGGCAGGTTTATAATTTTGCCTGAAAAGGGGGATTTTTTAATTGGTTACTATTTCTACTACTGAATCTACCGTATTTTTCGGACTATAAGACGCTCCGGCCTATAAGACGCACCCAATTTTAAAGGAGAAAAACCTAGAAAAAAAAGATTCTGAACAAAATACTAAAAAATCACTC
>NC_092860.1:22112950-22136510 GCF_032062135.1 Pyxicephalus adspersus
TTACCGGTATATTTAACATGTATTCGGTGTATAAGACGCACCCACTTTTCCCCCCCAGTTTTGGGGAAGAAAAAGTGCGTCTTATAGTCCGAAAAATACGGTATTTATTCCACTAATTGGCCCTGAAAATACTAACCATTATTGATGACAACTTCACTAACCTGTATAGAATGGCAGTCATAACTGAACAACAGAAAAAGCAACAATCAAAATAAAAAAATAAAAAAATCAAGCCAGCTAAAAAAAATAACACCAAAATACATCTTAGCAAACAATGTATAATACACATACTGTGGGTTCCCCATGTATTCCCAGATCTAAGCAACCATAACACGTTTTTAGTACTCACATCTGTAACATCCAAAGACCATGCACTGAGCAATGTATTAAGGACAATGCATGAAATAATCCAGACACAGTTATTACACAGTATTTATATAGCACCAGCATAATAGATAGCACTTTACAGTTCATAGTCATGTCACTAACTGTACCCCAAAGGAGCTCACAATCTAATGTCCCTACCTCACTCATATGTCTTTATACAGTTTAAGGGCAATTTTCAGGGGGAAGCTAATTAACCTGACTATGTTTTTGGAATGTGGAAGGAAACCAGGGTACTCGGAGGAAACGCACACAAACACGGGGAGAACCTGGAATCTCCATGCAGATAAGTGTCCTGGTTGAGATTCGAACCTGGGACCCAGCACTGGAAAGGCCAAAATGCTAACTGGTGAATAGGGTGGAAATGTGATCCTAGTGATCTAGCCCATAAATGTTGGGGCCGGATGAACTGGGTTTGTGTATTTCGGTACTGGGATTTCCAGACACACATTCTCTACTGTTTACTCAGAATAAAAAATATAATGTAAACAATATCGTGTGTGTGTGTGTGTGTGTGTGACAAAATAAACATGTTTCAAAGGCATGGGATGCAGCACAAAACAACAGGAGTAAAGATACAAGACCTTTTACCATAGGTACAAAAGGGGAGTTTATGACCCAACTCTGGGTACAATGGTGAAGACTGTGTGTTGGGGAGATTTGAAAACCTGCAGTCCAGGAAAGGCGTATGCATGGTCAAAAATTGGAAACCGCAAACCACAAAGCCTGGTATGTTAATTAAAATGATAGAACATTTTGATCACTCCCGCAGCCCTAGAGGAGCTGTGACATGTGTTCTGTATGTGTATTACATGTCACAGCTCCTCTAGGGCTGCAGGAGTGATCAGGGGAGCGGAGCTGTCAGCATAGTAAAGCTCCGCTGAATGCTCTGCTCCCTGGTTGGCTGAGGAAAGGGAAATCCTAATGATGCTTGAGATGTCATCAGGGTTTCCTATTTCTCAGCCAATCACAGAGCACTAAAGATGAATGGGCACAAGTCTCCCTATTCATGTCTAGTGCTGAATGGCTGAGAAACGTAATACCATTTAACCCCTAGTGCCCTGCGATCCCTTACTGTCAGGAGGATTTCCAGGGCTGTGCTCATTGCAGCCCTGGAAATCATCCTGTCATTGAGATTACCTGTAAAAAAAAAAGTTTAATTACACAAACACACACATTTATTAAAACAATTTAACATTAAAGCCTTGTCTAATTTCTTTACACATTTGAACCCTTTCAGGGAATGAGTAAGGGGTTTTATGTAACCCTGTACTCATTCCCTGAAAGGGTTAAAAGTAAACCTTTTATAAAAGCTTATGTAAATTTGCGGCAAATTCATGTTCGTGGTAAAACGCATCATAGGCGTTTATAACAGTTTTTTAGCGTTTTAAAGTTAAGCTTTAAAACGCTTGTAAAAGTGCATAAAAAAAAACACATATAAACGTGGTAGGAACGTTTATATGCGTTTTTAAAATCGTTCATGTGGACCCAGTTTAAAAAAGATTACCTCTTAAGTCTCCCTCTAGTGGAATAAACAGAAAGCCTCACCATTCCTGCTAATAAAAGGTATACAAAACAATTCCACTGAAAAAAAACATAAATCTACATACATCCACCATTAATATAAAGTATATATATATATATATATATATATATATATATTATATATATATTATAATATTATATATTATATATAAGGGTGAGATGAAATACAGGATTCTCATAATAAACATCAATCTGAATCCATACATTACACACTATTAAAGTTATATTAAAATATATTTGATAACATTCGTTCGTTCACATGTCTTTGCAGAGTGGTACACATACACACACATATATATATATATATTACTTTATAAAGTTAGTCATCGCTAGATTGTCAATGACATCTTGATATAACATTTGAAACTCCCCAATTCCGCAACGTTTGGACTAATTGTGAGTACAACTACACCCCTTGTTCATACCCATTAAGAAAAAATCTTGGACACGTGACAGATTAACAACAAGTAAACATCATTTACTTATTTTTTAGACACTAGATAGCTGATTCAAACAATTCCCCCTTGCACTGTTTCCGTTATATATTACAGCCAGACCTCATGGTGTGTAATTTCATACATCAAATTCTCAAATTACCAAATTTATTTATACACCTATACCTACTATTAATTTATATTTCAGAGAATAATGCATGTTGAACTTTAGGGATACACTGATTCAGCCGTCCCCCATTGAATTTGTACAGTATTACCTTAAATGTAAGTAGATGCCTTTTTGTTAGCGTCTATGTATAACCTGCCATTTATCACATGTAGATGCAGAGTTGTAATTTTGATTTATCTTTATATTTAGATATATTTCTGTTCTCAATAGTCCCCTGAGGAAGCCAAAGGGCGAAACGCCTTGGGACCCAACTGCACCTCTCTTTTACTAACATTAGCAGCAATATTTTGTCTAGATTAGAGATCAAAAACCACCTTCATATCTTGGAACAGAATAGGGTGGTTTATACTGTACATATGATATATTGTTTGTAAAACTCTTTGTATTTTTATTTGTATTTTTTTGTTGTATTCAAGTTCCTCAATTCAAGGAACAACAGTGTACATTATAACTAAATATATTGCCACAACAAACAAATACCCTAGCTCTTGCTCTCCTCCCTATTATATTTTGATTGATATTACAATCAGGGTATGTGGCTCTCCTTTGACTAGCAGAAATTGATCAGCATTCTTTTCCTTTGATTCCAACCTGTACAGTAGCATGTATAATATATATATATATATATAATATAATTATATATATATTATATCAAGATTTATTTGTATTGGACTCAATACAGCTATTTTGTATTGAATCCAATACAAAATTATTTGAATTTCCCGCCGAACCTCCCGTCAAACCCCAGAGAACGTCTCTGCAGTCGCCGGGAGAAGATCGAACAGGGAGGACGCCACCTGAGGACCTGGGGGGACCAGCAGGACTCTGGGCAACGCCAATGGAGCAAAGTAAGTGGGGTTTATTAAGTTTTAAGCGACCCCGAGTGTGACTCGGGATTACCGCTTTTAGCATGTAAAATCAACCCCCGAGTCACACTCGGGATTATCGCTAGAGGGGTTAATCTGCTTTTGCCAGAGGGAAGGAGCTACTCACTTTTTGTTATTTTTGCAAGCCACATTCCAGAGGGCCATACATAGCTAGTAGAGGAACACACATGCACCCATTTCCTATCCAAAAAGGCGCCAAGCTTAGAAAAGTGTTTTTCATTTTTATTTTTGGTAGTCTAATGTAATTATTATTTTGATAAACATACTGCAGGACCTTAAACTGTATCCCAGTAACAGCTAGTTAAAAAGAAGTAATATAGAATGTTTTCACTATTGTGTTGACATTTTACTTCTAGAGCAGATTTACCACTTTCAAAGAATGTGTAAAAGGTATTATGTACTCCTGAATTCATTCCGCAGGGTTTAAGGACAAATATTTGGGGGCCACATGTGTGGGATTTTATATTGAATAACGCTGGAACATGCAAGGTAACTAATAGTAAATAATGGAGTAATATACAATTTTTAAATAACCAATAATTTTCAATCATAATAGATATGTATGCTAGTGCTAGATGGACACAGACAAGAAAAATGAGCATAGAGTAGATGACATATGTATACACATAAACAAATGTACACATATATACACACATCAAAGCACACCGACACCATTCATATATAGAAACACAAAGGAATACACACTTACATTAAACTCCCTAGCGGTCTAATTCCCTAAAAATCTCCATGCAAAATGCAGTACAATTTTTTGCATAGAAAAGTATTTTTTACTGTAGGCTGTAATTCTTAGCCATAACTCACTGATATTTATTAAATTTATTAATACACTTTAAATAACAAAACACAAAAAAAAAATATTTAAACATGTAATGTAACTGTATAGTAGCATATATAATATATATATGTTATAATTATATAAATATATATTATATGAATATTTCTTTGTATTGGACTCAATACAATTATTGAGTTACAATACAGCTCTTTTGTACTGAATCAAATACAAAATTATTTGAATTTCCCGCCGCACCTCCCGCCCGCACCGACGCATTTACTGTCGTCACTGAGATCTCGTCTCTGTACTTCGCGGCTGGAGATCAGAGGAGGAAGACGTGGCCCCAGGTCCTACGGGGACCAGCAGGACGCCAGGGGACAGCGACAGAACAAAGTACGCAGGTTTTTTTTTTTTTATTTAAAAGCGACCTTGAGTGTGACTGGGGATTATCGCTTTTTGCAAGTGAAAGCCACCCCGAGTCGCACTCAGGATTACCGCTAGGGGGGTTAAAACACACACACACCTAGATATTAGATGAGGTCTAATAAACACGCATACAACATTAGAAAGGATGACTAGCATCATGTAGGGTAGTGCAGTGTAGATTAGAGTAGGTCCTGCCCTAAAGAGTCTACCTTGTCGTGGTGGGCAGGCTTGTAATCATTTGGCCGAAAATGTGTCGCAGAATGAGAGACAATCATTTCCCTCCAGTGACTTTCATTTTTGGCCAGATGATTAAACCAAAGGACTCTTCATCAGTGATGACACAAAATCGGGATACGTTTTTATGTTAAACATTCAGCAATAAAGTTCCTTATATAAAACTAAAGTTCTTTTTCTGTATTTACTTGATAAACTCCAAGCAAATATAAATGGCAGATTACTGATACTTTGTATTTAATAATACATCATTGAAGCACATGACAACTTTACACTGCTTATTAAAATTGCCCCTTACAGATAGCCAAAATAATCACTAGACCTGGGAGGAACAAATTGCTCATTGCTTAAGGAACCTCTAGCAAGCTCTGGAAATCTGGATGGGAAACACTGCATTAGAGCAACAAAAGAATATTAATACAGCGCTGCCTAATATGGCGGCGCTATATAAATCCTGTGTAATATTATTAATAATAATAACAATAATATTAAATACCTGATACCTGAATCCTCATTTAACAGCATTTTCATAAGCAAGTTGCCCTTGATTTGCAGTAGCTCCACCATTGCCAAACATCCTCCTCTTTCTCCAGCCATGTTCTCCTTTCAGTGGTTAATATTAAAACCAATAATAACTTTACTACGACATGTCCACTGCTGCATTCATGACATTGTCACAATAATAAAAACTGGAACATCAAGAAACATCACCTCATGTATTCACTTGAAGGTTGAAACTCCCAGTAATGGACTGGATATAGATAAGAATGTGAGTTAACCCAAGGATTCTTGTCCTAGAAACATTTTTTGTAATGCTTTAGTGAGTGGGATTTGTTCAGCTTGGTTTGTAAACTACAGAGAATAGTTTTATGTGTAGGAGGACCCCCCACCCTATCATTTTTACTGCCTCGATGGTAAAGATTAAATGGAAAACCCGCAGCCTAATATTCATACTTCACCTATAACAGGAGGGTGCAGCCTGCTCCTTCTGCGCATGTTTGCGTGTCACCTGATCTCGTGCCTGCGCAGAGCAAGATTGGGTGATGTCAGAAGAACCTGGAAGAAGCAAAAAGAAGATGATGGCGGCACCAGAAAGAGGAAGGAAGACGGGACAGAACAGAACTGACTGCACTTGAAGGGATCGACGCCTTTTCACTTTGTTTTTTATTGATGAAAGTTCCATTTTATAGTTTGGCACTTAGAGGAAGGGGCTGAGCTTTGTGCCATCCTAGAAGGGGTTAAGGAGCAAGATGAGATTTTAGCCCCAGACATCAGGACAGGGTTGGTAATTTTTTGAGAACATCGGATTATCTCTGGCATTTATCAATCATCTTCTATCATTGGACCAGGAATGATCACACACACGTTGGCGCTTTTTATAAACGATCACGCGCATGGTCACATGATTTGTTGTGCGCCTTTGTGAACATTTAAAATAACTTTCAGGTCTTCAGGGAACCCCTTAAAATTATAGTACATTAGTGTGCTGGCCAGTAGGAAGAATTTTCCCCTTACAGAAAGCCGTAAACACAATTGTATCAGTAAAATGACTGAAAAGCAAACATTTTTCATTGCTGAACCCCTGGCAACCTCAGGAGTAACCACAGGTTACCACAGTATTGAGAGACACTGCTGTTATAGGTGACAGCGCTGCAGAAAATTCAGTGTTGTCACCTATGGATAGGTCGGGCTTTTTCTCTCTGGTATGGGCTCACCCTGTTCGGGTCACCCAGAGGCCGCCTCAGCCCTATTAATCATTGATAGGCTGACTGGGCACAAGTTACACTGCACCTCTTGCTGCTGCAATCACCAACCAATCAGCGCACGCGGAGGATGTCAGGGGGCGTGGCTGGCTGGTTGCTGTGAGACTTTATCAGTCTCGCAGTTCCTGTGTGCGGAAAGGAGAATCCCTCAGACTAGGAAATATGGCGCTGAACAGAAACCATTCTGATGGCGGAGGTGTCGTCATTAATAACTGTGAGAGGTGAGCGGGCGTCCTGTACGGGCACCGGGCTAGGCTAGTCACCCTGACCGCGCACATTGACAGCAGAGACTTCTGACATCGAATTATGTAATCGGGGGCGGGGCTATGCTAGATTGACAGGCATGACTGGCCAATCAGGAAATTGTTTTTATCCCATTGAACCTAATGGTGCAGTCATGTAGAACAGCATGTATGAAGTATAGCATGGGTTTGTGACTGGGATTTCTAGATTTACCTGGAAAGCAAAGCATATGCTAATTTCTATTTCCACATTATTATTATTAATATTATTAAACAGGATTTATATAGCGCTAACATATTACGCAGCGCTGTACATTAAATAGGGATTATATATCTTTACTGACCTCCTCCTAAACATGCTATTTGCCCGGCTCTTTCTGGTGTCAGTCATTTCTGCATCACTAATTTGTAACAAGTTTGCAACAAGTGAAGTCAGATCTTAGGATCAAGCATGCATTGAGCGGGTTATGAAAAAAGAATTATTAGTAGTATGCTAATACATCCCCACGGTAGCCGGCTAATTAGCAATTCAGGTTATGGTTAGCAATAGCTGTGCACCTTAATACATTTTTCCTTTTATGAATGAAGCCTACAATTAGTGGTTGCAGGCTTCATTCATAGAAAAGGTGCTGCCAGGTCTTCTTATAGTACGGGAAATGGGAAAGTTTTATTTATGGTGACCTCTAGTGGTGGCTCAGAGTATTGCTTTCCCAGGGGCAACTGTGAGAGATGATGTGAAGTCTGACAGCTGCCATGTCACATGACTGATCTCTCCTCATGCCTTCCAGCTCTAGAAGTGTACATGACATGTCAAAAATCAGAGGAATGTAAACAGCTACATTTTACATACCGTAGTTATGCACACTAGAAAGCTGGAAGGGCTTTGCCATGGAGTAGATTGTGATTGATCAGGTATGGTAGATTGATGATAGGTTTTCCAAGATAAGAGACTTCTTAATTATACAGATCCTATCAAATGACAGGGCACACAGCACCCATGCACCCAGTATTGTGTACAAGGTCCATCCCTATTGATACAGGAATAAAGGTCATGTGACTCACCACTTCCATTCATCATATCCCTGTAATTTAAGCCCTGTAATATAATAATTACTGATTATTTTATAATGTCATCAACTCACCACAATCAATCAGAATCCATCCTGTATTGGCTGGCCAAGAAAAAAAAAAAACAATGAAAAGAAAAAAATTTTACCTACCTGTCCTGACCCCCACATAGCCAATCTTCACTCTCCTAAAGAGCTATGGTGGCTGGAGAATCTGTGGCATCCCTAGAGGTGACCATGGGCGTTGTTTATTCTGCATGTGATGTGCATTTGGACCCCTCTTCAATGACCAGAATAGGTAGTGTCAAAAAAAAAGTAAAACTTTAGTGAGTGATAAGAATTGGATATTTTTATGGAAAGACGTGTTCTGATTTCTCATAATTCCCTATTACATAGGTTACCCCAATCTAATTGGCATCTTTATAATATCACACTTTTTTTTCCAGTGTTTTGATGTCCTATGACCATGTGGAGCTTACATTTAGTGACATGGCCAGCACTCCGGATGCTTTTCGGGGGACTAAGAAAGGAACGATATTGCTAACCCCATACAGGGTAAGATCCAATGGTTTCCTCTCACAATTAGAACACAATCAGAATGGAAATGATGAGGTTGATGTAATATAGTGATGATGGAATTGCTTGTTCTATCAAATGTATCAACCAAATGCAGATCTAAAGGCGCAATGCTTTGCTGGTGATCACGTTGAGTTTTACAGAACGATAGCTTTGTACCTTCATAATCCTTTTGAAGAATCTAGAGCAGAGTTTCCCAACCAGGTTTCCCATAGAGGTTACTAGGGGTCCCTTAAGCCAGTGGTCCCCAACCTTTCTGACAGCAGGGCCCGGTAACAGAATAAAATTTTGCCTGGTATATGTACAGCTTAAGCTGCGTACACACTTGCAATTTTTGTCGTTGGAAAGGATCTTTCACGATCCTTTCCAACGACAAGGGACTGCACGATGCATGAACGGTGCTGTACATACAGCACCGTTCATGCTCTATGGAGAGGGGAGGGGGGGAGTGACGGAGCGGCACCCTGCTGCGCGCTCTCCCCCTTCCCTTTCATTAGGATCGGTTGTCGTCCATCGTCCGTGGATCCGGCAGGTCGGTCGTTCGGATGATGGACGACACCGACTGTACACACGGCAGATTTTCGCCCGATATTTGGCCGATGCCGATTATCGGGCGATAAAAATCTGCCGTGTGTACGTAGCTTAACACTACTCTGCTATTCTCAGTAGCTCCCCCTGCTGTCAGCACACTAGCTGAGAAGTGTAAGAGAGCTGGGGTGCTGTCAGGTGGCAGAGCTGCTGGGAATGGTGGAGAAGTGTAAGCCTTACACACATTGCTCTGCCATTCTCTGCGCTCCTGCTATCACACTGTCACTAGCTTTAGATCAGTGTACGGAGGGCTGTCAGGAGCTCCTGTCATTTGCGGCCCCTAACTCACCAGCCACAGACCGTCACCGGTCGGCGGCCCAGGGGTTGGGGACCACTGCCCTAAGAAATGAGCAATCTGGATGTCTCAGGTCAGTTTAAGTGATGCCAATGACCTTTTTGGGTCACGTTCCTCTGTCCAGCCAGCAATGCAAGAGGCATTCTTCCTACTGACTACTATGCTAAAGTACTATGAGCTGTAGATAAAGTCATTATAGAAGGGGTTTCCTAAGACCTTTAAGAACGTCATTTCAAGTTAAAAAGGTCAGGAAAGGCTGTTTTAGACCTCCTATCACTTCTAATACCCCTGTAAATCAACAGTCAGGATCTGAACTATGAAGCTATCATTGGGCATTGAGCTAACGATTTCTGGAGACTGAAACTCATTTTAATACAGAAGTAATACATTGCATTTAGGATACAAAATTATCTCTGCTTTTTAAAACGATGATTGGATCTTTCAAACCTGCAGGTGATTTTTATATCCAAAGGAAAGGATCCAATGCAGTCATTTATGATGCCCTTCTACTTGATGAAGGATTGTGAAATCAAACAACCGGTTTTTGGGGCTAACTTTATTAAAGGCACTGTGAAAGCAGAACCTAGTGGTAAGCACCACATTCATAATTCTAATATTTCAACCATTAAAGTAAGTAAATAGCTACATCCTGTACTTTGATTCTTCATCCACAGGTGGCTGGGAAGGAAATGCCACATTTAAGCTCAGTTTTCCAGCTGGGGGAGCCATTGAATTCGGACAGTTTATGTTACAAGTGGCCTCACAAGGTAAGCAGGTTTTAATAAAGAGAATGCATGGGCATTAAAAAAAACAACAGTACATCTTTCTGTGCACATTTTTCATGTTTTGGTAAAACACTCAGTGTTTGGTTTCAGGTGGGAGGAAATTGTAGGCGAGTGGCAGCCCCTGTATTGTGACCCAACTCTTCAGTAACCACCCCAAAATAGCCGGGCCAATACTGAAAAGTGCTGGGGTGGTGCACCCGGCTAAAATAGGCTGGGGAGAACACTGACACTTCAAGTAAAGAACAATACCAAGTGATCTGCTGGAAATCAAATGGGGTCGCAACTCCCTCTGCGCTCTGCTTGTGCGGTGCTAAAATCCCAAGCAGTGTTATTAGACCTGTCCAGTTCGCCTGAAGTGCTAAGTTAAATCACTTCTACTGATAGAGGTGACATTTGCTTTTAGGATTAGTAATACAAGTGTACATAAAATGATGTCTGTGTTTGTTTAGTTTAGATTTTGCTTTGTTGGGGGATATCGTTCTGTACATTCTTTGTTTTGTGGTTTGATTGGCACCTATCCAATGATCTCATGATTCCCTTTGATCCCATAAAAACTATAAAAGTACCCTCCTCTGATTGTCTTCTTGCAGACTGGTGCTGCTGTGTACATTGCTTGGCAGTCTGAGCATTGTGTAATCAGCCAGAGGAGGAGGGAGGGCAGCTTCACTGGCAGAAAGGGATTGAGTTATTGGACCTGATTTATTAAACCTCTCCAAGGCTGGACAGAATACACTTTTGTTAGTGAAGCTGGGTGACCGCAAACCTGGAATGAATCTGCTCCATGATTAAAAAAACAAATAGCAAATGACTGTTGAGAAATCCATTCCAGGTTTGCTGGATCAACCAGCTTCACCGATGAAAGTGTATCCTCTCCAGCCTTGGAGAGCTTTAATTAATCAGGCTCATTGACTTAAGTTTCCTGAACACAATGAAGATTGAATGCTGAAGGCTTCTCAATGTAAATATGTGAAGAACAGATTTTATGTAGTAGAATTCCCTCTGGAGTAGACTCACATGGCATTTTAGGGCAAAGCAGCGGGTTCATCTTAATGCCAACCCCAGTAACAGTTGGCCATCCTCATCTGTTCTCTGCCACTCTGTTTTCCCAAGGCAAAAGCAAATAAGCCCCATGCAAACTCCAATTTGTGACAAGGATTTTCCCCCTACCTTCTGTGACAGCCATTGGGTATCTAAGTGCCCAGTTCCCAGGCACCAGTGCTATCATATGGGAGGATGATTGTGAGGTATGTGCTCCTCCAGCTTTGGATGGTAAGTGGCATTTGTGTGGGCCAATCCATGTGTGAAAATGATGTTTCTGGCCCTCTGAACGACTCTTTCCTAAATTTACCTCATCTGACCTCGTTTTTTGGGTACGTACCACTGCTGAACCTAAACCTGACCTATGGAAGCCACCCAGGTGTCCTTTGTTTGTCAGGCAGTGTATGTGCATGTAATGTACTTTATGCCTGTTATCTACCTGTAAAAAAAACTTCCTTTTGTATACGTTCAAAGCAGAGACTCCATCATGGGTGTGATCTCAGCACATATACCCCATAAAAGATTTTATAGAGCAGTAGGGGCAACTTAGTCAGTGATTAGATAATCTCAGAAAAGGGAGAAAGACGGGAGCTGTGCTGGAAAATTACCAGCACATTACAAGTTTTACCTTAGAAACTTAATCTCTTTAATATAACGAACAGGTACTATATGAGCTTAGTATGAAAAAGCATTCATCTGACTGCCTAATGCCAAAGCAGCCAACTGTGCATTTAGAATAAATAATTCATTTCATAAATAGAGCTACAATTATAGAGCTATTAAGATGCCATACAGCTGTCTTAGACTTCATCATTTCAAGATACAGAAACTATAGCGTCTAAGGTTTTGGGGATGAAGATGGTAAAGAAGATCCTTGTTGTCGTAGGCCCTCACAAAACTTTTGTCACCCTTTAGGGTGTACTCTCCTGTGTTATTGACGAACATCTATCCAGGTAATGGTGCAATTTCTAATCATTATTCTATGCTGTGCAGCTTCACGAGGAGGACCTCCAGCAAGTGGATTTCCATATATGCCCAATGGTGGATATGCTTACCCGCCTCCAGCAGCCAATGGAATCTATCCTCCCCCTCCTGCCGCTGGGTACCAGTTTCCACCACCACCTAGTGGTGAGTATTTATTTTTCCTCTATGACTTGCTACAGTTTTGATACTTACTGGACATTTTAACAATTTTCATATACTTTAGGAAAATGAGACCAGATTTTTATATGCTAGATTTAGGTCCAGGCAGTCACCTGTATAATTGCTGCATTAGAAGCCAATCCCACCATCCCTAAACTCACGATCTGTAGGGTCCATCACTGGTCATGGTGGGCACAGTGTACATGCAGAGGATGTCTGCAGGGCCCCTGACTTCTTTTCAATTAAGTTTGTGAGTTAATTTATTACGTTCTAACTTCTGTATTTCCTCGCCAGTTTCCAACGTGTGGCACCAAACAATAAAACCAATAATAATGTATAATTTATATAAGGTTTAACCTGGAATTGGTCTGCTTTATGGTTAAGAATGTTGTAAACCAATAAAAGGTATTATGCGATTCTAGGGTTGTCCGCCATTGTACAATACAATTCATAAATGTTCATTTGGATAATTGCTGTGTGTTTTCATTTCTTTGTTTGCTTAAATTATCTTGTAGAATTTTATCCAGGACCTCCAATGCAAGAAAGCCCATTGGCTTACATGCACCCACCTCCTCCTCCTTACCCAGGACCCATGCAGTCCCCTTCAGCTTCTGCTCCTGACTTGCCTTCTACTCCAGCAGGTAAGATGTTACAGCCAGTGAAGACAAGAACAGTTGTATGTTTATTTTCCCCTAGATCACATGTATGTACGTTCATAAGAATAGATCACATGGAGAACACTACGACCATATATATATATTTACATTCGGTTTAACTTACTACAGGTAGTCCTGGAGTTACATACGAGATCAGGACTATTGGTTTGTTCTTTTTTGTATGTAAGTTGGAACAGGTGGTGTCAGGTACTGTATAAAATCCACACTGAAACTCTATGGAGTCTAGACTTTCATTAACTTCTGGAGCAAGCTGTGCTTTGATATGCAAAAAGAAACAACTGCAGAGTTTGTCTTGGTCATTAAAGAGTTTCAAGAGGCTGCAGAAATTGTTCAGTCCTTAAGATCATCCACAATGCTGTGTTTAGCAAAAAAATATCATCTGCAAGTCATGCAAAACCACCCCCTTCCCCCATCCAGCCTCTGTCCTGCACAGAACGAGCAGGGGAAGACCTATTCGTATCTAGGAGGCAGATGTCCTTAACCTGAGGACTACCTGTACTAGCTTTGTCGAAACCAATGAACAATTCAAGAGAAGCACTCAAATCGTTCACTCCTCAACTCAGATCTGTTGTGCCTCCCAGCATGACTTTAGTAGCCTTCCTAACTCTAAAAACCGGTCTGATTGCCACTTAGTTATGGCCATTTACCCTTCACCTAAATTTGCCGTGTTTTGCCACACCCCCTTTTTTACCACCCGGCTACAGCTTCCTACCACCCGGCTGAAAAAAATTTCTGGGGAGAACACTGAGGACTATTGGTTTGTTCTTTTTTGTGTTAGTTGGAACAGGTACATTATTTTAATAAATGCAATTAGGACAGATATTTGTCTCAACATATTATTATTAGGCAGTGTGGTGTCAGTTACTGTATAAAATCCACACTGAAACTTTATGGAGCCTAGACATCCATTAACTTATGGAGCAAGCTGTGCTTTGATATGCAAAAAGAAACAACTGCAGAGTTTGTCTTGGTCATTAAAAAGTGTCAAGAGGCTGCAGAAATTGTTCAGTCCTCAAGATCATCCACAATGCTGTGTTTAGCAAAAAATATCATCTGCAAGTCGTGCAAAACCCCCTTCCCCATCCAGCCTCTGTCCTGCACAGAACGAGCAGGGGAAGACCTGTTTGTATCTAGGAGGCGGATGTCCTGAGGACTACCTGTACTAGCTTTGTCGAAACCAATGAACAATTTAAGAGAAGCACTCAAATCGTTCACTCCTCAACGCAGATCTGTTGTGCCTCCCAGCATGACTTTAGTAGCCTTCCTAACTCTAAAAACCGGTCTGATTGCCACTTAGTTATGGCCATTTACCCTTCACCACTTTGATTTAAAACACTCTGATTGATGTAGAGGCAGCACATAGCCACTAGAGGCCGGTACTGTTGCACTATGGTTGTAGTGCAAGTCAATGGGTACTGGGTGGTGACCAGATAAAAGTGCAGGGAACAAAGTGGTAAACTTTTATTTGATTGCCACTTTTTTGTTTTTGTTTTTTTAAGTATTTTTTATTGATTTTTTTTTTTTTAACAAACAAGGCCAAACTTTACAACATCAATAGCATATTTCAATCATGGGAAATACAATTTGATTGCCACTTTTTAAATTAACTATTCCTGTTATCCTTGAATTTTTTTTATATATAAAGTATGCGAGTAAGGTTATTTACTATAGGGATCAGGTTTGACTGCAAAGCCTATGGTAAAGTACAAACAGTAAAGAGAGAGGATATAGAGCAGGCTTTTAGAGGAGAAAGTTATTTGTGAGAACAAACACTTTTAAAATCTACTTTATTCATCATTTTTTGTCATAAAAAGAAAAAAGTCTGTGTATCACACAAAGGTCTGCTAAGCTAGTACAATTTCCAAGCTGAGTATTCCTATAAAACATAAAATTTCCACAATAAGTTACACTTTCTTTCCTAAACTAACCCACATACAACAGGGTTGATTTCTTTTGCACAACACATTTCACCAATAGGGGATTCCTCTGGGGATTTTTAGAGATCAGGGTACTATAACGATATATAGTACAGATATAAATATATGAGTATATGATACTTATTTATCTGTACTATATATCATCCCTGAGGAAGCCCCTATGGGTGAAACACGTCGGGCAAAAGAAATCAACATCCATCTTGACCCCTGTTATATGTTGCTCAGTTTAAAAAGAAAGTGTAACGTATTTAGGAATGTTTATGTGTATATGAATGCTCAGCTTAGGAGGAATGTACTAGCTTTGCAAACCTATGTGTGATACACAGACTTTTTTACATTATTTTTTCTTCATATGACAAAAAATGGATGAATAAAGTAGATTTTATAAGTATTTGTTCTCACAAATAACTTTCTGCTCTAAAAGCCTGCTCTCTATCCTCTCTCTTTACTGTTTTTAAAAGCCCAGTTTAATATAAACTGTTTATTTAATTTATCCCAGTATTAACCTTTAAGACAAAAATACCAGAAATTGCAACCCTGATGAAGGAGAACTTATTAACCATGAAACACGCAGGCTTGTGATCTTTGTTAACTGGATTTTTTGAGAAAATGTATATTTGTCTCCTGAACCTTTGATGTGTCTTGTTCTTCCTGCAGCTGCTAGAAGATTCTGTCAAGTCATGTGTTTTGGTCTCTATTTTTAATCCTAATTATCCTGACTAACAGTAGCAAAGTAAAGCTGTCATGATAGAAATTTAGAATGCCATTGCTGACCTGCTCCTGAAAATGTCAGAATCCTACCTGGTCTGTTAATTTCAAACTTGCTTAAAACATTTTTACACATTTATGCTTTTCTTTTTCCTACAGCTGAGGCCAAGGCTGCAGAGGCAGCAGCTAGTGGATACAGCAGTACCAACCCTCCCAATGTTTGCATGCCAATGGTAAGAATTGTAAAGTGGCAATGATCATTGGTGTAAGGCTATGTACACACGTCAGATGAGTCTCATCTACTAAACACATCAGGGCTGATATCGGACAAGAATCTGGTGTGTGTACAGCGCTCGCCGCCTGTCGGTCCGCTCTGTCGTTCTCTCCCCCCCCCCACTCTATAGGAGCAGAACAGAGCTGTATGTACTGCGCTCGTTAATGCAGTCTTTTGTTGTTGAAAATGTGCAAATATTGCACGTGTGCTCGTAGCCTAGGGGTGGTCAAACACCTATCCGTATCATCATTCAGTTAGGTGTTTGATTTGATTTATCTGATTGAATCAAATACGAATCACAAACTGGAAAATCTCTTTACAGTTGATTTAGTGAGCTCTTCTGCATCATCCATTTGTGGTGGAGTTTTGTTGATTGATTGCTTGGGATCAATGAAATAAATATCTGCATGTGTAAATTACATAAGAGAAAACCACATGATACAAACACTTGGAAAGCAGATCCATAATTCCAACCTTCTATCTTTTATATTTATGGTTGATCAACTGCAGGACTGTATGTTTTGCACCATTCAACAAATAAGTTATGGAAAATTTTAGGTAGTACATCTTAAGTAATAAAAGGTAAAATAAAAGGCACAAGCTATTTGATATTTTATATAATGATAAATAGTTTGTTAGGGGTTGCTAATACCTAGACCTTAGTATAGGTGTACACCATAGTGTAATCCATATTTTCTTTTTTTTTATAGGATTTTCCTCCACCACCTCCTTACTTTCCACCTGATCAAAAGAAAAACCAGTAAAACGTCATCAACAATGAAACAAGTTTTTGTCATTCCTTTATAGCTTCCTAGCTAGAAGCCAGATCTTCCAAAGACACTGGTCCTGTAACATTTCTGGGGATAGTTTTCCTGCCAGTGAGGCCCCATAGCTTCATAAAGAAGAACTTTAGGCTCTGGCACCATCACCCCAGCTTTTCTGGAGACCCCAACACTGTTTCTTTTATATACTTACCTTTTCCAGATGTATTCAGACCAGTCACATGACACGATGTGTCCTCTACTGATTTTTCCCAGCAGTGGGTGATGGTTTTCAATGATGCAGAGAGTATCACTAACACAATGACTTTAGCTCAGCTCTGTGCATTCATTAATAAGGAGTTAGGTGCACTGTGGGGTTCAGGGGGTTGGCCCATGTCCTTAGTCATCCAGGTTGAATGATGCTGTGTGGCATTTAACCTAGAGGACTGACATCTTGTGGCAAAAATGACATACTGCAGGAGGCAGCTATGGATCAATAATTGCAGCCTGGGATGCTGGGTGTTTGTACAGCATCTAGGAGACATTTTTGCAAATAATATTTAATATAATTGTGTTGGCCTTTCTGGCTAGCATATGGCATACTCCTCTGGCAGGAAAGCTTGTAGTCGCCCTTAGATCTCATCTGAAAGACCATTGTATAACCATTCTGTCTTGCACATCTGAATTGTAGCAGACTGGACTGTGCTGCATTCTGCTATATTAAGCATGCACTAATCTTCAGTTATGTTCTTTGATTGCTGTGTATATGCAAATATTAATTTAAAAACGTAATTTATTTTGAAGGAGTAAAGTAGAAATGTACTGTACATAATATATTAAACTAAAATAAAGATTTACTAAGCTGTTGTTTCCATTCTTTTGGTGAAAGTAGATATGAAAATGCAACTCTCCTTTCAATTGATTCCATGAGCTCTATCTGCATCATCCATCTGTGGTGGAGTTATGTTGATCGCTTCTGATCAGTGAAGTAAATCACATGATAAAGGACCACATGATAAAAACACTCAGAAAGCAGATCCATAATTTCAACTAATGGTGGCTCAGTGGTTAGCATTCTGGGCTTTACAGTGCTGGGTTCCAGGTTCGAATATCGGCCAGGACATTATCTGCATGGAGTTTGCAAGTTCTCCCCGTGTCTGCGTGGGTTTCTTTCAGGTTCTCCGATTTCCTCCCACATTCCAAAATCATGCGGCTAGGTTATTTGCATTTCCCCAAAATTGTCCTTAGACTGTAATAATAACATACGACTATGGTAGGGACATTGGATTGTGAGTCCCTTAAGGGACAGCTAGTGACATGACTATGGACCTTGTATAGCTCTGCATAATATGTCAGCGCTATATAAATACTGTGTTATAATAATATTTTACGCATTAGAAAGCCAAACATTTGTGGACTCCTAACCACCACATCTATACCTTATAGCCAAATGTAAGTGGGCACATCTCCAAAGTTCAGGTGTTTCCAGTAAATAGTAATATTAATGCTGCAGCATGTGTATTTCCAACTTTGTGGTACCAGTTTGGAAAAGGCCATTTTCTGTTTCAGCATGGCTGTGCGCCTGCGCATAAAATCAGATCTATACACACACATGGTTTGACCTGTTTGGTGTGGAGGAACTTGAGTGACTTGCACATAGCCTTAAACCCTACTGATCACACTTAGCATGATTTGGAATGCACAAAGCCATCTATCCAACATCAGTACCTGACCTTACAATAGCTTCTCTGTCTGAATAGGCACAGACACGATCCAAAATCTTATGCAAAGTTGCTATAGCTACAGAATTGGTGGCTATATAATAACGTTTATAGTTTAGAATGGGATGTCAAACAAAGCTTATTTAAGTATGATAGTCGTGTCCACAAACTTTTGGCCATATAGTGTACTAATGTAATAGTTATTATTAATAATAATAATAATAATAACAGGATTTATATAGCAAATGACAGACAATGACACAGGAGGATGAGAGGACCCTGCCCCAAAGAGCTTACAATCTCGGAGGTGGGGGAAGTATCACACACCTTTTTAAATTCCTGGGTAACTATTCATATTTAGGCAAAAAAGTACTTTAAGTATGACATGGCAAAAGATCACAAATATCGGACATTCCTGAAGCAAAATGTATTGGAAGTTTAATAAATCCAGTTTCCGTAAAACATTACATTTGAAGTTTTAAAAGGGGAGAAAAAAATCAGACTTTTCTGTCTAAATTATTAATACATCTTGCTGTTTTCTTAAAACCATGTTGTATTCTTGCAAACACATCTGCACCTTTGCTTGATTGCCAACATCACAAGTGATGGAATGGGATCAGAATGTCACTAGAATGACAGCTCTGAGCCTTCTGGAAGAGTTCCTGTTGCATTCAAGATGGAGAGATGCCCAGCATATTGACAACATAACCTACATAGGAGTTTCAGGACTGCATGGATTCAATATGAATTATACATGGCCATATTTTGCAATGGAAACCTGGCATTTTCTCACTTAGGGCAAACTATTATTTAACTGCTGCTCTGCCCAACTGCACATACTCACCTCTATGGCTGCCAACTACTTGTTTGGTCTCCAAGAGCAATATGAAATACCTGGAAGTTCTAAAAATGAGAAGCATGTGACTTACTCCCTCTCCTACAATATGACAGTGCTACTGATTGGCTGTGAAAAGGAAGATATGTCCATGTGGGTAGAACAGCATTTAGGTGAACGTGTTGATTTGACTTAAGATTTTTAAAAGCAGCCAATGCCAGTCGCAAAAAGTATAAGTCCTGTTCCATGCAATACAATAGTTGGCATACACACCTCTCTGGCAGTTTGTGCTTCTTACCTCCCTTCATTCCAATGATGTAGCCTTCATCAGACTTGGACGCTTCCATAAAAGTTGGATGCCCATGTCCCCTACTGTCCCATCCTCTGACCACTTGCATGATAAAGTAGTGACTTAAAGTCATAGGATACAAATATGACACATGGCAAAGGGCACAGATATTCTCCAATCCTAGAAGTGTTGAATGCCGATGAGAAAGATGGAGGTTACAAAGCTGGGGTGCTAAAGAGGTGACTTTAATCAAGCAGTGTGAATTTAACTTTCACTTGTTTCCCCACTATTTCAATCTGCAGTATGTCCACTGGCTCCACAAAATATGGCATCCGCTGACCAATCCTAAATGCTTATCCTGCTCACATGGAATGACAAGAATACCTATAACCCCTAGAGAAATGTGCACTTGTTTAACAAGTCACAGCTATGAGCTGAGGGTGCAAGATGAACGCTAAGTATATTCTTTTTATGCCACATAAATTACAGAGAATCTGTTAGTTTGCAGATGAACAAACTAGAAGCTAAGTGTAAAAAAATCATTCTGTGACCTCCTAATAAAGACATGTGATGGCTACAGGGATATAAAAGAATCCTCTCATATTCTATACATAAGAAGAGGTCCTTATTAAGGGCACATTCATTTTCTCTTCAATGATTCTTTTTCTGAAGTTCATTTAAAGATCTAAAGTGTTTTAGGGATATTTCTCTTTCATTTTTAATAGCTGAATTTTATCTTCTAATGCTTGTTGTTGATCTTCAGCACATAGTCTTTGATT
This sequence comes from Pyxicephalus adspersus, assembly GCF_032062135.1. NCBI lineage: Eukaryota > Metazoa > Chordata > Amphibia > Anura > Pyxicephalidae > Pyxicephalus > Pyxicephalus adspersus. The sequence goes on from NC_092860.1 coordinate 22,133,325, forward strand.
TTCAAAAAATAAGAGTATGTGCAATATGTAGCATATTAATTGTATAATGAGAAATCACCCTGTGCTACGAAGTAAGCATGTATTTGGTTAAAGGGTGAAGTCTTTTTGCTATCCAAACCCAAAATAAAACTGTTTCACAGCAGATACCAGGCTATTATTTCAGAGCTAATGATCCATGTGGACTGTAGCCATTACAGGTAGTCCTCAGGTTACATATGAGATAGGGACTTTAGGTTTGTTCTTAAGTTGAATAAGTCAGAACAGGTAAATTATTTTAGTACATGCAATTAGGACAGATGTTTGTCTCAGCATATTATTAAGCAGTGTGGTGTCAGTTACTGTATAAGATCCTCACTGTGAGTTAATCACAAACAAAGCAAAAAAAACTTTATGGAGCCTAGACATTCATTTACTTCTGGAACAAGCCATGCTTTGATATGCAAAAAGAAACAACTGCAGAGTTTGTCTTGGTCATTAAAGAGTTACAAGAGCTTGCAGAACAGCAAAAGATTTTGTCTGCAAGTCATGCAAATTGCAAGCCTCTGTCCTCCACACGTACAAGCAGGGAAGCCCCGTTCGTATCTAGGAGTGGTCTGTATGTTGGATGTCCTTAACTCAAGGACCACCTGTATTTATAGGTTACAGCCATTCCTCAAGTTTTTAGGTACTCAAGGAGAATACTCATGTTCAAAAACTGATAACTGCTAGAGGAGCCTCCACTATAGCAGCCTGAAGTTCCTGAACTTTTAGCTAAATTCACATAATTGCTATAAAGCACTTCTTGGTTATGTTGAGGCTTGGCTCACCCCATTCTCCCACATGAGCATTTCTATTGGCAAGTGTGGCAGCACATCTAAGTGATAGGCCAATTGAAATGTGTGGGAGGGGAAAGGTTTTACTATTGTAAGAAAATGCAGGAGGCTGCTGTAGGTCGAAAGGCATTTCTAGTGATTCTAAGGTGCCTACAGGTATGAAGGAACTTTTGCCCATGCTGGCAGTTTAGGGTTACCTTGAGAAAAATGCCCTGTTATTATCAATTCACCACTTAGTAAATGGCTGCTATTTCAAACAACACTCAGACAAACAGTACAATAAATAAACTTTACTAAAAACAACACAATGCCCAGTGAAGGATGGCAGAAGTTGGGTTTCATGTGAGGCTGGTTATCTGGGCATCTAATACTGGTTTTCTATATGAAACAATTGACTTGGCACTTTGGGGGCGGGTGGGTGGCACACTGACATCACTCGTAAGAAGCGATTTCTGAGATCCTTGAAGAGGTTTCACACGTTTAGACTTTCCTATGGGAATAATTGAAATATTAAAAAAATGTCAAACAATATTAAACACTATCAATAAAATATATATTTATTTTGGACACAGCTGTTTATAAATTAGGGTAATTGTGGGCAGAACTGAACCAAAATACAGTAAATATAAATGCAGACCAGAGATCAGAAACATTGATCATAACAGCCAAGTGACTCTTAGCACATCCGCTCTTTTTATTATACAGTCCTTGGGATAGGTTGGTGCAATGCAGAATAAGCTGCAGCCTGCTGACCTCTATATTCTCGATGAGCTGCTCATCGATAGCTGGGTAGCGTGGAAATCATCCAGATCATGTTCCTATCAATGTCTACAGCCATCTTTAGAGAGTTACAGATTACATTTTAGGCAGTTAGTCTGGTTTTAATCCCCGCTGTATACAAGAAATGGAATATCAGCGAAGCAAATACCCCTTCACCACCACTATCACTACCATTTATTGTTTTCTTACTATTACCCATTTCCCATGGAAGTGCACTATAGTAATAACTAGTTGTGATGGATCAAGGTACAATAACCCCTAAAGTATAAGGAGTTTATATATAATACATTTGTATAACACCATGTACATTCATTATTCCTTCATTAGCTGCACAATTAGTTTTGCTAAGGTGTTTCATATGAAAGGCATTTTAAACAGAGAAAAAAATTAGAGAGAAAAAATGAGAGAAAAGCAAACAGTTCTTTTGGCATACTTTCTTGTATACGGTGCATTAGAATTTACAATAAATTAGGCAGCATAGAAAATAATAGGTTTAAAATCACATATCCAAATGTCTCCAGTAACCAAAATGACATACTCACCTTTTCATTCTCCTGTGACCCCAAGTTAAAGTGAATGTGTTTATCTGTGCTTGTAATATGTAATATAAGTATGATTCTATGGTAATTAACCTGAATCACATAAAATTATTTGGTAAAAAAACAATCTTTAACAATTTAGAATAATATAATATTTAGACTAATACTAAGACTAAGCCTGTTTGTATTTTTTTATCTGTTTGGAGATAGGTAAATACGTTAGTTTTATAGGGCAACAAGATTCTTTTTGTACCAATCAAACTGTTAATACACTATGTCTTTGAAGTGTCTGACCTGAGTACTTTTACTAAACATATTGGTAAGTATTATTATTATTATTATTATTAAACAGGATTTATATAGCGCCAACATATTACCCCAAGTTACTAACAAAACCTCTCTTCAAAAGTTTTATTCTCTATTTCTCTCTATCGAAAAGATTTGGGGGCTCTCCTGCATTATATGACTCTTTGGTCACCCCAGAACCTAATGGAACCCTGCACGCTGACAACAGAGGAATGACTGATTCTAACCTGCCTTGTACTGCATCAATATAAATGTAATTGTCTTGTTATTGTCAAAATGGTTTCTGTGGCAGCACGGTGTTTCAGAGTTTAGCGCTCTGGCCTTTGCAGCGCTAGGTCCCAGGTCCGAATCTCAGCCAGGACACTATCTGCATGAAGTTTTCAAGTTCTCCCTGTGTTTGCGTGGGTTTCCTCTCACATTTCAAAAACATGCAGTGAGGTTAATTGGCTTCCTTCTAAAAATTGTCCTTAGACTGTGGTAATGACATGGCAATGACTATGACCGCTAGGGACATGACTATGGACTTTGTACAGCGCTGCATATTATGTAGGTGCTATATACATACTGTGCAATAATATTAATAGGTCTTTTGGAATGCAAAGCAGCTTGAACAAGACTTATGAAGAATAGAATGCGTTCAACTTTAGGACAGACGAGGTCAAATGCAGGTTAGAAGATCGTCAACTACATAACTGAAGTTGATGCTTGTTGATTAATAAATGAAACGTAATATTGATTATTAGTGAACT
>NC_092860.1:22137508-22170143 GCF_032062135.1 Pyxicephalus adspersus
GGCGGGCCATTCATAAGATTTATTCCCGTATTGGCCACGTCTGGCATTTCCAGCACTCCTTCTCAGCTGTACTTTTCCTTGCTACTCCAAGGCATGGACTTGAATGGTTGGATTTTCATAGAACAATATTGTTTTGATTATTGTTAGCTTGTGCAAAAAGGTTTCCATTGAAATTTAACTCAGAAGGCTACAAATAGAGAAAGAGGCATAAGATTTTTTCTTCAATAAAATAAAAAAAAAACAATTTATGTCTCTTTCTCTGATATAAGATTGTTCCAGATTGAATGTGAAGCAAAACCTCTTTGTTTCTGAATATGAAAAGGTTTTATATCTAATGAGAAGGAAAAATGTTCTTAATTTTTTCAATAATTTTAAAGGTTGGTCCGCGACTTTGTCTAAAGTGGTAACGCAGTGAAGGATGGAGATTGGCTTTAAAAAACATGTTGCATTGCCTTGTATAGGTTCTGGTTCACTTATTAAAATTAGAATACAAGATTTGATTCAAGTGGAAACACAGAAGCAATATTGACCTAATTGGTAAATATGGAGAAACTAGACTAGAGCTCAAGAGTACCTGTATATAGTTTCATGAAAAGTGTTCTAGGAACTTTACAAAAAAACTTAAGTTCTAATATTGATACCAATTCTTTTAAGTTTTTTTTTTCCACTTCTGGTTTATGATTGGAGTATAATAATTATATTATTTATATTCTTACGTCTGAACACATACATTTTTTCTAGTCCAATATTGCCTATCCCTCGATGTTATTACTATATTGTATTTTACCATTATTATTAATAATGAAAGGGGGACTGTATATACCTGTTTTGAAATATAGCTCTTCTTACTGCCTTTCTAGTCCCCAAAAAACTGCATACTGGTACAAAATGCAGGCAAAAGAAATGTACAGCTCCCCTGCCATTCTATTTGGTCAAAGCTTTAATGTTTTCTGGAAGTGCTCAGACTTCCCCCACATACCTCCCACTTATTCCTATTGGCATTTTGGAAAACTAATATAATGATAAATATATAGAGATGTATAGAAGGGAGGGAGTAGGCAACTTGGGAACTCCCTGATAGTGATCTGATTCTGTCAGGACTGCCAGGCATTCCATAGCACTAAAAGTTGCTACATGCTGGTACCTCTAGGTACCTGAACTTTATACATGGCAGCAGCTTGTTTCCTATAGACTGAATTGCTAAGCTTGGCCAATGGAAAAGAAAGGGGTTTTATCTTGAGTGAAAATATGATGGCAGCTTTGAAAAATTCAGCCTGCCAAGAATGCCATGCCATAAGAATTTTTGCCAGGTTTTGGAAGGCATACAGACATTTGAGCATCTGACATCTCAAATTTGTGTCATGAGACAAAGAAACTGTAAAGTACAAACTTTTTATCTTATCCAATGGACATTGGGAGCACTGTGTATTGACATACTGTTTCTATATGAGCATGACAACTGTACCCGTTGAACACTTGGTAACTTGGATGGTGGGATAAGACCTAGTGCCAAGGGTAGAAAGGCAGCACTTATTGACCGTACTCCATTCTATCTACCCACCTGCGATTGCACTGCCGAATCTGATCCAGTTCATAAACAGTAAAGGGCCGATTGGAGCGATGAGATGGCAGTCCTGGAATGTTGGGGATTGTTAATATCGGCCTGTATAGGAGAAAGGGAACAATTCTTATGTGGCTGAAGATGACTACGATGATGGAATTATAAGGAATAAACTTACGGTCCCGGCACCATCATGTCTAGAGGGCGGTCACATGACAAGCAATGGAATAGCTGCCTAAAAAGATAAGAATGCAATATTTAAATATAAGTATGAAACTAGTAAACCTTTTATTGACTACTGTGTTATACAGGTAGTCCCAGAGTTAGGGACATCCGATATTCCGATGCTTCCTGGATACAAACGGGGCATCCCTGCTTGCTCGTTTGCATCGGAGGCTTAATGGCGCGGAGGGGGGCGGTTTGCATGACTTGCAGAAGAAATATTTTGCTAAACACAGCTGAGGTTGTGGGTGATCTTAAGAGATGAGCTGATCTGTAACATCTTGTACCCTTTATTGTCCAGAAGGTAATATATGTCTAGGCTCCATAAAGTTTTTTTTTTTTTGCTTAGTTCGTGATTAACTGATAGTGAGGATTTTATACAGTAACTGACACCACACTGCCTATCAATATGTTGAGACAAACATCTGTCCTAATTGCACTTATTAAAATAATGTACCTGTTCCGACTTACATACAAATTCAACTTAACAACAGACCTACAGTCCCTATCTCGTATGTAACCCGGGGACTACCTGTATGTGCACTAGGGGAAAGATTGGGTGAAATGGCTATGACTATACAATACAAGAAAAGTGCGGTCTTTGCACCAATTTTTACGCTTTCTGTCTTGTTTACTTCCCCCTCCCCTCTACATAATCACATATCTTACTTTGTTTAACATACAGTAAAACCACTATTTTATAGTGTAGTCCTTTACTGCCTCATTTCTTGCCTAGCCAAGTTTCATGTAGGTGGCTGCTACTGCATATGTTTGATGTACATATATCTGTGATAGACTGAATGGAAATGATGGGGGATTGGTAACAATGGGATCTTTTGAGGGACTAGCTTCATTTTATGGAACTTTTCTTCAACTTTTACTCTTATGGACCTGCAGAGCTTCCAGTCCCAATACTATTAAACTCTTCCCTGAGTGTGGAATTTATTGTTCCCTGCTGTGTGTCTCTTCCCAACAATCACTATGCCATTATCCTGTATTGACCTAGGACTAAGTGGGGTAACCACAAGGACCAGCTGGTCCACACCCCAAAGATGTCAATAAGTACAGGTGGTATTGTTGAAAGAAAAGGCCATTTCTTTTCAGTATGCAATAATTTGTGCAAAGGACAGATGACTGTGATTGCTCATTTTATTGGCCCAATGGGTTAAAGCTCTGAACCTAACCAATGGTATACCATCATGACATTCACACCATTTCTTTGGCTGTGTATTACCCATACAGTATAGTAAAGAGGTTTTATTACTGTATCTTCATTGTTAAGTATAATGGTAAATTAGACATAGGTTATATATTACTGTAAAAATCAGCAAGGAATTCCTTTAAAAATGTATTTGTTACAGATGTTAGCTATTCACAAGATAAACGTAAAAATGGGATAACCATAAAAAAAATATCTATGAATATTTCTATGATAAATGTGAATTACAGGGATTTCTCACATTGTGAAATATATGAAAATCAAACAGACACTAGATAGTTTGTCAGTGCACAAATACAGAAATACATTGCAACAATGCCCTCTACTGCATAGAAGTTATTAAACATTCATATCTGCCACTTCACAAAATTGTTATCTAATTGTCTATTCACACTTTTGTGCATGAGTTTAATGCATATTGAAAATATATGAAAAGCAATGTCTTTTTATGTGCACTGCCATTATCATTATCATGTGCATTAATGTAAAAAGATATAAAATGGCAGCATTATATATATATATATATATATATATATAGATATATATATATAAATGTATATATATATATATACTGTGTGTATTTATATATTTATTTAATAATGCCTAACCTGTATATTAAAATATGCACAATAAAATGCATACATATGAATGGGACCCTACCTGCGAATACCAGCAGCATCATCAGACTCATACTGGGGTGGTTTTTCTTGCAGCTGTCGGCGGATTTCCTTCCAGCGTTCCTCTAATTTATTCTTAAGAGGATCTAGTTCCATGCGATCCAGCTGAAAAATAAAGTTAGGTAAGAACAGGGGTAAGTACTGGGTAAGAACCCCCTCCTATTATGTGCTACTTCCCTCCCTCTTAGATTGTAAGCTCTTTTGAGCAGAGTCTTTCCCACCTCCTGCCATTGTTTTAATTTATAAGTCTCTTATTTGCAACCTCTATTTAATGTACAGTTTTACATATTATGTTGGTGCTTTATAAATACTGTTTATGAATATTAATAATAATAATAATAATAATAATAATAATAGTATGAATAATTAAAGATAATAGGCACACACCATATGTATACATGCCTATACAAATATACTACATGGACTAACAAAGTAGGTCTCTAATAGAGATTTTCCAAAATCACATCTACTGTACAAATGCATAAACAATTAGTAATGATTTAGATACTTTTACTTTGACTTTTTGCTATGTGTAACATGCCGTTAGGGTTTAGGACCCATGGGGGAGGGAAGGGGTTAACAAATTAACAAGTATTATGAAAGAACACTAAATCAAAGAAATCACAGGCCATCTATTAGAGTTGGATGTTTTCAACATGTGATAAACCTAGAAGACAAAAACTTTTACCAGTAGACTAGAAGATCAAAAAATGTTTAACATTCAATAGTAACATTACTGTTCCATTGTGACTATAACAGGTCAATTTAATTTCAGATTGATTTCGGCTTTCTCCAGGAATGTGGCCATCAGCTGCCATGATGTTCCTTGAGGGGAGGCGTAACATGTTCACAAGGGAAAATGCATACAATAACCAGGCAGATAGCAGAACTGAATACTGAGCTGCACAGATATGGATTTCCCCTCACTTTCTGTACCAGTGGCCATTAGAACAAAAAGGGTAAATTTTGCCGACAAGAACACAGACATATATGAAAACCAGAAAGGGATTCCAAACCTTCCACATTCAATCCAAAATAAGATACATTAGTAAAATATACAGCAATGAAATCACCTTGTAATAAAAAGCTTTACATTTTGGCTTGATGTATGTATAGGAAGAGCAGGTGTACAGACAGACATACACACACTTACTTTACTCTGCATCTCCAGGTTGATCTTTTCCAGCACTTTCTGCCAGTCCTGCTCCTGCCCACTTACTTTGCCCAGCAGCTCCTGCATCATGTTGTTTATCTGCTCAGTTGTGGCATCAAATTGAGAACGACTCACTTTACCTTCTAAGGCTCTCATGTCTGCTTGCTGTCCAGATCATACACAGCACAGGGAAAAGACAAGCATGAAGGTGGATGCATAGAACTCAATTTTCCCGTCTTTAAATTGCAAAGGACACATATTCACAGTAACATGAGTAATACATATTTAGGGGTCATAGCTGGATGAACAGAATTGGTTATTTATATATTAGGGCACTTCTTGCATTACGTGATTATTTGTAAAATAATAATTCAACATAAACAGTAAATATATAAATCATCATAAAAAAAACTGTTTAATTTGATAGGGTTACAGAGAAAATTAGGAGTGTTGGTCTTAGTTGTAGGTTATAGGTAGTTTAGAGTTAGGCACACGTGTACACACGTTAGGTGATTCTCATCCGATAATCGCTTCAGGGCTGATATTGCAAGAGAATCTAGCGCGTGTACAGCGCTCGACCGTTCTGGCAGATCCACGGATGATGGACGAGGAACAATGGTAATGAATGTGAAGGGGAGAGAGCTCCCCCTCCCCTCTTCATAGAGCAGAACGGCTCTGTATGTACATTGCTCGTTCATGCATTGTGCAGTCATTTATCGTTGGAAAGGATCGTGAAATATCCTTTCCAGCACGTGTGTACATAGCCTTACATTACTTATTTCAAGAATAGAAGGGCAGAGACACTTTATACAGTGATACATCGGCTAACGAGTAACTGGCCTAACAAATTTTTCGGCTAACAAACATTTTTTCCTCTGCGTTTCGGCCTCGGCTAACAAAGATTTTAGCTAACGAGTGTAATTCCAGAACGAATTATCTTCGTTAACCAAGGTATCACTATACTTGGTATATACCTATATTCCCCTGACACTAAATACTTACAATACCATCAAAAGAGAATATATAGAGGAATATTTTAAGTACATGAATGTCATATTTTCCAAAAATGTAGAAAAACATACACATTTTATTACTTATAAATTATGTGCTCCAATATAAAATCCTAAATACTTCCATTGCAAGTACATTGTATATGGTATGGATTCCAGTATTCTAAGTATAATGCTGGGTTATACAGAAGAATAGGGTTACAGGAAGGGTTAGTATTTAAGATTAAGGGAGGATTAGCTGTTGGTTACAGGGTGGGTTATTCTTAGGGTTACAATGAGAGTTAGTGTTAAAGTAAAAGGAATAGTTAGGGTTAGGTTAGTGCAAGAGATATGAGTATGCAAAAAAGTTATTACATTTACTTAAGTGAAGGTTAGAATCAGAGTTACAGGAAAGGTCAGTGCTAGGGTTATTAGGGGGGCAGTTTTGGGGTTTACAAGGAGAGTTAGTGTTCCAGTTATAGAGATGATTAGTATTAGGGTCAAAGATAGGGTAAATTTTAAGGTTACAGTATGGACTAGAGTTAGGGTTACAGTAAGTGCTATTGTTAGAGTTACAGATATGTTAGTGTTAGTTGTACAGGGAAGGTTAGTTAAAGGTTACAGAGAAGGTTTAATGTTAGGATGCACAGAGACCTAGACTGGGAGAATTATTGCTAGGATTACAGGTAAAGATAGTTTCAGAGGGTTAGTTTCAAGGTACAGGTTGATAAAGTATTCACACTACCTTTTTTTAATTAAATAATACAGTTCAAATGTACCTTCAACTCAACATGCTCCTTGTCTGCCTTGTTCTCTTCCAGCTTCTCCAGAGTCTGATAAATGATCTGTAATATATGAGAGTGTGTCACCTCTTCTAGGAGAACACAAAGGCTGCCAATACTGAACTCCCTGCTAAAAATGCTGGTTCCATTCATTTCACTGACCCCAAGACAAGCATACTGCAAACCAGACAACTAGCATTTTCTGATAGAGAGAAAAACAATGACAACCCCCTCATTTTTCTTAGTATTGGTATAAGACAAACACAACAAGAGAAACCTGTAAATAGATATATGGATGAATAATACGAATTCATATTTTGTAGAATAGAAAATAAAACTGTTATTAAAAGGAGACACCAGGAATGAGGATGAAAACAGAAAGTGAACAAAACCAAAGACAGTGAGGGACATTTTCTCCTCTCACATTAATGTGTCCCTGCTGTTCTCGCTGCTCCTGAAATAAAGAGCTTGTGGTCTTGTCCAGCTGTTCCAACTCCTTTTGCAGCTGCAGTACTTTATCCTGGAGTAAATTCTTGTCCTGAGAGGTGACCATAGAATTAATAAAATTCTGAGAAAAATACCAAGCTCAGTGGATTAAATATTAATCAAGTGTATATAAAAATATCAACTAAAACTATTTTATTTACTATTATTAAACACACAATGCTTTTCAAACATATAAACCTATTTAATTAAGACTCACATAATTTTACGAATAAATCAAATCAAAACAGCTACCAGCTATAAAAACATAATATGTTTCGAGAGACACATTCTGTACCAAATTGACAGTGCCAGAAATATGTGCGTGGCTCAGTTAGACACACTGGGGGCAATACCACGAATGGCAATCATATCTCTATAAACAGTGGGCAATACAATTTTAAAGTTGCTAAGTGCCAGTTGGGTCCATGGATTGTCTATTAAAAAATACAGATCAGTCTCACCTTTTCTTTATTACTTTTCAACTCCTGCATGTCTTTGTAGAGGGAGCTTAGCTTCTCCTGTAGGTCAGACATGTTTTTCATATGTTTTTCTGAAAATGAATAATTGGTAGATGCAATTATTTAGTGCAGAAGAGAATATAAATACATTTATTATGAAAACCCTCACCATACTCCCTTTTAAAATAAAGTCATAGTTGGAACACAATGGCCAACGCAAAAGATTCACCTTAAAGGAGAGCAAATTTATTGTCAGTACTTCCCTGAACTTCTCAACCTCCCTCCAAATTCCAAATTTGCTTTGCACAGTCTACACCATCCTATGACAGCACTTGGGCCTGGAAACTGATTAATGAAGCTGGATTGTAAAGAGAAAGGGCCAGTGTCCCAAATTACCCAAACCAAGAAGTAGCAAATACCTGTAGTGCTTTGTAGCATGTTAAGTTCTGTTCTGTCTGCTTTGATTTTCTCCAGTTCCTCCACCCTTGTTCGAAGCAATGCATGTTCTTCAGACAGATCACCAATGTTGCGAAGTGCTGCTACTGTATCTGCATAACGATGTGACGTTCTGCCACCTTGGGAGGAGGATGGTGTAAGTGGGGGCGTTGCTTTATTTGGAGTACCAGGATTGCTTGCAAGAATTGGTGAAGATTGATTACTGTCACCTAGAATCCTTAGATGTGCAGCTGTTGATGGGTGTAAAACAGGAATTTGAGTTGTTCCATCAACCCACATTGTAGTGGGTGAAGAGTACTCATCTCCAGGAGAGCTTGGAGGGTGAACATGTTCTTGGCTAACATTAGGAATTGAAGTCAAAGCATCCTCGGGATCAGGACCCCTATGGTCAACATGCAATTGATCCTCAAGTGATTGCCTTGTTACCACTGCTTGGGATGGTATGGATGTGTCTTCCTGGCCATTTGCCTGAATAAGTTCTTCAGAAGCAGAGATGGAGGAATCTCCTACAGCCTCTGGTGCCAGACTTATTGTAGTTTGGACAGTAGTGTGTACAAGTCCATCAGGTTTAAAGACCTCAGTAATTTGAGCAGATTCAACCTGAGCCTGGAACATGGAATCTGAAGCAGTTGGCTCTTGTAGCATGGTTTGTGAAGTCATTTTCCCCACCAAAGATGTTTTATTGTCATGGCCAATAAGTAGATTATAGGAAGTCTGGGCATCCTGAAAGGAGAAGAGCAGAAGAAAATATTGCAGCATACTGAAGCTTCAGTTTACCCCCCAAATTTTGCTTTATCTGAATTTAGCAAAATTTGTGAAATATTGGCCATTGTTTGGAAATATTACTGATCACACAGGCAACTTTCCTTTTGTTAAGGGAGTGTGCTCAGTTTATTATCACATGATTGTGTGTGACTTTTTTCAAATCATAGTGATCACTGAACTTATGCAAATGGGTCTAATCAAAAGTTTACTTACTCTTCAATGCTGGGGCTGAAAAAATACACATAAGTTGGTACGTATAGGTTCCAACAACAGAAATGGGCTGCATGATTGAGTTGTAAGAAAAAAGTCTTTATTGTGCCAACACCTCAAAATGAAAAAAGAATAAAAGAAGAGGTATGGATAAAATGCCAAACATTTTCCACATTACTACACAGTACTAGTTGTACTATACCTTGGATGAACAAGGAGATGATATCATTGTCCTATTTACTTACCACAGTCACAGGTCGTCTCACCAAAGTCTCACGCAAAATATCCCACTGTACCATATTGCTCAGCTCATCTGGACTGGGAAACTTTGCTAGCTTCTCCTCTAGATCTTTCTATAATAATTAACACACAAAAAATAGCAGAGTTAAAGTATATTCACCCTAAAATTATCTTGTTCCTATTATTCCACTTTTGGTCTAATATTATCCATTCATTTTAATAAAAATCCATTCATTGAGTATAAAAAATACCTGATGATACCACCAGAAATCAGGGGCTGACCTGTGACCTGTGTACTCTGTAGTGCATATCTCAAGCAGTGTTATCAGCCTTTATGTTATGGAGATAGGGACAGGAGTTGGTTTTGGTGTGTTAACATGTTTCATGTATAGGGTGACAATGCTGCTGCTCATGTATAATGTATAATGTAAAATTTAAAAAATTAAGGGAACAGGTGCTTTTTATTAAATTCCTTAAGGCAGGGGTGTCCAACTCTGGCCCTTAAAACCTTTTTTTTGGTTCCCAAAGGCTGGCCCGCCGCTGCATTGAAATAGCGCCTCTACTACAATTCCCAGCATCACTCGCGTCTATAGACCAGCGGGCTCTCTGCCTATGCGTGGCCCCGCATTGGACTGTTTTATAGACGCAAATATTTGCCGTGGATTTTAGTAGCAGTGCTATTTCAATGAAGAGGACATTTCAGAGGAGGGCCACTCATTGGATTTAGCCCCGTATTGGCCGCGTCTGGCATTTCCAGCACTCCCCCTCAGCTGTACTTTTCCTTACTGCTCTAAGGCATGGACTTGAATGGTTGGATTTTCATAGAAGAATATTGTTATTATGATCATTATTGAAATATAACTCAGAAATCTTCAAATAGAAAGAGAGGCATAAGAGTTTTTCTTAAATAAAAAAAAAACAAAAAATTATGCCTCTTTCTCTATTATAAGCTTGTTCCAGATTGAATGTGAAGCAAAACCTCTTTGTTTCCATATGAAAAGGGTTTATATCTAATGAGGAGGAAAAATGTCCTTAATTTTAATTAAATTTCAAAGTTGGCCCGCAACCTTGCCTAACTTTTTGTTTTGGCCCTCCGTGTATTTGAGTTTGACACCCCTGCCTTAAGGCATAGCATCAACCAAAGAGATTAACAAATGGTTGTGTAGATGGAATTACATTGAATGTGAATGAGATGACCATACTGAAATAGTAAGGATGTATTCCATGGGATGGTTTACATTAAAATCTCACACCTTAGCAAAATAAATAAAATTGAGCACATACCAAATGGGCATTTTACATGAGCAAAACCACTGCCAAGAATTTTGTTTCCAGGCATTCCAGGCTGGAAGAACAAACCAACAAGATTGAAGCTCAAAAATGTAGCAAGTGGTCATGAAAACTGGTTGCATCTAATGAGAAATACATTTTACCCTCTGAAATTGAGAGATTCTGACTTTGGTATCTACTTAGATCTTCCATAAACCCTTGTGAGCCTGGTATACTCATTTATGGAGTGATGATGGAAGGAATTACATGGTTTTGGAATTTTCATAGAAAGCATTTGGAGAACTTATTACAATCCTGACCTATTGCTGACATGAATATTTCTTCCATTCCCCCAGGGGACCTCTTATAATTTAAATTACCCCTAAATGTTCAGTCTACAACAGACCACTTAGAAACAAATTTAAATATATCTGTAATAATAATACTTAGGTTCATTTTCCTTGCATTTTTTTGGCTAGAAACAATGCAATAATTGTAAGACTGTAAAAAGCCATTCCAGGAAATGTCCTCACGTACCAACTTCTTCTGGGTAGACTGATGTCCTATCTGTAAGTTTTCTACTTCTCCTTTTGTAGCTGTCTTCATCTCCATGAGTGCCAACTGCTGCTCCAGTTCCTGCATATTATCATGCATATTATCCTGCATTTAGAATAATAAGAACCGCTTAGGTTACACAGATGTGGTATACAGTAGAGGATTGTAGCTAGATGTACAAAGACACCTTCATTTAGTACCTTTATTGCCCTCATAATGGTGCTAATGGCAGGCTTGTGGGCTGATACTCTTTGCTTTGCAGCACTTGGGTCCCAGGTTGTAACCTTAGCCAGCACATGGCATGGTGTTTGTATGTTTTCTATGTTAGTTTCCACCAATATCCTCAATACATACTGGTAGGTTCCCACCCCAAATTGGCCTTAGACTGTGACATATGACTATGGTAAGGACGTTAGATTGTGGCCCCCTCTGAGGAACAGTTACCTCCTTCTGGGGTTACCTGAAGTACTCTTCCAGAATTGCCCATTGTTCCCATTTGTGTCAGCAGCCTTAATGACGTTACAGAAAGCCCCAAGCTTGCAACATGGCTCTTGTTAATAGTTTTATAGATATGCCCAACAGCCCAAAAATGCTAGAATAGTCAATAACTAACAACCTTGTCCACCACTACCTTTGGCCACAAGTAGGAAGAATAGAGTAGGAAGATCAGAACTTTGATACTAAATTTCTGTAATTATAGAGGTAACCTTTGGGTCATAAGACTGCATTCCAATAACCAATACTAAGATGTCATAAGGTGTACACTAAACAGATTCATCAAGCTTTTTGTAGCAGTTTATATAGGAAGGTGTGTCACTTACCTGCTGGATATTTTCTGCAACGTTTGTTAGCTGGCTGTTGAGTTCTTGTTGCGAGTCCTTAAGAACACTGATCTCATGGAGAAGATCTTGTAACACTGCCATAGCCTATGGACCCAAAAACCAAAGAATATATTAAGATTAAAGGGTATTTTTGCCCTTGGAATCTTTTGAAAGCCATTCACCTTACTTTCTTTTTTTATGTTTTTAATTTTTTATTAAATATTTTAAAGGAACATTGGTATCATAAAGAAAAATTAGGAAGCACATAAGAATATAGTATGAAAACAAACAGTACAAGGTATACAACACAAAAAAACAAAAATACATAAATATGAGTGTTTGACAAATGTTAAGCAGTTGCAATGAGAGTAAGTCAAATTAAAGTCATGCCAAGAAATTTCAACCATTATATATAGCCAATATTAAATAGAACCAATATCCAATGTTACATCACCAGGACCCCAAGGGCTTCCTCAAAGCCTAAAAAAAAAAAATCTCAAAAAAGTGTGGATGAAGAGTCCATGTTATTATTAGTGTGTAGATATTTTGATCATTCATAAACAATGCATAAAGTACAAGAATGATCCAACACCATCAATTGTTGAGTGGAATTCACACTATGAACCAAAGAAAAAAGGAAAGGAAGATATTAACAATGAACAGTGTATAAAACTAAAAGAAATAAATACAAAGAAGAAGAGGAAAAAGATATGAATGACAACGAAAAGGAGGGTGACCTGAGGGCAGCAAGAAATAATGTATAGGTGAATGCCCATTATTTCTAGATCCTTATGCATTAGGAAAAAAATTGGTCCCATATGGGCCATATCTCTAGATGTTTTTCTATACAATTCTGAATTCTGTCAGTAGGTCCATTTGTCCAATATCTTATATACATTCATGTAAATTTAACTCTGAAGGAGAAGGGGATTTTCACCTAAATAAAATCAGACATCGATCTGCTGTCTACCTTACTTTCTTACTCCATAGGTAACATAGACAGCCAATATAACGATGTTCTAAATGTGGCTCACTGTGTACAAAGCTTCAAAAAATGTCTATAGTTGAGTTTTAGTCTTATTACAGGGCATTTCCCCTAAGGGCCCTGTGTCAAGGGCTTACAGGCGAGGCTGGAGTTCGGCTTGATTTAAAAATAGATGTACTTTATGTACTTATTCTAGCTGAATCTTACTCCCCAGGGAGAATTGTTGCAAAACATCATTTTTGTCCTGAGACGGCCTACCATCCAATTATGCTGACTGCTAATGAGACACTGTATCTCTACCTGGGAGACTTAGCTGCCTTCAATAGCAATGATCACATTACCTTGTATTAATTAAAGAATATATACTGATTACAGTGATGTGTCTTGTTTTGGGAGTTGTTTATGTGTATTTGTTTCTGAGTTGCTAGGTGTTAGAAAACATGGTTGAAGATGGGCAGCTACCAGCAGTAGAAGGAACCAAGTTGTGGAAGAAGCCTAATTGTATTATATTTCAGACATAAAGCATTCATTACAGGAATTTATTTTATAACTTTGTAGTTACCAATAACCTCTTTACTACAAAACTTATTTAAGAGTCATTGCAACCTGAACTTTTTATCCTGGAGCTCCTACAGGCTACTTGTGGTCACCTACTTCCATATAGTAACGCTGTTAAGTTTATATTTACTTCCCAACATCACAAATCAATTCTTGTGACGGCCTTTAAAACATTTTATTATTGTTTTACTTTTGGCACCTTGGTTCCTTCCCGAATTAAATTTTAAAGTTTTTTCAGCAATGATTCCCTATTCTACTTTACTGGTAGGCCTATTAGCCATTTATTATAGTTTAACCCTTGTTTCAAAGGGATTTTTTTTTTTACATCCTACGTTTCTGTAATTCCTCCTATACACAATTTTTATTGCAGTCTTCTATTCAGTTTGGTGATGTCACAAAAGCTGGCTTTCTTTCTTGGTGGTGGCAGAGGGCAGGCATGTAAAATGTAAGCACCGCTCAGTCCTGGCATACTATGAGCCCAATCTGAGTAATGATGCACCCCTCTTACCCGGAAACATTGACAGCCAGAAAAAAATAAACAAGTTTGGTTCTGCCCAAAAAGCATCAGTAGTGCTGGACCCATAAAAAGGTGGGGATAGCACTGGAACATAGAAATAGTAAATATCATTTGAAATTTTTATTATACAGGAATGGGCATAAAAAAGGTCCACTTTTATTAGGGACATGGTAAGCAAACTTTGCTTCCTTAGAACCTATAGGCATATTTATCAAGCATCGAATGTAAAATGGAGAATTGACTATAGATAATTATCTTGATGTATTTGTTTTGAATTAAAGAGAATGATTAAACTCTTTGTGAAGTCGCATTCATTGCTTTATAAGGACCATATAACTTCTGCTGTGTTTTCCAATACAATAAATACACATCAGCACACTTCCAATACAAGTTACAGTAAGTAATAAAGTTCCTAGAGACCCAATGGGAACGAGCTTGAAATCTGCCAAAGTGAGAAAACTTGCCCCCTTAATATCAATATCGGGTAAGAATCTGGTGTGATATCAGGGCCGACATAGGGGCAGAATCTGGTGTGTGTACAGCAACAGTCGTCCATCATCCAAACGACCGTCCTGGCAGATCCATGAACGATGGATGACGAACAATCCTAATGCAAGGGAAGGGAGAGAGCCAGCAACAGGGTGCCGCTCCATAGCTCTCCCTTCTCCATAGAGCAGAACAGTGATGTATGTACAGCACTCGTTCATGCATCATGCAATAATAGTCATTGAAAAGGATCGTGAAAGATCCTGTCCAACGACTATTATTGCACGTGTGTATGCGGCTTTAGATAGCTGTCCTTGCAGGAGGTGTCCCCATTGAAAGAATTATCTTACCTCTTGTTAGGGATAACTGTAAACAGACAACAGAGAAACATTTTAGTGCTTTATTAATTTGTTCTTTCCAGCAGAAATATCACAAAAGCAATTACATTCATTTTTACATAACTAAATATTGCACCAGAAACATAATTTCAGTGTCTCCTTACATATTTATGATTTATGTCTGCTAAATAAAAGGATCAGAATGGTTTGAGAAGTAAATATTTGTGCTGTGGAGGATGGGCGTGGACTTCTGTGGGTGCACCTGCCACCAAAAATTATTATTGTGGAGCAGTGTTATAAAAAGGTTTATTTAGCCCATTCTGAAGGGGGGATGCAGAAATGGCAGTTTTTGCAGAAATGGCAGCACCTCCAATCTCAAAAGGGGAGCAGTAAAAAGAATAATTTCCAAGACACCGGCTGGAACTGTCTCACATACCACAATATTACCCAGTTTAATATAAAACTGCTAAATATGCCAGCTGTCATATCTATAGGGTTACTTTAAGTATGCATGCCTCAGCATTTATTATATTGGCAAGGTTTAAGAAAGTTTGTGTTTGGACAGTATAAAGGCCAGCACGGTGGCTCTGGGGTTAGCCTTTGCAGCGCTAGGTCCTAGGTTCAAATCTTAGCCAGGACTTTTGTTACGATAGTATAAAGGGCAGCACGGTGGCTCAGGGGTTAGGCCTTTGCAGCGCTAGGTCCTAGGTTCAAATCCCAGCCAGGACTTTATCTGCATGGAGTTTGCAGGTTCTCCCTGTGTCTGCGTGGGTTTCCTCCGGGTACTCCAGTTTCCTCCCACATCCCAAAAACATGCAGTTTGGCTTCCCCCTAAAATTGACCTTGGACTACATTAATGACATATGACTATAGTAGGGACATTAGCTTGTGAGCTCCTTTGAGGGACAGTTAGTGACACGACTATGGACTTTGTACAGCTCTGCGTAATATGATGGCGCTATATAAATACTGTGTAATAATAATACTACTAATAGTGCTACTGCTGACTTCAACTTGGGAAAATAGTAATTTTTGGGCTGTGATGCCAATACAATGACTTCAGAAGCCAAAAGCTGGCCATGCACATTAGAAAATGATCAGAAATGCATGCACTCACAATGCCCCTTGGGCCAGTTACTCCCCTGAACCAAAAACCTCTAGTTATCTGTTGCTTAGTTTTGGTACAAAAACAAATCTTGATATGTGGAACAAAGTAGCAATCAGGAAAGGTTTATAATCTCCAAAAAAAACTGTTATGTTCTGTAGTCATGTTGCCTAATAAAGGTAAAATAAGACCAGATCAGGAGACTGTCAATATCTTTAAGCACTTGGGGAGGTATAGGCTGGGGTGCATGGAGACAATTTAATGCACATAGGATATGTTGGGCTGGTGGTCCGGACACTGCCCGGTCTGTAAAAGTCAGTGGGAGCAGCGTTATAATCTGGGGTTGGTTTATTTGGGCAGCTCTATGTTCGGCAACATTATGTGCCCAAAAAAAAAAAGGGCAGCAGTCTACCTGAATATACTGAATAGTGAGGTAGTGGTTCAAGGAGCCCAGACATGAAGCCCATTGAAAATCACGCTGAAGACGACTTTACACAATGGTCCAACTCTTGTATTACCAATAAAAGAACTTGGCAAAAAATGTATGCAACTCTGGACAGACATAAATGTTGTGACATTACATATAAATAGTGAATACATGATGTAACCAAAGGTTAAGGTGGTTATTAAAATACTAGAGCGTGTGACTTTTTTTTTTGCCAGGCAGTATACTTCATCATTTAAATAATAATCATATAGTCATGAAGGAGCTATCAAAATTCTGTTTAAACCTGCACTTACATGCTTGGCACAGAGGGAACTTTTCCAACACTGACTATCTTTGTGATCCAAATTTTAAAAGCTAAAAAGATGATTGATGCCAAAAAATACTGAAAGTAAGTAATATTAGGAACAACCACTTTTCGCTTTTCCCACCAATCCCTTTGGTACGTTTTGGTACACTGCATGGTACACTATCTTAACCAAACGCAACCTGACCAAACTATAAAAAGGCAGCTGTTTGTGTTTTCCCAATAGGCCAAAGGATCCCCTTCCTCCCCAGATGGGCATCTATTACACTAATTCTTCTTACTGCATCCCACCAGTTGCTTCTCCAAACTTTTTTTTACAACCGGCATGCCTGTAGTGTGCATTCCTCTTTCCTGGTTACTTACTGCATCCTACGTTCTATGCCTCACGTACCTAATCATTAACTTGTGAACCACTGATGCAATCAAACATCTCATCTTTCCAGATTCTGCCACATGAATGCATTCTAAATTACTGGTGGAATTGGCAGTATGTCGCCAGATTAGCTAATATCAGACGTCAGCACTCTGGACATTCTGTGGAATTGCAAGTCATCGGGTGCCCTAATAAGGACTGTTTCCTTAAGCAACATTCCAGTAACCATAATAGACTAGAGCATTCGTTAGTGCCAAAAATATGCAGTTGGGTGCTTCAAGATTTGCAGTTCCCTAGGAGGTGAACAACGGGAGGGTACCTAAACTTTAAGGATAACTAAACATTAAACCCAAGCAGATTAATCCTTGTTACCCCCTTCCAAGACTTACCTAACCCAACCTCCTCATCAGATGCATACTTCTCTCCTACATGTGATTACTTTTATTTTACTTCCCTACTGCTCCAGTTGATTACCTAAATATATTGGTAGTTGAGGGTATGAAGTAGCATGACTCATTCTATGTTACAAAGGTGGACCTCTGAAATGATTTTCCATTTGCTCCTGGTGGCTGAACAGAAAATATAAAATGTGTTGCTTGTATTAAATTTTCCATTTTTTCCCTATAATTTCACATGGCAATCCTGTAAATCAGTGGTCACCAACCTTTTGGACGTCACTAAATTTACAGACTCCGGACCGCACATGCACAGGGAGCTGTGTGTCACTCAAAGTGGAAGACAGAGTGACGTCATGATGCCAGAACCTGCTTACTCTCCCATCGCAAGTCTGAGCCAGCGATGAGAAAGTAGGCGATCCATAAAGGGGACATGGTACGCGTCTCTGCATGGTGCGCCACCCTTTGGGGTCCTTCTCCTGATCCTGCTTGGGGGCACACCGTCCAGAGCCGCGGACCACTTGGTGACCGCTGTTGTAAATAACACACATCTGGGTGGCTGCACTAGCTCCTCTGCTATATCCATGGAGGAAGCCATGGTTGTCATCCAGACTGGACTGCAAACATGTCTGCTTTTATTTATCTCCATTAAAAAGGGGAAGATGGGATTATTAATTTACAGATTTAAGAAAGGTGTTTCACTGTCTATCACGCTCTCATGTAATGATAAGGGTACTTTTTCTTCTAGCAAGATCAACAGGTATTTTCTGCACTGGCTAAAAAGTTTGAAAAATAAATCAAATACAGCAACTAAATCTAAAAACTGGTAAGCTTTTCTTATTGTTTTGTTTTGTTGCAGTTATCTGTATGGGCAAAATACCCATTCACATTTAATAATCCGAATTCACAATACTCATATGAAACAGAACAGAGATGGAGATACATCAAACAGAATTTATAATCATTTCTGTAGAAGATAAGCTTTGTGAATGCTTATTTTACATGTATATTTATTATACAGAAATGCTGGCAGAGTCGTATTGGTTTGGAGAATGTAGAAGAATGTAAATTGAATGTGATAAATCAGAGAATGTGCAGAAGACAAAATCCCTAATGAATATCTAAGCTCTGCTTTCTACCTGTCTCCATAAACAGTTAACGGACAGTAACAGACATTCCATCTCACATTGCAGTAATTAACCCATCTTAGTAACAATGATGAGCTGTTTGTTGATGTTGGAAGCAGGTTATTATCTGTAATGAGACCCGAGGGGGTCATGCTAAATAATTCAACTAGGGAAGTGACTGCGTTTTGTACAGGAGAGAACAAGAAGGAGATAAGGTGATTAGGAAGTCCTACTTTGCTGGGACAATGTTCTGAGTTGGGTATACATTTACTCATCCAAATATTTGTCATTCATACAGCCAGCAGATATTTTTTTCAGATTTGTCCATGCATATGTATTATTTTTCAGATCTGGAACCTCTAATTTATCAGTATCTACAAATGA
Organism: Pyxicephalus adspersus; assembly: GCF_032062135.1. Taxonomy (NCBI): domain Eukaryota; kingdom Metazoa; phylum Chordata; class Amphibia; order Anura; family Pyxicephalidae; genus Pyxicephalus; species Pyxicephalus adspersus. The sequence continues at coordinate 22,156,392 of NC_092860.1, forward strand.
GGGAATCTGACTAGGTTTTGTTTAGGTTTTGGTTTTGTAACAGTATTGTGAACTCACCTTTCCTCTCCAATTATACTTAGCAAGATCCTGCCGACTGAGGTTCCTTCTTTCTTTACATCTAGTGGCTAATGTGTAATAATGCCCCAGAGAGTTCTTTAGAGTGGGCAGAATGATAATCTGCTGGTCTGACTATATGCACCAAATAGTTTTGGAATTACAATTATCCTTTCAATGTTTGGCTCTTGTTACTTCTTGCAGACCTGACAAAAAGAGTTTCCCACCAGTTACTGCATATAAGCAAGGGAGCCAGGAAACTAGCATTCTTTTCAGGTTTATGGCCAAGGGAGGGAATCTCTGTCATGTTTTTATTGCTGTTGTACCTCTTAAGCTGCGTACACACGTGCAATAATTATCATTGGAAATGAACGACTAATGACCGTTCGTCCGATAATCGTTAACAAAAAAAGTGCTCGGCGACGCCGATGAACGAGGATTGTCGCTAGAAGTGAACGACCGTCCCGGCGGATCTGATTTGTATTCATAAGACAAAATGATGGCATAAAGAAAAGAGCCATTAACAAGATGCTTCTTCATATTATACAAAAAGCTGTTCTTGTGAATAAGCGCTCTCATTTAAAACACATCAACATTCTGTAATGATATCTAAACTCATGTTCATCCAGCAATAAACCAATGGTGAGCATGTACTGCTCACCAGTGCACTAGGGATGAGCAACTCATTTTTGTAGAAACATTTTCATGGCAGAAAGTAACTTTTTTCACCAATGCAGTACTTATTCCTAAATTCCATCATGTGCCATTTTTCCATGGAAAGGATCTGGCACACTTCTTCTTTTCAGTCTCCTATAGTTCCATCAGATAATTGAATGTTACCAGATGGCACTGCAAGGGGTGATCAATTTGGTTAATGACCACACCTAGGATTCTCTGTGCTACTACTACAACGCGTGAGATCAGTTACTTGGCAGGGAATCATTTTTTAGGTGTAAGTTTCCCCCTGGAAAGGGGTGGATATCTGAATACCCCTTTATTAAAGGGGACTTTAAAATTGCACCATAAGCCAACCCAACTAGCCTGCACAATATTTTTGAGGGACTGGATGTAGGGAAGGAGTCCTGTCCTTCAACAATGGAACCGAGGGAATGTGGCATGTGGCTGGTATTGCACAGGCATAGAAGGAACTAACTGCCCTGCCTTTCCTGGCCACCCTGGCTGCATGCCTTGTTAAGAGTCTTAATGAAATTAGGGAGTTTAAGGTAAACCCCAAGCTTTTTTTTTGGTTTTTAATATGACACCACCTACAGCTTATATACCAAGCAGACTACATACAGTTTTGATGGGGTTATAAATCTGTGATAAAGTTTTCTCAATCAGAGCAACGCAGCCCTGCAGACATAGTGTCACTATCAATTATTGCAATAACTTACTTTGTCCATTTTGCACCAACATTACCCAACCAAGTGTTAAAACTTTTTTTTGTCTATTTTAAAGTCCTAGTCTCGCTAGGATGTGAATGGCAATGGCATAATTCTACCCACTAGCTCCAAAAATAAAAATAAAAAGGCAGACGAAGCTGCTATAGTTACCCAATACCTGATGCATTCTCTCCCAGACCCGCAGTTCCTACTCCCAGATGTCATGCCCTTTCCTCCTCCTCTGCCCAGTGTCATTCAACCCAAAGTGCCAGGGCTCTGTTCCTACCATGGACTTATGGGAGAATGCTTTGTAAAGTAGTAGTCTAGGATCTGCTCACTGTTAATAGAAGAAGAGGACGAAAAGGACTTCATGACATCATGGAACCAGACCTGACAATGATGAAAATGAGTTAGGGTTTAATATATTAGATGTCAATTTGATAGTGGGGACCTTCTGGCAAATAATATTGGCATGACCAGAAAACTACCACCCATCTGTTATACTTCTTTCTGACCTGTGACCAATCCCAGAACACTGAACCCCGACCTATTCTTCTGTTATAAGAAAATAAACACTAAAAATATGTAAAGTACTTCTGAGGATATTTCAAGTCAAACTTTTTTTAGGGTGAATAGGAGGGTTAATGGATATTTGCCATTGGTCACCTCTAGGGATGATTTTCCTCCACAAAAAGAAAGGAGAGAAATTCTCTCCACATATATCCTCTATAGATAATTGTTACTGACGCTAATGTCCTCATTGGAAAATATTCCCACTATTCCTGTTCTGGTGACAAATCCAAATTTTAAATATGCGGTCATGTTCAATCCAAAACAAATACAGAGCATAAATTCTCCCACTAAAGACACAGTAAATTAAAAAAAAAGTTTGTGCTTTAGACACTCATTAAATGAAAAAAAAATCGAAGAGAAGATGGAAGAAAGTCAGTGAATGGGATTATGTATAGGATGCTCTCCTGGGGATACTTTCCTCAAACGATTTCTGGCTGTGGTTCGTAAATTATTATCAATGTCCCTTATGGTTTAATTATCCCTTACACTGCATTCTTTCACATGTGGGGGTCTGTTGAAATTCTCTCTTCTGCTTGGTTTCCAAGCAACATAAAACCACATATGAAAAAATGGGTCTGACTACGTTGGTTGTGTCACTCCATAGCAGAACCATGACTATCTATTTATTACTCTGCCAATCTGCAGTGCCAAGATATGGCGTAAATTCTAAACCTTCCTTCCCTGCTATTGAGGGCATACAGAAGAACAAGGGGAATGGAAAAGTGGCATTAGACCCCTATAGGCATATGCCCCAACAATCATATTTTGTTTTTGTTACAGACTGTTGACTAGAGGCATGAAAGTACTACATGTATAATACCAATGACATGGTTTTGCACTAGTTTGTGCCATCACCCCCTATAATGGAGTACAGTGGTGGCTTAACGCCTTGCATGAGCAGCTAACATAAACTATAATGTTCACAGTTGCTTTAAGACCTTCGTGAACCCGGTTCCTTACTGTCATATTTTGTTATTGGAAAGAGATATTACGGGATAACATTATAGTTAATACCACCAAGGAATATCAGGCATTATATATTTCACCATAGGCTGCCATAATCAAGCCACCTAACAGGGTGATAATTATCATAAAAATTTAAGTTCTATCCAACAATCTGACTCATAACAAATGGCTTAAATTCCTTTAAATGCCAAAGAAACAATGGTGGACTAATTAGACCATACATGGGCTTGGTAAAAGTTCTTCAGAGCTTTTTAACTTGTTATTAGGCGATCCAAAAAAAAAATTATACAGTGATATCTATATACTGCGGCATCCTTTACAGTTTGGTGCATTTGTAACTTTTTTTTTATCCCTTGACTTTGTATTTTAATGCATTAAACCCAAATCCAGTAATTTTATATATTTATATATATATATGTTTATATATGTCTCTGGCCAGGAAGCGGTGAGAAGTTTCTCCAACAACACACCCACATATTATAAAGCAGTAAATCTGACATACACTGATACATTCCCTGGTGGAGAATCTTCCTTGTCCATGTGTCTCAATGGCAATAACTGATTTTCCACCAGGGAATGTTTCAGTGAATGTCAGTTTCACTGCTTTATAATAGAAACCCTTAAAAATCAAACAGAAAACATAATTTTGTACATAACTTGCATATTTTTTTTTTTTGGTGTCATGTACAGTCCTGTCCTGGTGACAACAGCACCCTGGTGTCAGAGATAGGGAAAAATCTCTCCACTGAAATCAGACAGAAACAAAATCTGAAATAATAAAGCAAACAGAATATTTAAAAAATATGGATAAGACTTACAAAAATAAGAGAAAACTTGATACTTACCACCCCATGTTGAGGTACCTCATACAAGTATGTTGGATGCCCGGTCCCACATTAAGCTTTGTTGTTCAGTCCACTACCCCTTACTCCACTACTGTGTCCTGATGAAACCCCAAAGCACAGAAGGGATTCAGGTATATGACACCCCCAGTAAATTTTTTCAAAATTTTTTCTTTTTTTAAAAAAAATAAAATGAAGATTGGTAGTTTATAAGCAGCACTTCCACTTTTCTTTAAATTTAAGGAATGCTATATTTACCCTTTTAGGCTGTCAACAATAGAAGTCTCGGGCCAGTTACACGGTTGCTATCGGTTTCTCCAAATAAACCTGTGTATATGACTATGAATATATAAAAACATTTCAATCTACCTGGTGTACCCCATCTTCATTAGCCTCAAGTCTTTTCTTCATCTGCATCATACACCACATATCTTCTACGGGCGTGCTTCCCCCATTCTGTGATTTTACTCTTCCCATCAGATCTGATGCCGTAGGCAAACCATTCAACGCCTGGAACTCTTGTTCCAATTTTAGGACCTTTTGCTCCATCCACCGGTAGCCATTTGGTACCTTTTCATTCTGCCCCTCTTGGTCCACCTTCAGCAGCCCTCTGGGGAGATTGTATGGGCCGTTATCTTCCTCTAGGATCTCAGCTTTTATGTCTTGGATGTTTAAATGTTTTATTATGGCGTGAAGAAGAGTGCGCAGGGCATTGAAATTAACAGCCCCAATTTCAGGTGTGCCAATGGATAAATTCACTAAATCGGAAAGGCTGATGGCTGTTGCCATAGCTCATTCGCTAAAATCAAAGTTTGGTGTTGGGTTTTGTAAAGCCACAAGCCAGATTTGCTGGTAGTAAGTGTAAACGGTGAGCTGCCAAGGCTCAGATCTGGTGAACTGTAGTTTGGGATCAGATCATGTTCTCTGATAACTGCTTCCCTCTGCACACCAAGTCTGTGCTCTGTCCATGCCCTGGGAGACATCCTACATTCTCTTCTATTGGCTCTCCTATGTGGAGTCTGAAGTCAATAGGCTACGACAGGATCCTAGACACTCCCATTGTTCACATAATAAGTAGCTGTATGGTGGCTTTGCCTGTTGCCGGGTAACAGACGGTACAAGACGTGATCTCGTAACACCGGCCTGTGTTATATTATAAAGAAAAAGTCCAATATTCTTTCTTTTGAAATGAAATATGCCACAACAAAACACCTTTTCAGTAGAAAAGAGATAAAGTTACGTTTCCACATCTGTCATGATCTGGATTAGTGCTAAAGATAAGTACAAAAGGCAAAGCTTTTCAATATTTTATGTAAAAAGCTGCAACATATTGTTTTCCTGAAAATTACTGGACAGCATACTCATCAGGATTGTTTTAGTTCGCTTAAAACACTAATTATCCTTCATTTTCTATTTAATGTACAGCGCTGCGTAATATGTTGGCGCTATATAAATCCTGTTTATTAATAATATTAATAATTTACAACAGGTTCAGTTTGGTATAAAGATTTTGTCCTTAACAGGTGTCCATCTGGATGTACAGAGTTGTAGCACACAGGTATAGGGAGCTGGGCTTTCCTCTATGTCCTGTGTGTGCAAACATTAGCACATTATATGCCACCAATTTGGAATGTTCTCATCCAAAAATCTCAGATTTCCTAATCCTGTGAGGACTGTGACTTGTCTGGTTTTTAAGAATCCTAGAGTGATATTGTGTTGAGATATCACTATGAAATGACCATCGTGATTCTCATGAAATAGCAACGTGAGGACCACTGACAAGTAATAATATGTTGTATCTGATTCTGCAACTTCAGGAGCTTTTCAGGACAAAGAACCTCACTAACACTGTTTCTGGAATCATACCCTCCATACTCTCCCGGACATGCCAATTTCTTTTGTACCCTCTGCACTCCTCTTCTGACAGCTGCTATATCTCACATACAACACTTCCCATCAAGCACACACATCATTTCCCTTTTTATTCTTCACTGAATTTACTGCCCTCCACAATCCTCTATTGCACATACATCTCATTGTAACTTCTACTTTTCTCTTGAACTTACCCGTCATATCCTCCACATTCATCGAAAGCACATACTGCCCACTGACATAACCTATGCATTCATTCTGGACACATTTTTAAGACCCATTTTGGTTTGTGATGGAACTTGTACATTATCAAGGTGTTGTAGTGTCTGAGGTGAAACTAAAGTACACTACTGAGCCCGCACCCTCCTCCCTTTTCCCAACCCTGGGCAACTCCAGGACTAATGAACTCAAACCTGAAAACCAGAGATCCTGGAGATTTTTCTTAGAAGCTTAGAACAGGAAAAAAAAAAAACGAAAAGTGGGATTTTAGACTTAGGGTTTTGAGTATGTCTGACACCAATAGAAAATATTACTGCCTTTCTACACCTCCCATATCAGGAGACACAGAAACGTAACAGCTGGAAAGTCTTACAATTCATCACTACACTAGAATGTGTTTGAGTGTACCTGCTTGAGACATCTCCGATCACTTCTTGTTTAAATGGAAGTGAGCAAAAATCACCCCAAACTTGCAAAGAAAGCAAAAGCCTACTAACTCTTCCCTACTCTATTCAAATCCGTAAAAATTCCTTTGGTTACCATTAGTTGTAGATGAGTTCAAACAAATGGGCTGCTATTTAAACAATCCACATCTGTTTTTAATTGTATATAAGAAAACAAGAATCATATTAATGATGCCACACAACACTCAGCTAGTCACACAACTGTTTATTTATTAAAATAAATTTCACATTGTCATTTGTTTGGATGGAAATCAAAAGGCGCATACAAGTTCAACTGCAACAACTACATTTTGCTTAATTTTACCAGATTAATACTCTGAACCTTCTTGAAAGATAGAAATAAATGTTATGTAAACATTTGAAAAAGTTCAAGGAAAGAGATAATTGTGCGTAGTAGTTTCACCTGAAATCTGGTTAAACCTCACTAATTAAACACAAAGTAGGCAGCAAATCTGTAAAAAACAATTGAGTAGGAAAAAGATCAGTTAAGTCACTGGGACCCAGTTCAAGCTTCCCAAAAAAAAAGTGTATCATCAGATAAAAAAAAAAAAAAAAAAACGGCAGCATCTTCCTATACAGTTTATGTCCTGTGTGTTTCACATTTTGTTTGAGTTGAAGTAAAATTAATACTACAAATAAATGTGTTAACTTCTCATACATGTAGTAGTCTGAAACATTGATGAGATTGGTAGGCAGATTTTCCTTTAACTTTGTACAGCACCACTTTGTAACCTTCTTGTAACACTTATCACTGTTTTCCAAACTCTGGGATACGATGGTAACAAATGACAATGATACTTTCACAGAGGGATTGGCATCTATAAAGTGTACCATATGCAGAGTTGAAACAAGAACAATTTTTAAGCCCTGCCTTATACACATTGTGCTACTCTATTAACGCGTACACACGTGCAATAATTTTCATAGGATAGGATCCTTCACAATCCTTCCTAACAACAAAACACTGAATGATGTATGAATGAGCGCTGTACATACAGCACCGTTGTGCTCTATGGAGAGGGGAGGGGGAGAATGACGGAGCTGCACCCCACTGCACTTTCATTACCAATGTTTGTAGATCCGCCAGGATGGATCTATGAACGTCAAGTGTTGTATACACACTAGGCGATTATCAGACGAGAATCCTCTGACATGTGTACGTAGCCGAACAGTGAAGGATATTTAAAATATGTTTAAGAGCCGTAGAGATAGAAAAACCATACAAAGTCTCTTAAAAAAAAAATAAAGAAAAAAAATGGATGATGTAAACTACCTGTGCCATTTTGGAAAGAACAGTATCTTTATTACAAGATAAATATTCAAGGAAAGAAATGTGTTCAATCTGTGGCAGCAGACATACAAGGGATTTCAGAGATGACGTCTGCAGGTATACCTGTGCTCTAGTTCTGTTGGTCTCAACCAAGGTTCCATCAGAGGTAGTGCAAGGGCTTCATTGAGAAGTGAGCAGTTTGTGCCTCTCTTGTCAGGTTAAAAGGTTGAAAAACAGGAACACAACTTATGTCTGTAGCAGGGGACCACATATTCAGGGGACCACATATTCAGGAGACCGCTACAGGATAGAAAGTATCTGATACCAAACCAGGATAATGTTTGAAAAACAACGACTTGTATCTCAATAAGGCATATCCAATAAATGTACAACAGGCCAAAAAAATGTTTTTGTTTATAACAAAATGAACACCAACACCATCAAAGAATAGTGTTAAAAATGTTTAAGAGCAAACATAAAACTTATTTTACCTAACAATTCTAGTTTAAATACCCTTTAATTTAACAGATATTAATTAATTCTAATAATATTATTATTATTATTTTTTTTTTAATACTCCCAATTACAAGGCAAACATTGTAAATTTAAAATGGGATTGTAAAGATCATATATGTATATCAGAAGCAAAATATGAAATGTAAAAAGAAGGGGGGGGGGGTGTGACCAGCAACATGGCGGACATCAGTAAACAGGTGTACCCTAAAAAAGAAGAGCATGTGGTCAGTGTGGTGTATAGAATGAGGGGTCCTTGAATTATCCAGTGCAGATCTATAAACCAATGGAACAGCAGCACAGCTTTCATCACACTCCACTAAAAGCCTTTAGTGGATTATCCCCTAAAAATGGCCACACACACGCAAAAGCAAATACGTTCGCTTTATAACACTCTTAAACATGTTGCAGTAAAACAATCCAGAAATTTTTGTCTGCACCTACAATAAATTTGTTGTTGTGGGAAAGATATTGCTATAGATACACATGCATATCATCCTGTGCAATATACGGAAGATAATTTGTACCCAGCCATATATACATTCAGAGGGTCATATTGCTGGTTACCAAAAAACTTGAACATGGCCATAATAAATCTGCCAATGCAGATTACATTATTGCATAAAGTTAGTAAACAATTGACTGAAATACATTGGAGCAGATATTGAAGCTCATACAATGCACCAGAAAAGGATTTGATGAGAATGAACACCCTGGGTTCTTGTGCAGACTGGCCATTAATGGCTCAAGCCTGATCAGACAAACCAGTGGGATGCTTGGGAGAACTGGTTTATTTAGGGAACCCCTGGAAATTAAAGTCAACCAATTCAGACTCTTGCAGCACTCATTCTCACACAGGGAGCTTTTTCATTATATGTTGGGAAATCTGACAGATGCATGGAATTAGAAAAGTGAAAGTAAACTGCACTTCATTGCAAAAGTAAAATGAGCATTTCAGGGAGAGATTTTTAAACAGGAGTGCAGATGACAGTACATTCCTGTGATTAACAGCCAGCACATTTTTGTCTCTAGAACTAGGTCAGGTGGACTCAGGGTGAAATTTTATACACCAGGACCAGGGGTGTTCAAACACAACAATTTTCAGTGGAAGCAATAAAAGTAGCAACACATTTGTTTAAGGATTTGCTTGATATACTGCCACCTTTAAATCTCATACATTAAAACGAACTTAACTATATTCCAGTACCTTTAAACTGCCTTAAAAGTTAAGTAGTGGGTGGTTCAGAAATTGAACCGCTGTCAAAAGAAGAAATCATCAGCGGCATGATCTACCTATTGGAGTTGCCCATACTCTCACTCTACCCGATTCTGTCATCTGTTACGTAAAAATGAAATCTTGTGGCAGCCGTAGGACATCTTTCTCATGGCCCCAGTAGGTGGATGGAGAACTCACTAGACAGAAAAAGTAGCTAGTGATCATGAAGGGGAAAGCCTATGCTTTAGCCATTTGCACGCTCCCACATCCATGAGTAAAGTACAGTACAGATTTCAGCTGTGCATTCATTTTTTTCTGTACTGTATACTTGTGGTGACCAGCAATAGGATCTGATAACAAAAGGGAGGTTTTTCATATATGACAGAAGTAACCTGACAAAGCAGTGTAGCAAAAAGACCTCTTCTCTAACCCCAACTTTCGTCAAGAGGCAAAAATTTGTCAACAGCTGTACCCTATTAAACGGTATCAAAAAACATCCTTCAGAATATCCACACAGCCACAAAATACTGCTGTAGTGAAAGGGTTATTAAATGTGTCACAAGGTTAATAAACTGTGCCCATAAAACTTCTTGATGTCCATGCTATAGAACTTGTGTCCCCATGATCTGCATTTCAAAAACTCAAACAATAATAATCTAAACAGTTGAAAATTATAATTAAAGTTGCAATTACCATGAAAAAAAAAAATCTTATGTAAAACACAGCACAAAGGGAAAAAAACAGTAAAGTACAGTATTTGTCTGGCCCCTAATCCTTTACATAGAATTAAAGAAATAGTAAGTAAACATGTGAACCATACTGATGTCATAGTATTTTAAAATGCCTTTAAAGCAGACTTCTCGAGGTCTGGTATGGTCAGATCTTTGCTTTACTTCAAAGTACCAACATTTATTGGGCAATAGCAGCAAAAAGCTGAAAAGCAAAAGGATTATTAACTATATGGTATATACCCAACAGCAAAATGTTAAGGCCTGGACCTCCTTTATCTATGTCTATCTAATCCCAGGAAGCAATAGGAGGAACTCAACAAAACTAATATTACTACTTACATTTCTAACTAAAGGATAAATACTGGCAATTTATGTTCAATGTGAGGAAATCCATTAGGGGGTATTGCGGGTCTCTAAGTTTTCACCAATTGGTAAAGCAAAATTATGACGAATTGAGGCATACATACATATAGGTTCACTTTAAAATGATGTTTCCCTTTTGAAATAAAACATTTAATCAAATGTGAGCTGTTTGTTGAGCCATGTCACTTTACATTACATCCCCGCAGCACGCTAAGTGTGTGTATAGTGGGCACTGCACTGCAATAAAATTGTTCGTTTAAGATAAAGTTCCAACATTTTTTTTTATCCTTAGCAGGGAGAAAATTTTAAACAAGCGTTTAAGAGGTTGCAAGGGGTTCTTTGAGTAATGAGCATTTTGTGCCTTTCAGGTAAAGGTAACTGAAATCAATGATATTTTTGGCTTTGTAAAATGACATTCTTCACTCTGGTCAACAATGTAAAATGTGAAAAATATTTTAGGGGTTCCCCATGTAAAAAGGTCAAGAAATTCTGGTTTAAAGAAAAGTCTGGTCTGACCAATTTTCTGTGTCCCCATCAGCAGGTAAAAGTCCTGTCTGTAGTTTTTTTAAATACACATGACAGTGGTTCTAATGCTTTCCCAGTTTGCTTAAAGGGAAAGTATGCCTTTCCTTTAATTACACTTTTTCACCATCCCTAACTTGCCTGGGTCTAAACACCCCTCCGCCTCCAGCTGCCTAATTGAGTAGAACTGCAACCTGATCTAAAGTTTACATCATGCAGCTGAAATCTTCACCACCTGTCCATGTGCAGGAAACCCTTACAGACTTGTATTGTGCCATCTCAAAGGATCAGAGATTCTTGGGAGATGACATTATACAAACCCTTGTTGGTTAACTCCTCCAAAACAGTCGGCATTAAAAAGGATTCCATTTGAAGAACATTGTAGGATGCAAGTGGCCATTCTAGTAAGTACTACTATACTCTAGTAAGTATACTGGACAAGGTGGGGTGTTGGGTACCTAAAATCTGGAGGACAATGAAGGGTGGGTAAAAGTAAAATAAAAAAATGCATCTTTTAGGCAAACTGGGAGAGAAAAGAACCCATCGTGTATTTTTTAGTATTACTTTTTGGGTGAGTGGACAAATTCAATTTACTAGTGCTAAGTGTCATTTCTGTAATAGGGACACAAAAAACATACAGAGGTCAAATTCTTTTGTAGGCAAAATTAAGAATGGTTTAGCGTGTCACAGCAGAGTACCAGCAAAAATTGTATTATGATCTAAACAAAAAAGTTATGGGAATGATGAACAAAGCTCCTTGAATATTGATATGTGACGTAGCAGTTGCAACTTAGATTTTAAACTTTAGGGGATTTACTTTTGCAGTCCCAAACAAGAACTACTAGATTGTAAGCTCTTCGGGGCAGGGTCCTCTCCTCCTGTATCACTGTCTGTATTAGCCTGTCATTGGCAACCCCTATTAAATGTACAGTGCTGCGTATTATGTTGGCGCTATCTAAATCCTGTTTATTAATAATAATAATAATAATAATAATAATAATAATAATAATAATAATGCAGGCTTCCAGATGAGTCTCTAGGTAGCCTTTAAACCAATCTATTTGTGTCCACTAAGCACATCGCTAACCATATGCTACAATGAAGGAAGTATTAGAATGCTAAATAGCTCAACATGGTCCCTAGATAAACCTTTGCTTTGTATCACATATAAGGCATTACTGTTGCTGCAGCCTTTTCACTTTTACTGATTCCCAACTAGAGGATGGCATAGGATGAAGGATTGCCTGAAGCCAAATACAAATAAGCAACTTGCATTAAAATTAGGATTTCAAAAGAGAAAGGTCATTTTTAAGGCCTTAAAAAAATGTAAACTATATAACGTTCAACATATGTAACTCAGAATAGCATAGCCCTGTGAATTATTGACTGAATCTCTTGTAATGTAGTATCACAACTGAAGGAAGGAGGAGTGTAACTTGGATTAGGACGGTAATAGGAACATCTTTGACATGACATGGTCTGTCCCTAAGCCCCAATAGTTCAGAGCATGACAGGGCTAACTAAATAGGGTTAAATACTGCATATATACACTTCTAGGTATATATACACACACAAACACATAAAGGGTGAAATTATATACATATATATTTATGTAGTTGTATATATACATAGTATATATACCAGTATATACACATACATACATATAATACAAAGTAACCACTAGATCTACTCTTTTAACACTTGGTCCTTCCCAGTAAAACTCAAACCTAATACCAGAACCCTGGGACCAGAGTGCAAAACACAAGAGCAGAGGGGTTACAGTTTTTTAATTTGATACTGCAGCCCTAACTAATCATCTCCTAATTTTTTTTTTACCAGCTAACACTGATTTGCATTTGTGTGTATCCGCCAAACTGTTAACTTTGATATATACATTATTTTTTATATACTATAAGTATATAAACGTATGTGTTAATGTGAAAAATGTGCATATCTGTAGTGCATGCTTTCATACATGTTAAAATGTATGCTGCAATTTCTATATGGACTCCTAATGATGAGATGATACACAATATCGCCACACGATGTTATTTGTTTATATACATGTAGTTACCATTATTGGAGGAGTTATAGATTAGTATTGCTCAGTAATCCTTTCCCGCTCTTGACGCAGTAGATGACACAGAGTGAGTAAAGGGTTTTTGGAAAGGTCATACAATACTTTACTGATACTAAAAAAAAAATCATAATCAGCCATGCAATTCTTGATGGATTTAAAAAGTTTGAATGTAATGTATGACCTTTCCTAAACCCTTTTCCTGCCATCACAGTTGGACCTGTTTTCACTTCTACACAGTGAGGAGAAAAGGAATACACCCCTAATAACCATACAGTAAACTGGCAGTGCCCGTAGCGCAAACTTTAACAAACACGGGATGCCCCAAACCAACTAACTTTTTGAACAAACTTTTAACTTTTTAAAGTAGAACCAGTATGTAAAACTTTGATACATGTCTGTTTCTTCTGCATCGACAGTGAAGCTCCTTTAGTCGTCCATTGCAATATTGCGGAAGAGGTAAGACATAGACTCTCCATTGTGAATTCGGCGAATGGCTTCTGACAGAATAAGGCTAATGTCCACTGTTTTGATCTTCGCGCACTGCAATTTTTGAACCTCATGAGGGACAGTGTTTGTCACCACAACCTTGCAAAACAAGAAAAAAAAGGTTAGATGGCAAAAAGACAATATAGATCTATTACAGGGTCTGAAAGATAGTTCCAAAAAAAAACTAAAATTTAAAAAA
>NC_092860.1:22170305-22181373 GCF_032062135.1 Pyxicephalus adspersus
ATATATATATAAGGATAGATTATATTAGGAAACTTTGTAATAATGACCATGCTTGAGCCCTGTCTTTCCATCTTTCTAGGTAACAGATAAATGAACGTGCTCTGTACACACAGGGCCAGTCTGTCCTATGGAGTAGGGAGGACAAGCAAGCAGCATAGAAAAGCAAAGCAGCCAACCCTTGTGGTCATTTCTCAATCCACTAGTGACTCTTACCTTTCTCAATGGATAAGTAAAAACAATTGATCAAAGCCACACAGTTGAATTGTACATTCATAAATTTGTAAAAACCCATTAATACATATGCATATTCCACTTATTTTGGTCATGCAGTCAGTCAGCCTTTGGATTTTCTGTATGTGGTCACTTTCACCTGTATAGTGTCAAATCCATGCAGTATTTCTTTATACCAACAATAACTGCACTATTCATTTAGGTATTTTGACCCAACTATAAACCTACAGACAAAATACACACAGTCGACACTGTGCTCCACCTCCCTTGCTAGATTCAAGTCCTCCTTTGCTGGTTTAACATAAAGAGGTAAAGCAAAAGTTACAGTCAGCTGAAATATTAAACTGTGATTCCAGAATCTGGAACAGGTGGGAAAACACCACTGCAGCCCCTGGAGGCCCAAAGCCTTTACAGGATTTTGTAAGGCTACTCAGTCAAATCTTGTGATTCACAAACTTTTAGTAAACTGGTAAGCCGGGAACACTACTGAACTGTTTCCTACTTCAGACATCACAGGGTCACTTGTACAGGGAACTGACTGCGTAACAGTGTGAAGACATTTCTTCTACTTTTTGTAGTAGATTAAAGAACAAGTAACTTCAGGGGTTTACAGGGTTAAAAAAACTGAACGGAAACTAACTGCATTTCACATCTAGCAATCTTGAACAACAGACAAGAATATATTTAAACTGACCTCAAAAATGGAGGAATCTTCTATGAGATTAGGAGCATCCGCAGACAAAATACCATGTGTGGCCATGACATAAATTTTGTAGGCTCCACGTTCCTTTAAAATTTCTGCGGCAGCCACAAAGCTTTCGACTTCATCGATAATGTCATCCTGATGTCACACACACAGAAAAAAAAATATATTAGATTAAAAAGTGAAATGTACCAATTAGGCGGAAACATTTTTTTAACAATTCCATACTTTATTAAATAAAAAAAAAACTTGACTTCAGATCTACAATAAAAGCAAAATAAATGATACAATGCTAATTTCTTGAGACAAATCAAATTTCTTACCACTATGATAGCAATACGTCCCCCAACGTCTCCTACCACGCTAATTGGCGGCTTTTCCTTGGCTATCATCACTTAAGAGAAAAACATAAAGATAAAGTTAATTTATTTTTTTTTCCACACACAATCTGGACCATTGAACATGCACAAAACCACTTGCTAAGTCAAACAAAAAACAAGGTAGAAGTGAAAGTTGTGTCAGCCAACAAATCTGTCACAGCAACATCATCTTCTGTACAAGCATGCTGGAGAGAACGCACATTACATGCTGGATGGTATCCACATATCAATGCGGCACTGTGCTAACTGAAGTATCTCTATTTTCCTTACAACAATATGTCATTTAGTAGTATAATGAAAGAAAGGTTGTTCAAAACACAATATATCCTTATTTGTATAGTTTTGCTTTAACATATATTAGAAGAAAGATTTGCTACTTTATGGATTATATGTCCTAAAACATGTGCAGTATTTACGGAACTGTTTTTCAAACCTATATTTTAAGTACAAAGTGCAAAAGTGCAAATATAAGTGCACATACACTGTATATAATGCCCAGCTGTTTGGTAAAATAGAAATGAGACTGCAATGAATAAACAGATACCAAACAATTCAAACTTTTAAACTGCTTAGTGCCAGAAAAACATTGAAATTGTGATATTCAAAACTGTGGTGATGCCTACAAAAACGTATGTGTGGCAATGCTCAATAGCAGCTGTGCAATTACACTTTACATATGTAGCAGCCCTTTATTTGCATTTGGGTTCAACCTTTTTTTTGGCAGCCATGAGCAACAAACTTATTGCCAACTGGTTTCTAGCTAAAATTTACAGTAGGTCAGGTGTAGCATTGTAGTGTTCATCTTTTTAGATGTGGGTGCTAAGGTACAAGTAGGTTAGTTGCTGTTCACAAAACTTTTGCCTACTGTGTGTTCAACTACATGGCAGATATGGAAGCTTTTTTTTATGGTAGTAAAGACCGCAAGTGTTACTAAAACAAAGGCTGGTTTCTGCAAATCATAATAAAAAGTTTACAGCAGCCCAGTGTTTGACAAACTGAACATTTACACTAGATTGTGAGTTGGGTTAGAACACACAGACTTCAGCACTGCAAGGCACTCAGAGGAGACACAGCAAAAAGCACAACACTTTCCATACTTGGAAGCTCAATGCCTGGATACAGGGGCTGGCGTTTGCCTAATATCAAAGCACAGAGGAATGTAAGCAGTAGCTTTATACAGACAGGTTAAGCCCTCCCTTGGGAAGCTAAAACTCCACATGAATCTAGTCATCAACATCCTATGAAAACAGGAGATAACAACATGGCTGCATTCTACATTCTCCAATAAAAAGTACCTTAAAAAATAGAGGAGCAACAAAACCATTATCACTGTACTTTGACCCAACCAAAAATCTGTTTTCATCCTAGTCCACTACATAAACATATTTTGATCTTTGTGGGCTGAACCACCCACATTCCATAGTTCTAAAACAGGTATTTCCTTTACTTATTGACAGATTCGAAGAACTCACATTCTCATCATAACTGTACAACACGTTTATCATGAAACTGACATGGCCTTCAGTCACTTTTTTCTTCTTATCTGGTTCTGTATTTGAACAGCTAAATATAAACACAACTCCAACAAATAGGTATGGAAGTAATGCTAGTAGAACAAAATGCTGTTGATATGAACAAATCTAAAGTTTTACAAATAGACTAAACCTAACGAGAGGGGCAGGATTCAACTTCTGGCAGGTTACAGCTGTTTAGATCCCTGGCAGAGAGAGGCCGGGGACTGGATAGATCACACCTTAGCCCTCAGTACACTTGACAAGACTGAGCCTGACTTTTCCTGTTCACTGGAGTTTTTCTATGTATTCCTTCAGCAGTGTTCTCCCCAATTCTTTTTAGCTGGGTGCACCACCCAGGACTTTTCAGTAACCCCCCCCAACTGTTTTTAGGTAGTTACTAAAAAAAAAACAAGGCTAACACCCTCTACAATTTCTGGCTGAAACACTGCTTCAGAGAAGCCACCATAGTGCAAGTCATAACATTGATGAATCCTCTGAGCATCCTTAAAAGGACTGACCATAACAATACATTTGTAATCAACTTAGGAGTACAATAATTTCCAGAGTTGACAGAGGCTTTGAGTTGATGGCATCAGTTTGAGAACTTCAAAGATCATTATTAATTTTTTATTATTATTACACAGGATTTATAGTGTGCCAATATATTACGCAGCGCTTTTACAAGCGCCTTTTAAGTCCATAGTCATGTCACTAACTGTCCCTCAAATGGGCTCCCAATCTAGTCATCGGTCAATAACACAGTCCAAAGTCAATATTGGAGGGAAGCCAATTAACCTAACTGCATGCTTTTGGGAATGTGGGAGGAAACTCACACAGACACGTGGAGAACCTGCAAAGTCGATTCAAACCTGGGACCCAGCATTGCAAAGGCCATCGTGAGCCACCATGCCGCCCATCATTAAGAATTATTTAAACTTCCCTGGAGGTATTCCCGAGTTTGGCTCAAGGTTAATTTTCAGTACCAAAAGCGGTTACCCCAAGCCACACTCACGGTGGAATTGTAAAGGGCATCTGCATCCCTGGTGTGTGAACATAGGGGACACAGATGCGGGTGGCCATGTGATGTGTGAGCATCGCTGGGGGGTGACCAGGCAGGAAATTTGAAATAACAATGTACCACTTTGACCGCCAGAAAGGTTAAAAGGTGCATATGACCTACTGACCTTTAAAGGTCGCTTTGCATTCACAAAGTTCACATAGTATTCAAACAGCTTTGCCCATCACAGACATGGCAGAGATTAGGCACGATCTTAAAGCCTGCAAGACAGACAGACACGAAACTTGTTTTAGGAGACTTACATGGGATCTCTAGTCCAAGGTGGACAGTTGCATTCTTTACAGTGGGTGGAGAGTGACGTCCATCTGCCATGTCAAGCTCTGCACACTGTGCCTCACCATGTATTACTGCAAGTCCAAGACGAAGCCGTTCTGCGTAAGATTGTGCCCTGTCATAGTAAAAGTGCACAGTAATTAGTGAAAAGGAACAAAGCATTTCACACTGCATTTCCTTCATTCATGATGGTTTCAAATAGAATGAACTCTAATTTTCTGTTATGTGACTAATTTTCTATTCTCATTTTAATGTAAAGATCCTTACTGTGGTGTTTAAAGTACATAAATATTAAGAAAGTGACCTAGCCCTCTGGCATACACAGAACGGGATCTCTTTTACAGCAGGAGTATACAGACCATCAACAACGACTGCTGACTCCTGTAATGTCTGAAACCCGGCTGCTAAAGATCTAGTACAAGCTGACAAGAGCATGTGTCCTAATGTTGCATATACTTGAATGGGACATACCCCTATGGAATTTGCAACATTCCATTCAATTGGGCATTAGGTTACAGACTGTTACAGATCTTCACTAACCCCAACATAAACAGCACTCTGCATTAAAGATTTCTTACAGTATGTCAGAATAATTAGTAATTTAAAGATATAGCCAAAAAAATAATGCTTCCTACAGCTGATCTCTTGGCTCTCTCAGAGAAAAGGTAAAAAAACAAAATGTACCTATATTGTCAGTTACCTGTAAATCTCAATTATGGATTATTCTATAGATCAAGGTTTTAGTTGAATATTAACTTTTTTTCTTGCTGTGTAGTCTTACATTTCCTTACATGCTTTTTATGAGTAAAGTAAAAAAACAAAACAAAAACAGTTACCTCTTTGCTGCATCAGGAGACTTTGCAACTATTACTGCATTTCTATAATCTGGAATCTAAAAAATACAGAAATTAGAAGATGTAGGAGTGCAATCATTATCAATACTAGGGTTATAAAGGACGAAAGGCCTGGATGTTGGGATCCCCCACCTCCTCTTGTATGTATTGTAGCAAAAAAGGAGAACCGCGGAGGTTGTCCACGGGAAAATCAAAGAACCCTTGGATTTCTTTTTGATGCAGGTCCATTGTGATGATGTGTGTCAAACCTGAACAGTAAAATGATAAAACAGAATTACACTCCTCAAAACTAAAGAAAAAAGGAATTTTATTTATATATATATATATATATATATATATATATATATATATATATATATTTAAAAAAGAAAATGTGTACAGCGCAAAGATTACATTTAAGTGGCAAACTATATCCGATATATGATCCCTAGCATCTTACCAGCATTAGACAGCATGGAAGCCAATAGTTTACAAACAATGGACCCTCTCTTGCGCATTTTGCACTGCTTGCTGTAAGGAAAATAGGGAATGACCCCAATGATGTTCTTGGCACATGATGTCTTCAGTGCGTATGTCATTATCAACAATTCCATAACGGCCGTGTTCACATCTCTAAGAAGGAAAAAAAGAAAAAATACTTAAAAGCTCAAAATACTTTTTTTATAACTTTACATACAATACAGTATTTTTTCAACATTTTATTACTTAAATCAAGCCCCAAAACAGACACTCCTATAATCTGTAAGAGTGGAATGTATGATGTCTGCACACCTGCCACAATAATACTGTGACCTTGAAGACTAAATCATGAAGCATGCACTGGGCTGAGATAATAAATCTAGCTCTAATCCCCATTCACCGACAGCTGTAGACAGGAAAGAAATCAGGCTTATGCAGGAGTGTCATGTGTTTGCACTCTATTCCTTTCTGTAAAGAAATGGCTTTACATTTCTGGAATACCACTAAGCAGGCGTTCAGTCATTCATTGATAACTCAGTAGGCCTAAAAGGGAAAAAAAAATCCAATTACATAAAATCTTGACTAGACTTACCTTTAGGTTTTAACTATAGTGGGGAAAAGTTAAAAGTCTGGAAGTTTTGATTTATATCTGTAACACCACTTAGGAAAATGTTCACACTCCCTGTCATTGCAACATCCATACAAGAAATGGGGGTCATCACCCGGACAGCAAAAAAAAAAACATTATCAGAAGTTCCTGAGCTTCCTCACTCTACCACCAGTGTGTTAATTGTCTCTTTGTTGGCACTTATTTCCAGTCATGTCCTGACAATAGTAAGGGGAATCCTTAACATGAGCACAAACAATTAAAACCTGACAGGTGTATGCAGGGGTATGTATGTATATGTAATATATATATATATATATATATATATATATATATATATATATATATACACACACACACATATACACACACATACATATATATATACAGCTTCAATGTTCAATAACATGTAAGGTGTGATAAACTACTGGAATCATAAGATACAGGCAATAGGAGTTCTTTACAACGAACTCAGCAATGGTAACTTACATATTTTATCAGTATAGGTCATCTTTAAAAATACTCAAAGGTAATAAAGGCATATAATTTTTTCTGTGACCAAAGCAAAAGAAAGCAGCTGCAGCTTTAAAAAGCCTACAGATATAGTAAAGTACCAGGCTATTCTGACAAAGATACAAACACTTTAATGGTAATTGTACATTTAATGTAAAACCAACTGTACTTAAATGCAAATGGCACTGAGACATAATACAGCACTCTGCTGCACCCACATTTCCCATAAACCTATGTACTGGAGTAGTTTGCTACTGCATGCGATGACTCAAATCTGGATTCTGCTTCCATGGAAAACAACAATAGAAGATGGGAATACTTTTAAATCCATGCACATAAAGTAGCTTGCTGCTCAAGTGTTTACATAAGAGGAAGGAGAAAGGATGTGTATGCATCATCCCACAGTGATTTTATCTTATCTGAAGGAATATTACAGCTAGGGAGTGCCAGTTACATTTCTCAAGTTCAGGTGTGGAGCAAAAAATAACTGTATATCACTATGAAGATACAGAGACTTAGAGTTAAAGCCACTAAGTCCTATGATCTCCCATTCCCACTGACTAATCACACTAATTGACACCCTCACTGGCCAATAAAAAATAAAAAGAACGAGAGGGGTTTTAGAAATATTAGGAAGTGCGGGTTCTCTTTAAGAACAGCCTAGGCAATGAAAGGAAGGTTTATGAAGCCGACATAAAAACGTGCAGATACAACCAGCTGCCTGCACTTCATACTTACACATAATTTTCTTTTGAGACAGTCACTGATATGACAAGTATTAGGGACTACAAGCTGTCTGCACATACCTTTTATTCTGTTTTAGATCTTACCTGTACTGATAGAACTGAAGGGGTTGTCATCACTGAACCATTCTAACAAGAGTCCCTAACTTATCTTGCTTCACCGCTAAATACTTATCAAGAACATCTATACATGAGAATTAGGTCAGACTGCCTGTCATGGATATTTGTGACAATTCAATGCCTTCCAGTAATAAGGCCAATGTGAAAGAATGACAGCCAGGCAGCCATCTTCATAATCTCTCACTACAGAATAACTGTAAAGTGGAACTAAACCGAAAAAAAAAAAAAAAAAAAAAATTACACTTACCTTAAATTCTGCAAGTCCCTCGATAGCGTTGGTCCTTCCAGCAATCCGGTACTGCATTGTCCTGGAATTCTTTTTCGTCCCAGCGCTGAGGAAGCACCAGGCTCCACCATCTTCACTTCCTTCATCTTCTTGGCACGTCACCTAATCATGCACTGCGCAGGATCGGGTGACGTAGCCTGCTGTAAAGGGTGAAAAAAAGAGCTGATCTCACTGCGCATGCGTGAGATCGGCATCTCTTTCACTTAATAGAAAAAATGCCCCTTCTGCGCATGTCCAAGATTAGGGCATGCAAAGAAGGAGTACCCAGAGCTTTTCATGATGCGAGATAGAGGTATCCCTGGGAGGCTCTGCGCTTCCATTCAGTCTTGATCTCCTAGGTGTTGCACTTAAAAAAATAAAAAATGAATAACATTTTCCCTTTACATATAAAAGGGTTTTCTACCATTTTATGTAAAGTGAAAATGTTGAGGTTAGGTACACTTTAAAGTAAGTCACCCTGCAATCCACAAGACAATTTGCTATTTTGACCCAACATAAAGTACATGAGCTTTTTTACCTTGGGATGGTTTGTATGATGAAAACATCCTGGCCACGAACAGATTCCTGGATTTGCACTCTGGTTTCTGCAGACATGAAAACATAGTTACCTAAAAAGGTCAGGTATTGCCATCATGAAAATACCATCCTGAAATAACACTTACCTCCATTGGTCTCCTGGTAGACAACAGACTTGCCCAATTCTACCCCCAATCGCCTTAAAGAGATAAAAAGATTTCGTTATATTCATAATAACTGTACAAGTACACTTCTGTAACCACTAACATTTTTCTTTTAGGCATAAACATTGGATATATGTATAGTTTCACACAAGTTTTAACTCAAAAGCACCCCACCTACCAGTCCTTTCATTTAACCCCAGGTGACCATGCCATGAGGATTCTTGTTCATCACCCCAAGTAATAGGACAACAGTTTCCAACGTGTGCTTCTATGTTGGCACCCTGTTACACGAACCCCTAATGATTACAAGCAGCTATGCGGCTACATACTGCACAGACATGGATCGCAATTGTAAATATCTAAATATTCGACAGAAAAAAAAATAATGAGTGTCTAGAACACACAGTGCAAAGAGCTTGTAAAGGAAAGCAAGCATTGAACTCAGCAAGCGGTTACCAACAAGTTAAAAGTTAATGTGTTAATCAGTCAAATAACTTTGTATTTATCTGAACATAGTTTAGAGTTCTTCTGAAAGCATTTTTACTGTTGTCTGAACCTCTCTGTAAAAGCGCCTAACCCAGAGATAGAAATGAGGAAATTCTCCGTATTGAGGCCACAGGCAATAATAAAAACCTGACGAACTGTAACTCTCCCCATTTAATAGAAAAGTAAATAAAACATTCAGCTGGAGTTAGGCTTTTAGGCATCCATGTCAGCTGTTGGCAGGGCATTCTAACGGCTGGTTAATTTTCCATCTTCAGCTACATACCGGAGGAGAATTTAGATTAGCGCCTTTACTCACTCTGTAATCTTCTTGGCCAGTTCAATGCAAGCAGCAGTGGAATTTGCTGAGAACACTCGGTAACCACTTCCGGCTGAGTTCATCGTGAAGGGACCATTCAGCCACTTTGGAGGACGGGAGTAAGAGAAAACAGACTTGTGAGGCAATAACATCCGTCTTGGCATAATGAGGACACCTGAAATACACTTTGATCAACAAAAAAGCAACACAACAAAAATATACAAATACTGACGCGGGGGAAGGGGGGCTTTATATTACAGCAGTGAAGTGAGAGATCATTTTAGTGTGTTAGTGAGGGAAGTAGAGATAATGTAGTTTGCTTTACACACGGTTCTCTCTCTAATCACTAGTGTTATATTAACTATAACAAAGCATATGTCGGTGTTAGGGTTGCTGAGTGAGTGGGCGAGCGATCAAAATTTGAATCAGCTGAGCTTCTGGATTCCATGCAGGTCAGTATACCCTACAATGACAAATGCAGTAATTAAATATCCATGTAACCCACAGGGTAAAGTATTACACCCTGGAAAACAACCCGCTGGTATTTTAAAAGTTTTAATGACAGCCTGAAAGCAAAACAATTTTTAAGCCATTTGGTAATTCTCCATACTATACCCTCCAAAATCTGTGCCTGTTTTTCGTCTGTAACTTCCTCCCATATAATGTACCTTAGTCCTAAATTTCCTATCCTACCTAATTTTACTATGATATCCCAAATCATAAACTGACCGTTTTGGGAACAGCATGTCAGACCTGGAGCTAAATCATAAAAGCATCTGATAGCCATACAATTATACTGCTCTTGCTAAAGTGAAATTAGGAAAAAATTGTATATTAAAAATAAAAACAACTCCATCAGATAAGTGACTGGAGAGAAAGAGAGGTGAATCAATGGCAACACAATCAGAACACCAAAGTAAAACATAATCAATGACCAGAAGACCACATGCATCAAAGTGCATTATAATAGCATCATGGATCAAGAGAATAAAACTATCCTAGCACACAACAAAAGCAAAGTCTGTTCAAGGCTCTTTCAAATCAGCACTGGTCGCCAAACCTTAGAATACAGAGGACTGTTCAGGGCATGTGGTACCTTATAGAAAAACATGTCTGTTACAACTGAGATCAGTAGAGATCAATAAAGTGCC
Organism: Pyxicephalus adspersus; assembly: GCF_032062135.1. Taxonomy (NCBI): domain Eukaryota; kingdom Metazoa; phylum Chordata; class Amphibia; order Anura; family Pyxicephalidae; genus Pyxicephalus; species Pyxicephalus adspersus. The sequence goes on from NC_092860.1 coordinate 22,180,700, forward strand.
AAAGTAGTATACCAATCTAGCAGCCCTGAAATGATCTCGCAATAATAACCAAACACTATAAAATGGCCAATAATGGCGGAAGATGATGACAGAATGGAACAATTCAAAATAGTTTGGTCCACATGGGATTGGTTTAAAGAATCTCCCCAGCTCCAAACGTACTTATCCTAATGTTCTTGTATATTTGTTAAGATACGGTTTTTGTATTGAGGGTACTTTCCTATTTCCTCCAACTCTGTGTGTGGTGTATATTTTCTTTTTCCCTTCCCTTCCCACCCCTTTTCCCTTGGGCTGTGTTGTTTCTTTTAGTTGTTTTTTGTTAAAAGTTTTTATATATCTCACTATCGGCAGTTTAAGACTACTAGAGCATTATTTACGTCCTATGCTTCTATGAGTACTTATGTAATTTCTGTATATTTGTGTTGATATACACGACACAAAAAAATGGCCAATACTAACTATGAGAGTAAGGTCCGATCCAACATAGTCATCACCACCTCACAACAAAATAGCAACAAAGACTGCAAACCACAATCCAAAACCAAAATATCCAGGTTAAACGGAGTCGGTTGACCTTGTGGTCATTGTAGTGAAAGATCCTTTCCAACGACAAAAGACTGCACAATGCATAAATTAGCGCTGTACATTCAGCACCCTTCTGCTCCAAGGAGAGG
>NC_092860.1:22183300-22184102 GCF_032062135.1 Pyxicephalus adspersus
AAAAAAAATCAGCATTTTACAAATGTCACAAGGACAGAATTACAAATACTGTTGCAGGTATATAGCTCCCAAATATGTATATGTTTTTACTGTGTATTTATTGGGATGCCTGGAATTCAGCAGTGAAACACAATTGAGTTTGTGTGTTTTATATCTGCATGGAGTCCAGTTTCAAAAGCTTAAAGAAAAAAGATGAAAAACCAAAATAATGGAACTCAAGTTGGGAAAAAAAAGGAACAAAAAAAAAAAACGAAGCAAAGTACTGAAATTCCACAGATGAAAAGGGAATAGACAGGCTACACCACAAGAAGCAAAAATAGTAATACATAAGGGAAACAAGCAGGTGAAATGCAAGAGGAAAGGATAAAACCACAACACAAAGAATATAGAGGAAACACTGAGGCAAGTGCCGATATGGAGAACAACATAAATGGAGTGAGAAAAAGGAGTGGAAGTTCAACAAGACAGAAAGAATGGCCATAAAGATAAGATAGTAGTTAAACAAAGAATGTAAGATTGCTACACTATTCTCACACAACCAATGTGTAGACTAAACAGCAGTCACATATTAAGCTGCAATTTAACAGATTTCAGAAATATATATACCAGCCGAACAGTCCCAAACACTGGTCTTTTGGGCACTGAAAATACCTCTGATGCAGACTTATTAGGTGAAACACATTATTGAGATTGCTCCTCTGACTCCAGCACTACCTGATGGTGACCCAATGATGGTCTCTGTATTCAGTTTAAAACATGAGAATTTGGGACTCATCAAAAATAAAATGGGCACCTTTAAAAA
>NC_092860.1:22184898-22187329 GCF_032062135.1 Pyxicephalus adspersus
ATGATAATTGCTTGGATGAAAACCTTTTGTCAGCCACACACCTGAAACAAGCATGCAGATAGGTATGTGATAATAAGCTGAACACCTGAGCTGCATCCTCATTCTGAGGTCAGTGACTCAGAAGGTATTAAAGGCGGAGGATGACAATGCCAACCAGGTAAGATGTAAGTTTGGAAACTTGTCAGTAATGGCAGCTCACATAATCTTCCAGTGATAGGACCTCCAGTTTTTTGGATACCCCTTTGACATCTGCCAAACCAAAAAACTGTAACGTTCATCTACTAGAAAAGGATTGATGCTTTTAAAGTCCAATAAAGGCAACGTTAAAAGAAAAACTTAAGGCATTACATGATTGGCATTAGATTTTTTTATTGGACTTTTTTTTTTTTTTGAGTGTTATATGTTTTTATTTTATGCGTTATCTTTTTATAATATATATCAGCAGTGCAAGCCTTGCCAGGAGATGTAGTTCTATGTTGCTATTCAAGCCTTGCTGGGAGGTGTAGTTCCAGGTTAACCATCCATATCACTGTGCTGTGATGCACAGCTACTAATAAATAAATATATATATATATATATATATAATATCTTATGTGAGATATCTTGATTTTCAGTGTAGCTGCAAAGCATTACAGAAATAATTATTAATTTGCAAAAATAGGTGGGTGAATGCAATTACTTCTATTCCTAATGGTATATAACCAATTACAGATTAGTTAGCTAATTTGAGCTACTGGCTGAGTTTAATGAATGCCAAAACTATCAGCAAGTGAAGCCCATGAATGTAGTACTATACTATACTATTAAAAGCCACATTGTGCCTTATACTAAAAGAAGAAGAGTTCTGGGAATCATATTTTTGTTTGTATGTATATATATATATATATATATACACACTTGTCCACTGTCTGGAGCATTATGCCCCATGGGGTTCAGGTTTAGAGACCCCTGTCTCTTCAGGAGTCACTTTTTTCTTTTGCACATGGTGCTATATTTGTTTTACTCCATAGACGTCGGAGTCCTTAAGGCTGGAACGAGGTAGATTTCCATGCCTAGGCTGAACAGATAGTTCTCAGGCTTCAGCAGATAAGGGGAATCTTCTCCCCAGTCACCATTCACACAGCCTTATTGTAACTTTTTTTCAAATCACAGCAAAGGGAAGGCTGAAGCTGGTGTAGATCTGAGCAGACATTTGTGAACAAGACCTACACTTACCCTGTGATAATACAAATGTATATCAGAATCAGTAATGTTGTCTGCAGATGATGCCTGAACAAAGAAGGTTCCCTTCTTTTGTAGAGAAGAAGCAGATAACATATCGTCAGGAGGGCAGAGTCAAATATGAAAGGCAATAAATACCTGTGTTACACCTACACATTACTCAGCATGCTTACCCTTACAGCTAGACAAAAAACAAAAAGTCAACAGGAGGTGGAGACAATTGACAAAAGAGACATGCAATGTCTCTTTTGACAAATAAAAGTAAAGCCCTGGCTCCTGTTGGCTTTTGGTTTTAGATCTACACTGTATGACGCACGCACCATGTAGTGTAGAGCTCAGTTTTGTGCGGTGGTGCCAAACATTAAACTGGCCATCACAGGCAATGTAACTCTTACGCATGCGCAGGAAATACATCATCAGTAGCCATTCAATCCCATCACTACATATCTCCGCTCCTATTGTACGTTACTTCCCCCACCTCCTAGATTGTAAGCTCTTCTGGACAGGGTCCTCTCCTCCTCCCGTGTCACTGTCTGTCATTTAAAATCCCTTTTTAATGTACAGCGTTGCGTAATATGTTGGCGCTATAAATTTCCTGTTTAATAGTAGCTGAAGAGAAGTGCTGCCCTCTCTGAAGACCGCAGTAAAAATGGCGGCTTGATGTGTCAATGGCAGTTAAGTCGGTGACATATTTCGGCATGTATGCTGTGCACACTTACTGATCATGGCAGAAGCTCACCATCCACCAACCAGCAAGTACAATTCCCCTGATAATCAGCCCACTGACCACCTGAGGGTATTAAAGTGGAACTAAAGTTCCATCTTCAGGTTGGCATGATCCCTCCAGGGTTCTAAAATCAAAGCAGCACATATGCGGCAGCAGCCTCGCTTACAAGGTAAACCCGGCATTCCCGTGGGTGTGCCAGGATGAATGAACTCCCACGCACCTGTATGAGAGTTACATCATCCTGCCACTGCCAATCAAGGTGGCCAGGGATCGCCTGGAAAAAAAAAGTGAAAGAAGATGGTGGCGCCAGGCACTGGAACACATGGAGTAGGCTGGGTTTAGTGCCGCTTTAAATAGCAGCGTACAATCATTCTTCACATCTAAAGATGTACAACCATCATTACCATTTATGACCTACCTTATCTAACGCTTTACAATCTGATTGCACTATCTACCAACTGTGCAGTGCTAGGATATGATTGG